>NC_041393.1:129005699-129166451 GCF_002162155.2 Triticum dicoccoides
ATCTCTAGGGCCGGCGCACCCCCCTGGGCTCCCTATATAAAGAGGGGGGGTGGAGGGCAGCCGTACCCAACACCTGGCGCCTCCCTCCCCTCACTGCTACACCTCTCCCTCTTGTAGTTTCTTGGCGAAGCCCTGCCGGAACCCTGCTGCATCCACCACCACGCCGTCGTGCTGCTGGATCTTCATCAACCTCTCCTTCCCCCTTGCTGGATCAAGAAGGAGGAGACGTCATGCTGACCGTACATGTGTTGAACGCGGAGGTGCCGTCCGTTCGGCGCTAGGATCTCCGGTGATTTGGATCACGACGAGAACGACTCCCTCAACCCCGTTCTCTTGAACGCTTCCGCACGCGATCTACAAGGGTATGTAGATGCACCTCTCTCTCTCATTGCTAGATGAACTCATAGATTGATCTTGGTGAATGTAGGAATTTTTTTTTATGCAACGTTCCCCAACATAAAGCATCATGTTCAAGTAGAGGGTACATCGGGTTGCGGGAGAGTGGATCGCTGTAGATAGATGGGGGAAGGTGATGGAGATGTTGGTGAAGATGACAGGGGTGTTGGTGTAGATCACAATGATGATGATGGCCCCGGCTGCATTTCGGCGCCACCGGGAGAGAGGGGGAGAGAGCCCCCCTTCTTCTTCTTCTTCTTCTTCTTCTTCCTTGACCTTCTCCCTAGATGGGAGAAGGGTTTCCCCTCTGGTCCATGGTTTCCATGGCGTGGGAGGGGCGAGAGTCCCTCCGAGATTGGATCTGTCTCTCCGTCTCTCTCTGTTTCTGCGTTCCTGATTCTGCCCTTTCACCGTTTCTTATATTCCCGGAGATCCGTAACTCCGATTGGATTGAAACTTTGAACACGATTTATTTCCGGATATTAGCTTTCTTGCGGCGAAAGAAGGGCAACAACCGCCTTACGGGGTGTCCACGAGGGTCAGGGGTGCGCCCCTACCTCGTGGGCCCCTCGAGCATCGTCTCCCGTTGATTCCACTTCTCAAAATTCATAAATATTCCAAAAAAGATCTCCATCAGTTTTTATGCCGTTTGGACTCTGTATGATATGGATTTTCTGCGAAACAAAAAACATGCAACAAATAGGAACTGGCACTGGATCAATATGTTAGTCCCAAAAATAGTATAAAAAGTTGCCAAAAGTATGTAAGAGTTGTAGAATATTGGCATGGAACAATAGAAAATTATAGATACGACGGAGACATATCAGCATCCCCAAGCTTAATTCCTGCTCGTCCTCGAGTAGGTAAATGATAAAAAAGATAATTTTTGATGTGGAATGCTACCTAGCATAATCTTGATCATGTAATCTAATCATGGCATGAATATTAAGACACGAGTGATTCAAAGCAATAGTCTATAATTTGACATAAAAGAATTTAATACTCGAGCATCCCAACAAGCAATCATGTCTTTCAAAATATCAATGCTAAAGGACACTATCCCTACAAAATCATATAGTCTTGTATGCTCCCTTTTCTTAACACAAGGTACTCCTCATGCCCATCCCGGTGTCAGCCAAGCAATTGGTTCATACTTTTTAACGTGCTTCAGCCTTTTCAACCCTCACGCAAGACATGAGCGCAAGCCGTGGACATAGCACTATGAGTGGAATAGAATATGATGGTGGAGGTTGTGTGGAGAAGACAAAAAGGGAGAAAGTCTCACATCGGCGCGGCTAATCAACGGGCTATGGAGATGCCCATCAATTGATGTCAATGCAAGGAGTAGGGATTGCCATGCAACGGATGCACTGGAGCTATAAGTGTGTGAAAGCTCAAACTGAAACTAAGTGGGTGTGCATCCAACTTGCTTGCTCATGAAGACCTCGGGCATTTGAGGAAGCCCATCATCGGAATATACAAGCCAAGTTATATAATGAAAATTCCCACTAGTATATGAAAGTGATAACTCAAGAGACTCTCTATATGAAGAACATGGTGCTATTTTGAAGCACAAGTGTGGTAAAAGGATAGTAATATTGCCCCTTCTCTCTTTTTCTCTCATTTTTTGTTTCTTTTTTTATTTTTATTTTGGTGGGCTTCTTTGGCCTCTTTTTTTATTTGAGCTTCTTTGGCCTCTTTTATTTTTCATAAAGTCCGGAGACTCATCCCAACTTGTGAGGGAATCATAGCTTCCATCATCCTTTCCTCACATGGGACAATGCTCTAATAATGATGATCATCACACTTTATTTACTTACAACTCAATATTACAACTCGATATCTAGAACAAAGATATGACTCTATATGAATGCCTCCGGCGGTGTACCAGGATGTGCAATGATCTAGCATAGCAAAGATATCAAAAAACAGACAAGCCATGAAAACAT
Source organism: Triticum dicoccoides (assembly GCF_002162155.2). NCBI lineage: Eukaryota > Viridiplantae > Streptophyta > Magnoliopsida > Poales > Poaceae > Triticum > Triticum dicoccoides. The sequence goes on from NC_041393.1 coordinate 129,008,045, forward strand.
CATGCTAGCTATCTTACGATCATGCAAAGCAATATGACAATGAATGCTCAAGTCATGTATATGATGATGATGGAGGTTGCATGACAATATATCTCAGAATGGCTATGGAAATGCCATAATAGGTAGGTATGGTGGCTGTTTTGAGGAAGATATAAGGAAGCTTATGTGTGATAGAGCGTATCGTATCATGGGGTTTGGATGCACCGGCGAAGTTTGCACCAACTCTCGAGGTGAGAAAGGGAAATGCACGGTACCGAAGAGGCTAGCAATGATGGAAGGGTAAGAGTGCGTATAATCCATGGACTCACATTAGTCATAAAGAACTCATATACTTATTGCAAAAGTTTATTGGCCCTCGAAGCAAAGTACTACTATGCATGCTCCTAGGGGGGAGGTTGGTAGGAGTTAACCATCACACGCCCCCGACCTTCACGCAAAGATAAACAATCAAAATACCATGCACGCCAATTTGGTTACATAGTTAGAAGACCATACGTGCATGCTTCGGGAATCACAAACCTTAACACCAATATTCTTACTAAACACAACCATTTACTAGAAACTCCCACATATTATCATCTCTATATCGCAAAACTATTGCAAGGAATCAAACATATCATATTCAGTGATCTACAAGTTTTATGTAGGATTTTATGACTAACCATGTGAATGACCAATTCCTGTCATCTCTCTAAATAGATATAAGTGAAGCAAGAGAGTTTAATTCTTTCTACAAAAGATATGCCCATACTCTAACAAATTTAAGTGAAGCAAAAGATCATTCTACAAATGGCGGTTTTCTATGTGAAGAGAAACAGGCAATCCAAACTTCAAATAATATAAGTGAAGCACATGAAGCATTCTATAAAGTCATACTCAAAAGATTTAAGTGAAGTGCAATGAGCATTTTATAAATCAACCATGGACTATCTCATACCAGCATGGTGCATAAAAGAAAAGTGAAAAGTAAATGCAAAAGATGCTCCAAGATTTGCACATATCGCATGAACGAAATGAATCCGAAAACATACCGATACTTGTTGAAGAAAGATGGGATGCCTTCTGGGGCATCCCCAAGCTTAGATGCTTGAGTCTACTTGTATATTTACTTGGGGTGCCTTGGGCATCCCCAATCTTGAGCTCTTGCCTCCTTTTCTTCTTCTTACATCAAGACCTCCTCGATCTTCGAACACTTCATCCACACAAAACTCAACAGAAAGCTCGGTAAGATCCGTTAGTATAATAAAGCAAATCACTACTCTAAGTACTGTTGAAAACCAATTCATATTTTGTTTTTGCATTGTAGCTACTGTAATATAACTTTTTCATGGCTTAATCCACTGATAGAAATCGATAGTTTCATCAAAACAAGCAAACTATGCATCAAAAACAGAATCTGTCTTAAACAGGACAGTCTGTAGTAATCTGAACATTCACCATATTTATAGTACTCCAAAAATTCTGAAAAAATTAGGAAAAATAAAAAAATTGTATAGAAACACAATGCAAAAAGTTTCAGTACCGTTTGATGTTCCAGTAAAAAATGTAAAATCGCGCATTACAACCAACGTTTCTGTCCTGCACCGCACAAACCAACAAGCATTGTAAACATCTTAAAGGCAAACCTTGGCACATTATTTTTATTTTTAAACTTTATAAAAGCACACAACAAAAATAAATGACTCTCTAAAATTTGCGGGTTGTCTCCCTGACAACGCTTTCTTTAAAGCCATTAAGCTAGGCATAAGGTGCTCAAGTAATGGATCCACCCGGATCCCAAGGTATATCAAAGCCAATTTTAATTAACAATGATTTGTAATTTAGTAGTGAGCACAAAGTAACATATATCAAGCAATGACGAAGTCTAACTCTCTTTCTATGCATCGGCATGTCATAAAAGAACAATTCATGCACACATAGTAAAGGCCAATGCATAGTATAAACAGTTTCTTGCAATTTTATCATGTGGGAAACATAGAGAGGTGGAGATATAGTTCCTCTCTCATAATAATTGCAAGTAGGAGCAGCAAGCACATGCATATTATATCTATCAAAATCATCATGTGCAACGGTGAAATGCAACCCATCAACATAACCCTTAATAAGAGCAAACTTCTCCGATATAGTGTAGTTTGGAGAATTCAAAAAGATAATAGGACTATTATGTGTGGGTGCAATAGCAACAATTTCATGTTTAACGTAAGGAACTATAGCAAGTTCATCTCCATAAGCATCATTCATATTGGCATCATGGCCACAAGCATAGCAAGCATCATCAAAAAGGGGTATTTCAAGAGAATCAACGGGATCATAACAATCATCATAGCAATCATCCTTCGGTAAGCACGAAGGGAAATTAAACAATGTATGAGTTGAAGAGTTACTCTCATTAGAAGGTGGGCACAGGTAGCTAATCCGCTCTTCCTCCTTTTGTTCTTCGCTCTCCTCATCATCTTTTTCATCCAATGAGCTCACAGTTTCATCAATTCCTTCTTCCATAGACTCCTGCAAAATATTAGTCTCTTCTTAGACAGCGGAGGAGTCCTCAATATATGGTTTAACATAGGCATTAGAAGCATAATTATCATAACAATATTTAAGTATGACAAAATTTTCAGATTTGTAAAGAGTGGCATCATACTTTCCAATCAAAGAAGCAATTTCATAAGCACCCTTAAAAGCAACAAATTCTTTAATTTGTTGAACATCATAGTAATTATAAACACCCTTATCATGCGAAGATATGATTCCATTATCATTAAATTCACATTGGTAGGGAAGGTGTTTCTTAGGGTCTTCAGAACAGCAAGTAAAACCATATATTTCACATAAATTTCAGGCATAGCATTGCAAATGATGAATTTGATCAAGTAAAAGTTTCCCTTTTTCAGATATGCGGTGTCGCACATAACAAGCATGCTCATCTAAAGATTTGCCCTCAACTAAGATAGTTGGGGTTTCAACACAAGCACAAAGGGATCGAAGATGATCCAAGTAAAAAGCTTCAGCAGTGTGATAGATTTGAGTGGTTCTTCAACCATTGGTGTAGTAGGTACAACTAATTTTTTTGGTATTTTGCGTTTCCTACCCATAACTAAAGATAGAAAACAAGAGCACAAAATAAAAACTACTTAGTGATAAAGCAAACAAGCACACACGAGAATATTCACCCCATGCTATAACTCCCCGGCAACGGCGCCAGAAAAAGGTCTTGATAACCCACAAGTATAGGGGATCAATCGTAGCCTCTTTCGATAAGTAAGAGTGTCAAACCCAACGAGGAGCTAAAGGTGCAACAAATATTTCCTCAAGTTCTATCGACCACCGATACAACTCTACGCACGCTTAACGTTCACTTTACCTAAAACAAGTGTGAAACTAGAAGGACTTTGTAGGTGTTGTTGGATAGGTTTGCAAAAATATAGAGAGCACGTGAATATAAACTAGGAGCTGTTTAGATAAAGAAGCAATAAAGTTAGTATAGCAAGTGTGGAAAAGTGGTAGTAGGAGTTGCGAAATTGTCCCTAAGCAATTGACTACTTTACTAGACCGATAGCAAGTTTTATGTGGGAGAGGCCACTGCTAGCATGTCATCCCTGACTTGGAATTCTATGCACTTATGATTGGAACTATTAGCAAGCATCCGCAACTACTAACGTTCATTAAGGTAAAACCCAACCATAGCATTAAGATATATTGGCCCCTTCAATCCCGTATGCATCAATTTCTATGCTAGGTTGAAGCTTCTGTCACTCTTGCCCTCCAATACATAGTCCTATCAACATACAACTAACCCTATGATGTGATCCACGCGCGCGCTCATATGATGGGCACCAAAGGACAGCAACATAACCACAAGCAAATTAAACCAATCATAGCAATTCACCAATTACCGATAGGAAAACAAAATCTACTCAGACATCATAGGATGGCAACACATCATTGGATAATAATATGAAGCATAAAGCACCATGTTCAAGTAGAGGGTACATCGGGTTGCGGGAGAGTGGACCGCTGTAGATAGATGGGGGAAGGTGATGGAGATGTTGGTGAAGATGACGGAGGTGTTGGTGTAGATCACGGTGATGATGATGGCCTCGACGGCGTTCCGGCGCCACCGGGAGAGAGGGGGAGAGAGTCCCCCTTCTTCTTCTTCTTCCTTGACCTTCTCCCTAGATGGGAGAAGGGTTTCCCCTCTGGACCATGGTCTCTATGGCGTGGGAGGGGCGAGAGCCCCTCCGAAATTGGATCTGTCTCTCCGTCTCTCTCTGTTTCTGCGTTCCTGATTCTGATCTTTCATCGTTTTTTATATTCCCGGAGATCCGTAACTCCGATTGGATTGAAACTTTGAACACGATTTGTTTTCGAATATTAGCTTTCTTGCGGCGAAAGAAGGGCAACAACCGCCTTATAGGGTGTCCACGAGGGTTAGGGGCGCGCCCACCCCCCTGGGGTGAGTCCCCCTGCCTCGTGGGCCCCTCGAGCATCATCTCGCGTTGATTCCACTTCTCAAAATTCATAAATATTCCAAAAAAATCTCCGTCAGTTTTTATCCCGTTTGGACTCCGTTTTATATGGATTTTCTGCGAAACAAGAAACATGCAACAAACAGGAACTGGCACTGGGCACTGGATCAATATGTTAGTCCCAAAAATAGTATAAAAAGTTGCCAAAAGTATGTAAGAGTTGTAGAATATTGGCATGGAACAATCAAAAATTATAGATACGATGGAGACGTATCAGGACACTTATAGAACCTCTTCCCAAGGTTACCGGATGATTGATTCTCCAGCACCCATGTGTGCACGGTGGTGCGGTTGCACCCATTGGTGGGGGCAGACCTGGGGCTGCGCGAGGCTGCAGTGGAGTGTACGATCTCGTTGAAGCAGGAAGAACTGCCCATGGGAGGAGGCTCAGTCAATGGGGAACGGGGAGGTAGTTGGGTAGCGGTGAAATTAAGAGGTTGTGATGTTGCGCGGGTCAAATTAAGATGTCGTGATGCTGCACATCAACCCATGCACAAGCCGTGATGGGTTGGATGAGCTCACGAGTGCACAACCAGTTGAGGGAGAGAAATTCTCGTCTCTGTCGCCACATATCCCTAACCCTAGAAGGCGACAGGGCAGCGGCGACCACTTTGCCCCCTCCTTCCGTTGGCGAGGCCGCAGGTCCCTGATTCCTCTGTCCACCGTTTTGGCGATGACAGGGGTGGCCTCGACGCTTCGACCTTGGCAAGTAGGTAGGGTTGGCCTAGGTTTTTCCAGGGGCGTTGCATCTGTGGCTAGGACGGCGCCACGTCAGAATAAGGCGTCCCTGCTTCTCCCTTATCTTGACGGTGCTCTAATCGGCCGCGACGTAGAGTAGGTGGCTTGCTCCTCTCGCCATTCTCCAGATCTAGCGAGATTAGTTTCTCGGTGTGTCTCTGGTGTTTTGACGTTACTCGCGGCAACACTAGTGACCAGGGCGACGCGGATGCTCTGGAGTGAGGATGGTGGTCCGAAGGTGGTGGATCTGTCGTCCTTCTTTGACTTTGTCGATGGGATGCGGCTGGTCTGGATCCATGGTAGCACGGTGACGTCCTCCTGTCGACGTGCCACATCAACATGTGCCTCGCTGCTTGCAGCTGGCCTGTTCATCGACCGCCAAAAGTCTTGTTGGCGATGATGTTTCTTTGGATCTGGCAGTTGTGGAGGCTCAGCGTCTCTTCTATTGTGCGACTCGGTAACACTCGAGTTGGGTGGCCGCTGTTGGATTCGGTGTGTGCAGAACCCTAGGGATATTGTTCTGTATTTTTCAATCTTCTAGGGCTCTATCTACAACGTTTTCAGGAGAACTGCTGTTTCTTGGTATGTCTTTTAGTAACTTGATTTTCTATTAATGAAATACGTGGTTTCTCTAGAAAAAGACCTTAAGCTCGACCCAAACGGTTAAGACGCCAGCAGTGTGTTAACTAATAGGCCATTCGGTATGTCGGCGCAAAAGGGTTAGCACCGAAATGTCACATTGGATCTTAGGTTACGTGGCACAATGTGTCGGCGCTGAAGTGCCTTAGCGCCTACTTGCGCGACTTGGGCGCCAACCCAAGAGCCAAATACTCCCTCCGTTTCTAAATATTTGTTTTTCTACAGATTTTAACAAGTAACTACATACGGTGTAAAATGAGTGAATCTACACTCCAAAATATTTCTATATACATCTATATGTAATAATTCATTTGAAATCTCTAAAAAGACAAATATTTAGAAACGGAAGGAGTAGTTTTCTGGCGTGGCTAGAAGAAGGATTACTTCCCAAATCACGCAAATTATTAGCAACGTTCTGAAATAATTGCAAATGAATCCCTTGTAGACCTGAACATTGTTATTTCTATATTTCGGTTGATCTCCCAAATGAAAATTTTAGATCTCATCAAAGGCTATATTTGAGGTATTTTTTTAAAAAAAATTGAGAAGGTACGTACCAGGTGTTAGGTGTATGTCAAGTATACACACGCTGACACGCAGCACCCAGAAGAAGAGTCCGGTACTTTACACAAAAGACCCTCACGAAGCGAGAAAACAGAAAAGTGAGCAGCAGTTGAGATCCTTCCCTGAGATAAATTGTCTCCCGTGAACATCGGCAACGAAACCCTAGAATCGACGGGAGGCGAGGCGGCGCCCGAGACAAGCGAACAGGAAATCACGGAGGAGGCGAAGGAAGGAAGAGGCAATCATGTTCCGGCGGGCTGTGGGTTCCCTCCTCGCACGGGGGTTCTCGCCTCGTGCGACCCCAAGCACTGCTCCTGCGCGCTCTCTCCACTCCTCGGTGAGTTCTCCCCCGTTGCTTTTACTCAGAATCTGCAACTCCAGACTCCTCCCTCATGTTTCTCATCCCGATCGACACAGAGGGATCTCGCCATCGGTAATGGCCTTCTTGCTGCTTATGTTTTTGCCGCGGGTATGTTGGCTGGTGGCGGTGGGGGGTTGGTGATTCTGCATTTCAAGCAAGGCACTGGTGTTGATCGATCAGGTAGATTCCTCCTCCTCGTTAGCTCCGTTTCATGTCAGGAACCACCACCTCATACCTGTCCTGTCTTCTTCTGTAGCTGCTGCTGGCAAGCTGAACCACAAGGTCAAGTTTAAGAAGCCGGACATGAAGCAGAAGTTTGAGCGTTGGATTGTCGAGCACGAAAAGACATACCGGGATGAGGAAGAGAAGGCTATGCGGTTCGAATTGTTCAAGGCCTCCCTCGAGAGTATGGAAGCGCAGCTCCCGCCGGTCGAGGAGAGTGGTGTGCTTCCACAGGTAAGCTGTTTGGCAGACTTTACAGACGAGGAGAGACGGGCGATGTACGGAATTAAGAGGAGTGCCCAGGAGTACAGCGAGATGGTCAAGTCTGCCTGGGCCAAGCAAGAGAAAGGTCTCTTCTTCTGCAATTTATTTATCCTTGAATATGCACTTGCTAGCTTGGTTCGCATGTTACTTTACCCGTTTTGTTTTTGATGTCAAATTGGACCTGGTATAGGTTTTCATGTATGGATTTACCCTGTTTTGGATGTCAAATTGGACCTACACTCATCACTAGATAATTTTGTTCCCTCCCTCCATCCCTGTAGTACCGCTAGCTTGAACATACTCTTCTTCCTGTGCCAACTTTTCTGTCGGATTGTTATTTTTCTGATGAAATCGGATCATGTTATAACTTTATATGCCAGCTGGTTCTGCCTTAGTAGAAGTAAGTGGATGTATGAACTCTTGAGTTTCCAGTAGACTTTTTTCATTGTCGATTAATTGACGAAACAGATAGCAACTATGTTTGTAATTGCATTCCACTCAATAGGCAGTAACAATTGCGCACTAGGAGCACCAAAATCTGTCCTGGTTGGTTTTCAGTTTGATCAAGAAAGTTTGTTTTGTGGACAGTTCAAATATAAATGGGAGCATCCATTAATTGGGCGTTCCAGTCCGCTAACTGTGCACTTGAATTATGTATGTATGACTTTATGACCCTGTCCGTTTTGGATGTCAAACTGGACCTTTGAGTTTTATGGTACCTCACCTCCCAATGACCATACACTCATCACTAAATAATGTTTGTTTTTCCGATGAAATCAGATCTTGTTATTTCTATGGCTGGTTCTTTCTTATCAAAAGTAAGTGGTTGGATGTATGTATTGTGTTGAGTTTCAAGTAAGACTTGATCCATTGGCGATTAATTGACAAAACTGACAGCAACTAGCTTGATGAACAACTATCAATTGCATGCATGTGCAGTAGTAGGAGCACTCAATTCTGTCCTGGCAATTAGAACAAGAATTAGAAAGTTTGTTGTGTGGACAGATCATCAAAATATAAATGGAGTCAGTTTTATAGCCATCCATTGGGCCTTCCAGTCCGCTAACTTGTAGCTTCTACATGAAAACAGGAGAGCCCTATTGATAAGGAGGCCAGGCATGAAGCAGAGCGACACGCGGGCAACTCAAGGCTCTGCATAGAATGGTGCCTGGTCAATAAATCAGGAGGCGACATGGTGCCACACGAGAATGGTATCCACACTACTCATTTCTTCATGATTCGTGTTGCATTTACACTGCCAAAAGGTATATAGGTCGTATTCCACAGATAATAGATGAGTATGGCTCACAGATCTGCACAAGTGCAGCTAAAGCCCCATTGATGACCGCACTCATCCCACACTATTGATCAGTGGAGTTATTCTCTTAGTTATTTCCTTGCAGCGTACATTAACGGTAACCTGCACCATCACATGCATTTTCTCCCCATCCCTTGTTCATTCTGCATGCAGCTCCTCTCTCACTCATATTGCTTCTCTAGTTCTTGCTATTCGTTCATGGCATCACATACATTTTTTATCCATCCCTTGTTCATTATGCATCTCTTCTCTCAGTCATCTTGCTTCTCTAGTTCTTGCTCTTCATTCATGGCATGGCTAGCTAGAACTTTTCGGGAATATGCAAAACTTGCGTATCATTTCATTGATAGAAGAAGATAGAATGAGTACAAGAGGTGTTATGACACGAACACGGGGGGTGGGTGGGTGAACATGGTGCCCGAAGCGGAAAGACGAGAGATGCTCGACCCAAACAAAGAAGAACACAATTAAGCTCTTTGACCAGAGAAGCTCTCAAACTAACAACCAAGCTACCAAGCTCTCCAAAACTAGCACCGAGGACGCCATGAGCAAAACAAGACAACGACGCCTTCACAAAGGAGAACGACACCGAGACGCCGCCGTCGCCCGATCTGAAAAACCGGACCTATGGTTTCCCTCGAAGCTCGAAGAGGGGCGCAGAAAATGGCCATGGTAGCGCCTTCAAGAAGGTGACGGCATCTGCGGGTGTCACCGCTCCCAGCATAAGCTACAGGGATTTCGCCCTGGCCAAGTTCCGAGCAATCCAAGCCGTCGGAGCACAGAACGGATACGAGGCAGTCGGGCCAACGCCGGAGCAGCGACTGCAGGAAGGGGAGCCACACCCAATGCCGAAGGAGGCACCAGGCGCCGCTGGGCGCGCGAGCTCAGGAGCGGGACGAGGTTATGTGGTTGAGCGGAGTGAAAGGCGGCGTGTATGCGACGGTGGCCGAAGCCCTGGACGAGCCATGATTTGGAAGGAAGCGCAGATCAAGACCACCAGGACAGGAGCAGCAGGGACACCGACATGCCCAAGGAGCCGGAAAGGGACATAGCTCCCGAAGCGTGACGGAGGCGAAGATGCGCCGGGATGGACGGCCAACTCATACATGGAAATTTCGAGTTTCTTTTCGAAAAGAGACAATTGCTTATTTACCATTGACAAACTCGATCGTTGCTCATTTGCCATCGAACAAACAACGTTGCTCTTGTTCCGCTTAGAAGATTGTTTCGTTGGCAATTTGCCATCAACCGTTAAATTGGTGTGAACCACTTCCGTGAAAAGTAAGCAAAATGATGATTATGCCCTCAATGGCAAAGGAGCAACCTTGCCAATTGTTCCTTTTAACCATGCTGAACACTTCTGTTCAAATTATCATAACATATCAAGATTACATATTTCTGTAAAAAAATTGGCAGCACCTTGTAATTTTAGATCAAGCGATTTATGAGAATAATATAATATTTTCATCATAACACATAACAACGATAATAGGTACTCCCTCCGTCCGAAAAAACTTGTCCCAAGCTTGTTCCTTAATAGATGTATCTAGCACTAACTTGGTGCTAGATACATCCATTTGAGAGACAAGCTTTTTCAGACGGAGGGAGTAACACCTTTCTGGAGCTAGCTTGCATCACAATAACATATTTCTCTAAAAAAATTGACAACACCTTGCTTGTAATTTCAGGATCAAACAATTATAAGCACGACAACAATATATTTTTATCATAACACATAATGAGGATTGTAAACATGTCTCCAAATAGACATGGTAGTCATAGTCTAGTACAAGAAATTGAAGTGCACAAAAGAGAGAACAATGTTGAGTCCAAGGAAACAAGTCCACAAATGTGATAGAAAAAAACAAGTTCACACTTTTAGTTTTTCTTGCTACGAGTGGCCATAGCAGGGCCGTTTGGTTGCCTTTTCTTGCTTCGAGTGGGCATTGCGGGGTTGTCTACTACAGCTGGTATCACCCTTGCCTTCGACTTGCCCTTGTGTCACTTTGGTGTTGACGCAATTTCCGTTGAGGTGCTCTCAATTTGGTTCGAACCGGTTTTTGACCTAAATTAACAATTCATGTTTAAGTAGATGATATGATTGCAGAAAAAGTACAATATAACCTTGAAAACTAAGGTGTCATTTACCTCGCAGATTTAGATGATGTAGTCTTAGATGATGTTGACTTCACCATGGTAAACTTTGTCGCAATGGGTCCAAATCTTGTACTTGTCATGCAACCTCCTTCGTAGCTCCATTGACGTCACACTGGGATCTTCTTTTACCAATCAATTACGTTGGAACATATACAAGACTTTGAAGCAGGCTTCGGGTTATCACCTTTTCTTGTGCTGTGACAATTATATTTTTCATCATGGATTTTAACATGTAAATACAAATCATATAACAATTAGTGCTAATTCACTTTGAAGTTAGACATCAATTCAAGTAACATAACATATATTCAAGTAGCATATACATACCTCCATAGTGACACCATCATCAATTGTGCCCGCATGTATCCTCAATTTGCATCCTTTTTGTGCCCATTTAGCTCTGAATCGAGTAGGTTTAGATATTTTTAAATTTTGTACTCAAATTCATGCTTAATAGAGTATTGAGCAATTGTCAGTCCAAACGCTTCAATATTCGGGTATATAGTGCCCACAACCATGGGTGGGTCTTCCATGTCACGCGCTACATCCGGAGGAGCATCATCCGATATAACATCTTCTGCAATCCACTCCTCATCATCACTGTTTTCCTCGACATCGTCCACATGAACTACAACTTTATCAACATCATCCCCACTACTATCGGAATCAGAGCAAGCACTACCAATTGGGTACTGGTCTTCCTCATCAACACCTACATGTTCATATTCCTCATGTGGATTCGCTAGATATGTATCAGTAGGTTCTTCAGTTTCTTCACTGACATTACTTGGCTAACTAGGCAATGCTAGAGAAGGTGTTGCATGTGAAGGAGTACATAGCACATTAGCATTTAACCCATCCCTTTTATCATATGGATTTAAAACTTTAAGTGCTACTTTGTCATGTCTAACTTGCTTAAAACACTCAAACATTGTCATCAACTCTTCATTGATTGCAACAAGTTTGTATTTTTCACTAACACTATTAAAATATTCTACAATGATAGTTTCATCATCAGACCACACAACCAAGAGTGTTGTGCAGAAATAGCATCCAGAAATCCCTTCATAGTAGTGATAGCATGCAAATCAATGCTCCAACTGAAGGAAAAAACCTCCGCTGAAGTTACGACGATTGCTACATATCCTAACTTCTAGCACACATGTTGATGCCTGGTCCATCCTGCGAACACAAATATGAAAATCATCAGCCAATTTGATTAAAGATTAGACGCATTGTGCAACTAAATATCATAAGAGGACATATCAGGAACACATGAGAGAATGAACTAACTTACCGCAGGAATTCGTCCTGGGGATTGAGGAGATGTTAAAGAAGCAACATCCTCACCAGCTGTGTGAGGGAGGCGTCTGGAACTAGAGGTCCAGTGGATGGGAGGGAGGCGGCTGGACCTGGAGGTCCAGCGGCTGTAGGGGTGTCGGTTGGAGGTCCACCGACTGTAGGGACATCGATCACAGCAGACAGTGCAGGGCGGCGGTGGCTGGAGCAGCACCCGTAGGGTCGGTGACCCTGATATCAGATGCTGCAGGGCCGGTGGTGGCGATATCCGATGTTGTAAGGCCAACAGCTGTGGGAGCAGCAGTTGGAGGGCCACCGGCGGGAGCAGCAGCTACAAGGTCGATGACGGCAGGGGCAACGGATGGAAAGACGACCACGAGTGGAGGATCTTCGTCCGGCGAGAACATATGCGGGAGGGGCAGCGGCGGCGGTTCCGCCATAGCCACGCCGCGAGAAGGCTAGATTTGGAATCGAGGAGAGCTGTGTGTGTGTGGAGGGGGGGGGGAGAATAGGTTTTTTTACCATATGTTTTCCCTTTTTTACCAGAAAATAAGAGAGTGATAGATGAGGGTAGAACTGGTATTTTTAGATAAACTGGTAGGGGTTATTCAATCTAACAGTAGACGTACAACGACAGAGTAACAGGGATGGCAAATTGGCAATGAAATGAGCTTGTAAGCGGTACAAGAGCAAAGTTGGTTTGTTCGATGGCAAATGAGCAATAGGTTGTCTATGGTAAATAAGCAATTTCCTCTTTCAGAATAAATGGAGACTGGAATTTTAGCTGCTGCAGTCCATCTCTCTCTCTCTCACGGCTTTGATCGTCATCTGTCACTCAATGACTGTTTAAGAGCAGTCCATATTCCTCACCTCTCTTTCTCTCGATCCTTTCGGTCGTGCCAACTATATTTTATGTCCATCAGCTCCTACAACACCAAGATTTTATGTTTATCTCCTAGTGTCATTCATGTGTTCATCAATGTCCTAGACCTACACAGATTCTCCGGCTCTTCCTCACCCTCTTTCTCTCGATCCTCTCTGTCGTGCCAACAATATTTTATGTCCACTCAGCTCCTATAACACCAGCATTTTATGTTTATGTCCTAGTGTCATTCATGTGTTCATCAATGTCCTAGACCTACACAGATTCTCCGGCTCCTCCATGGGAGTTTTTTTACGACATGGCCGAATCGTAGCACACACTTCAAGTAATCCTATGTAAATAAACTGGCCCTCTATGCAGCCAATCTGATGATAAGATTCAACACTATTCTTCATACACCCACATGCATGAAGCATATATAAAACTAGAGGCTAATGCGCGCTTTGCCACGCCGTTCTTCACTCTGAGATTAACTCTTTTATATCCAGTAGGTTATTGTGATTGGTTATTTTCTTTGAATTTTATCTGTGTTGACTTGTGTTTTAATTATGTTTTGACAGTGTTTTTTCGTTCATATATCATGTTAGATTGTCGTTGGAAACTATATTTGTTCCCAGAGGAGAATGGAATTGTTTGGTGCATGGTTGTGGTGTGTTTACATGTTTCAGCCTTGGTGTCAATCGGTGGTGGTTGGTTGAGCCTCTTGAGAGCTCCTATTCCATGCTAAAACCGTGAAATTGTTGCTACACCACTGACCTATGCCAACCCACGAAGCTCATGCCCGCTCAGCTTTGCTCCCTACTCCTCTTCCTCACTTATTTTTCCCGCTCACCTAATGCTAGCTAAGGAAAAAATATCAATGATCATTTTCTATTTGTAAAAGTTAGTTTAATTAAAAGATGTTCAAGGATTTTAAAATACATTACCAATTTTGAAAAGCATGATTTTTGGAAAACATTCACGAGTTTAAAATATGTTCACAGATTTTAGAAAATATTCATAAATTAAACAACCTTTCAAATTTTAAAAGTGTTCACAAACTTTTAAAATGATCGTGAACTTTGAAAATATCCATGAATGTAATAAATATTAATTAATCTGAAAATATTTTGTTTTCTTAATGTTTACAATTTTATTAAGCACTTGCAAATTAAAATGTGGAAAATAAAATATAAAAGGAAAACCAAACCACACACAATCTTCTATATCTAAATAGGGGCACCTCACTAGATGATTTTCCTGCCTTCTCATGAAGCCCACATCATTCGAATTGTTCTAGCCGTTGATGTGGTATAGCTCAGGAGTCTGCAACCGTCTGATCAAGAGTTCACAAAATTACTAAGAGGTGTCGCCGCTAAGTGGAACATGCTGATTTGTTCCTTTCCATCTGTCCCGTTCGCTTTTTTTTTTGAGCGGATCTGTCCCGTTCGCTGCGGAATTTCCTATTTGCCGTTCGTTGCGGCAAGTTGCCGGAGAAACGCACAGGCGAGCGGCGAACCGACGCGACTGGGCCGGCCCATTTGAGTAGATCGCGTTCGCACTGCCCCATCCGGTTTTGGGAACCTTCCAGAAGGTTCCCTGAGCCGGTTTTTTGTTTTTTCTATTTCTTTGTGGTCAGGTTTTTCTTTTTCATTTTTTTCCATTTTTGCCGTTATCTTTTTTTAATTTATTTTTTCTTTTTCCAGAAATGTTCAAGTACTGAAAGATGTTTCTTTTTTCAAATTTTGTTCCTAAAATCAAAACAGTTCCTTATTTTCAAAATGTTTCTGTTTTCAAATTTTGTTCAGAAATTTCGAAAATTGTTCGTGTCTTTTCTAATTATTTTTTCAAAACAATGTTCACTAATTTCTGAACATTTTCATTTTTGTTTTCTTTTTACTTTATTTTTTATTTTTAAGTTAATTTTATTTTTCGAAATTGTCCGAAAATTTTGAAAATTATTCAGATTTAAAAATATGTTCTCATTGTGAAATTTGTTTACAAATTCAAAAAATGTTCGTGTTTCAAAAAAAAATCCAAATTTGTTCTCTCTTTCAAAATTTGTCCTCGAGATTCAAAAAATGTTCGTGCTTTAAAATATTGTTTGCGCTTCCAAATTTGTTCAGGTGTTTTCAAAATTTGTTCTCAAGATTCAAAAAATGTTCATGCTTTAAAAATTGTTCGCGCTTCCAAATTTGTTCTCCATTTCTAAATTTGTTTTGAAGACTCAAAACATGTTTGTGCGTCATAAAATTGTTCGTTCTTCCAAATTTGTTCTCAGTTTCAAAATTTGTTCTCAAGATTCAAAAAAATGTTTGTGCTTTAAAAAATTGTTCACGCTTCCAAATTTGTTCTCTATTTCATAATTCCAAATTTGTTATCTGTTCAAAATTTGTCCTCGAGATTCAAAAAATGTTCGTGCTTTAAAAAATTGTTTGCGCTTCCAAATTTGTTTAAAAGTTTCCATTTTTTCTAATTTATTGAAAGGTTCCATTTTTTCAAATATTTGTTTAAAAATTGAACAAAAATGGCGGTTTGAAAATTTGTTCGTTACTTCGAAGAATGGTTCACGTTTCTCAAAAGCATTTTTTGTGGTTTCAAATTTTTTGTTCGCATTTGAAAGAAAATGTTCCCGTTGACGAAAATTTGTTCAGAAATTCATAAAATGTTTGCACTTTTTCAAAATATACACCTTCAGAAAAAAATTGTCCTCGAGATTCAAAAAATGTTCGTGCTTTAAAAATTTGTTCGCGCTTCCAAATTTGTTCAGGTGTTTTCAAAATTTGTTCTCAAGATTCAAAAAATGTTCATGCTTTAAAAATTGTTCGCGCTTCCAAATTTGTTCTCTATTTTCATAATTCCAAATTTGTTCTCTGTTTCAAAATTTGTCCTCGAGATTCAAAAAATGTTCGTGCTTTAAAAAATTGTTTGCGCTTCCAAATTTGTTCAGGTGTTTTCAAAATTTGTTCTCAAGATTCAGAAAATGTTCATGCTTTAAAAATTGTTCGCGCTTCCAAATTTGTTCTCCATTTCTAAATTTGTTTTGAAGATTCAAAACATGTTTGTGCTTCAAAAAATTGTTCGTTCTTCCAAATTTGTTCTCAGTTTCAAAATTTGTTCTCAAGTTCAAAAAAATGTTTGTGCTTTAAAAAATTGTTCACGCTTCCAAATTTGTTCTCTATTTCATAATTCCAAATTTGTTCTCTGTTTCAAAATTTGTCCTCGAGATTCAAAAAATGTTCGTGCTTTAAAAAATTGTTTGCGCTTCCAAATTTGTTTAAAAGTTTCCATTTTTTCTAATTTATTGAAAGGTTCCATTTTTTTCAAATATTTGTTTAAAAATTGAACAAAAATGGCGGTTTGAAAATTTGTTCGTTACTTCGAAGAATGGTTCACGTTTCTCAAAAACATTTTCCGTGGTTTCAAATTTTTTGTTCGCATTTGAAAGAAAATGTTCCCGTTGACGAAAATTTGTTCAGAAATTCATAAAATGTTTGCACTTTTTCAAAATATACACCTTCAGAGAAAATGTGCACTTTTTTTAAGATGTGTCACTACAGTAATATAGTGGACAGGTCCGGTTGTACGGGTTTGCTAAGTTATTTAAGATGCGCGCATCTTGTAATGCAAGTAACGCTTGTCAGTTGGATTGGCTGGGAACGCGGGTTAGTTTTTATTTTTTTAAACGGAGGCAAAGATTGCCTCATCTATTAAATAAGCAGAAGAGAATTAGTAAGTCGTTGGTTGCTGGTTCGAACCCCTGCCATCGCGCCAGCCGCTCTTTTTTGCTTTATTTTCCGTACAGCGGTTCCGCGTGATGGGCCAGCCCAGTCGGCTACCTCCCTGTGCGTCGGGACGACAGTTTGACGCAAAGAGCGTCCAATAGGAGCTCCCGTTCGCTGCATGCCTCCGTACGATCGCTGCTTGATTTAGTTGGGCTGTACACGTACGCTTCAATCTCTGACTTGGGCTGGCTCAGCCAGGTTGTGGGCTAGAATTTTTGTTGTGAGAAGAGTTGTGGGCGATAGTTGTCTGTTTTTGGTCCTGGTGGGACGAAGCCTCCTTGCACGTACGATGTATCCGGTCCAGGTGCCGGAGGAGTGACAGATCCACAACTTAGATTCGCTCACCCAAAGGAAAAAAAACCGTGTTGGGCGTTGCGCCCTATCATCTTCCCCAGATCGGTCTCATCAGCTTCTCAGTATCATCGGTTCATTTCTCTCATCCTCATCAACTTCTGCACTAAATCCGTTCTATTAATCTCCACAATGCACCGTGCCTTCTTCGACTCATGGTCTCCTCCACCAACGCATCCCATCCCATCCCATCCCGTCGCCATTCTCGCTATCCTCCAATGGCTCTGCTGCTGCAGTCGCGAATCGTTTCTGTTGTCAACGACCATCTCCAAGAGTAAAAAGGTGAAGGACAATCAAATCGTCACAATCCATCTGATTTGTACATACGATCTCCTTCCAAATATAATTTATTTGATCCCTCCCGCTTCCATGTGATGACAGCTTCGGTATAGGGGATCACACGGTTTGTTGATGTAGCGTTTCTTCTTGGATAGCACATGAAGCTTTTTATTTCCTTGGTTGTTTGCTGCAAATGCAGTTATTGATTAGTTTAGTTATGGGTTCATTCTTGCAGGTATGCAGAATATGACCGATGCTTATGTTCATGGACAATAGGATCCAACCGGTGAGAAATCCACATATAACCACAAGATTCAATTCCTGTTTTTACTTTATTATTATCTCATTTCTTTATTCCTCTACCTGCTTATATTTTTCCTTCTCCATGCAACAGCTGCATGACACACATTGCTTCGTGCCAACTGAAACCAGAGGCAAGGGCTAGCAAATGTTAACATGTTTATTTAGATTTATGGCCCAAGAAGTGGTTAAATTTTTGTCCGTTTTATGATCACTTCACCAATAGTATTTCTACTTCTTTTTTTTTTTTGGTTACCTTTTGCATTTCTGATGTTTAATGATGTGATGATCTTAACAATAGATCTTCAGGGATAATCTTAGCAATAGTTTTCATTGAGATTCTCAATTTTGTTTTGTATTAGGCGTTAGCTAAATGTAGCAATGAAATCAAGAAATGCGTTGGTCCCTTTCTCAACTAAAAAGAAACTCTTGATAACATAACCCATTGGCTATATATTTTCATTTCCCTTTTACCTTTGTGCATCTACCCCAGATAGACAAAACATGACTTCTGCAGGATTCCTTTTAATACTTCAAACAATGATATGCCATATTCTTTTGTAGTTTCAATTAGAGAAGCTAAGAAGGAATACAAAGATGCAACTGCAATGGTGAAGAATACAAAAAAACTAATGTTTTTTTTTACTTTTAGATGTGACCCCATGCCTTAACACACTGCTAACAGATTGTTTGGGGACCATCTGTCTTTAGAGTTTAGACACATTGTCGACTACCAAGACGACACTCACAAACAACATCAAATTATACTGCTAAGAATAAGGTTCATATATGGTTGATGCTACAAACTGCTACCATACAATATCTATTTATACCACAAACAAATTTGAATCACATATATATTGAATCTGTCATATTGTTAATTATTATAACCTCTATATGAAATCTACCATATTATTGATTAATATCTCATCTTCTTTGCTATGTGGATGTTACTTGAAAAAAATCACAACAAAATCCCGCTGCAACGCGCGGGGTATCACCTAGTTTTATAAGTGAGGCCCTCACCGACCCCACAACACCTGAAGCACCACATCGCTTCAAATCTTGGGAGCTTAGTATCTCTATAGATACGGACTGGGATCAGGTGAGATGCCTTCAGGCAGTCACGTCGTAACATGCGGTTGTACATCTACCGTTCAAACAAGATCCAACGCCTCACAATGTCCCAAGTGAAAAAACGATCTAGACTTGTCTTTTTCAGTCATTCAACAGTAACAACGGAAAAACAACAGCAATCAGTTTGCCAGAATAGAAACTACAGTCCTATATGTTATACCAATATGTACTCCCTCCGTTCTAAAATAGATGACCCAACTTTGTACTAACTTTAGTATAAAATTGGGTCATCTATTTTAGAACGGAGGGAGTATACATTCATGTTTTAAAAAAAATATGTATACATTCATTTCAAAAAAATTGTGGGATCAAAAAATAAAATATGTATACAATGTAATCGAGAACTGGCACTCGTCATCAACTAGTTCATCAACGCATCCAGCCATCATCCGCCCGTTAGAGAATTGAAAAAAAAATCCATACTTAGAGCATCTACAGCCGGACGCCTCACCCACCACCCTCCCCCTTGAAACGCCCGGGTGGACGTCTCGGTCGCTGACCAGTCAAAAAATCCGACCCACCCGGGCGCCTCAAATCGGCCTCAGAAACCCGGCCTGACGACCACATTGGACTGATGTTGGGGCCCCTCATGCAATCGCTTGGAAACCAACAGTTCGAGGGCGTCTTCTCAGGGAGGGGCGTGATCAATGTCGCGTGCCGTCGCTCTGGCTCGCCGCCCTAGGGCTAAGTCTGGCTATTTAAGCCGGACGACGACCCCCAGCCCTAGACAATGCACTTCCCTCCCTCTCCGCATCCTTCGCGCCGCCAGCCCGATCCTGCATCTCCCTCTCCACCTCCCTCTTTGCTCGTCGGACACGACAACCAGGACCAGGCAGAGGGTGACCACGTACGCAATGGGGACATTGGAGCGACGCCTCGAGCTGCTCGAGGAGATCCAGGCTCGATATGAAGCCTGTCGCAGCCGGGTTGCCCTCAGAATTGCCGGAGCGGGACGAGGAGGAGGCTGACGTGGAGGTGGTGGTGGAACAACAGCAGGAGAAGGATGTCGACGCGAGCATGATGGACACAACGGAGAACGCCAATGCAGCCATGGAAGAGGATGCGGTGGAGGAGGACGTCGATCGGACACGGCGGAGACGAACACGCCCCATATCCACCCAGACATGGGTTGGATATGAGGGGTGCCGGTTAGCCCGGGCGTCTAAGGCCGGTTTGAGTCGCCCGGGTGGGTCAGGTTTTTTTGACCCGTCAGTGACCGGGCGTCCACCCGGTCGTTTGAGGGGGGTTTGGGATGTCCGGCTGAAGATGCTTTAAGTATGATTTTTTTTTTCATTTATCTAGTGGGTGGATGATTGCTGGACGCGTTAATGAAATGGTTGACTAGTAGCTTCACAATGAAATGGCTCTCGAAATACTTGGACTCGATGAAGCCTATCTGCTCTTAGACAGTAATCAACTCTTAGACTCGATGAAGCCCATCTGCAACAAATACTTAGACTCAATTTTTTGTTTTGCGAGTATCTTAGACTCTACCCAGACTTGATCGATCCAGGCTGGATGATTCAGCGGCTTGCTTAAGCTGCAGGCAATCTGTCATAAACATCACCCGTCCCATGCTGAAGCCTTCTGCATTTTTTTTGTTGAGTGAGAAACCTACTGCAATTTTATTAGCGCTAGAGCTTCTGCAAACAGATCGCTGTTGTTTGCCCCTTGCTGCTGTCGGATGACTGGAAAAGCCAAAGTCTGTATCGATTTTTTCATTTTAGCCATCGTGAGATACTGGATCTTGTTTGGATGGTAGATGTACAGCCGCATGTTACGGCGTGACTGCCTGAAGGCATGTCAACTGATCCACACGGTTGCATAAAGAGTGTTCTAAATGACATGCATGCGTCAAATACTCCCTCTTAGGCTGGTCATAGTGGGGAGTAACTTAGACTAGTGTCATGCATATGACACTAGTCTAAGTTACTACCTTCATAATGCAAAGTAGCATAATAATAGTATCATAGATAGCTTCATTTACTAGCTCATAGACTCATCTTGTCTTGGAAAGCGCTATGTTACAGTAACATATTATGTTACCACCTCTCATTAATTACTTGCCACATAAGCAGAATTTTCTCGAAGAGCGCTATGTTACTAGCTAAGTTACTCCCACTATGACCAGCCTTATATTTCTTTATAGAGGGAGTATCCAGCTGGGATTTAAATTCAACACATCTGACATTGCCAAAACCCAACTATTAGACAAAGTGTTAACAGTCTAGGCCCAGCTGCCAGTCCATCGACATATGTTCGAACGTTTCCGATGCGCATCAGACACACCACTACAAGTAGAGAGCTCACCATATCCCAAAAGACCGGCCTGAAAGGAGTGTGGCACTCTCTCCCTTATAAGGAGGTCCCAGGCTTCTCCCATATCCGAGGTGGGAATAAAGTCAGTAGCACTGCCCAAGGTCAGGTTCCTGACACCCCATCCCCCTAGGGAAGCCCCACTTAGGGTGGCCTGGGGCCCAACTCTGATACCACTTGTTAGCAGTCTAGGCCCAGCTGCCAGTCCATCAACATATGTTCGGACGTTTCCCATGCGCATCGGACACTCAACTACAAGTGGAGAGTCCATTACATCCCAAAAGACCCGCCTGAAGAGAGAGTGTCACTCTCCTTTATAAGGAGGTCCTAGCCTCCTTCCATGTCCGAGGTGGAACTGAAGTCACTAGCACTGCCCAAGGTCAGGTTCCTAACACAAAGTGCATATGAATTTAAAATGTCATGACCCACTCACCGCAGATTATTCCAGTGTATTATTGAGTAGCTGCCATCATATTAGAAATCGTGTGGCACCATGCCATCATATTAGAAAATGTCCTACTCCAATTTTGACATCGAGTGGCATCATGTTTCAAAAATCCACATCCTATCATATGTACTCCCTCCAACTGGAAATACTTGCCTGAGAAATTGATACATCTCAGACAAGTATTTTATGATGGAGGGACTAGCAATTATGAAGGGTCGTCGTCTAGATCAGTAAATCCCATTGGGCAGGTGTCTCCCTCCTCATTGACGGAGTCCGTCCGTACCCTTAGGTCATGAATGGGTTGGAATCGTTCAAAAAATAGACATGTTTGGTTATAAAGCACATGAATGGTTCAAGTCAAAAAAAGAGAATATGCCTTGAAGATGCTGAACCGTTCCACCCAACCAAATCGGTCGAATCAAATGGACACGCTTTGCATGCATGACTATGTGAGCATGACTGGTGGTCCCGTCCTAAATAATTAGCTCATCTCTTATATTCAGCCAAACGCATGAATTGAATGGTTCAATCCCAAATAAATTAGACGGTCCCAACCCATTCATATGACACCTTCAACCAAATGCATCCTTAGGCTCCCGGTTGGATGGATCAGGACTCAGGAGCCATGGCCGAGGGAGACACGATCACGAGAAACTGGAAAGCGAGCGAGCACATGCGGCGGAGAGCGAGGGTGCATGCATGCATGGCATGCACGGGGAGCACGCATCATTGCGCTGCCGCCCATGTGATGTCGTGTGATGGTTAATCATGACGACGTTGCCAGGATTAGTACTAGACACAGTGGCATGATCCAGTTCCAGTGTACTCTGGCCGTCGGCCCCCTGCAACATGGTTTTGCGCTTGCAGTGCAAGCACTGCCTCGAAGAGAAGGCTGCCGGACCAGTCGGCTTGCTCACGGTACTGGTATTTGATCTTATTCGTGTCTCCTGAATTGCAGAACCAATGGCAGCTGGGTTTATCTATGAAGCTTTTCTGAACTCTGGAATGATTTAGCTAGTTTTTGGTGGATCGGAGCCAGCTTGGCTACCGTCTAATGTTGTTGTTCAGATCCAATCTCTGTAGAGCAGAGCATGGTATAAAACTCGGTTCCATGGGCCACGATCGAATTCATTACTGTCCGCAGTTTATGCAGGTGGGTGTCCCTTGAGAGAGAGATAGACCAGCATGCTGTTGTTGTAAGCAGGCAGGCAGCGGCATCATATCAATTCCAAGCCAAGCTAGCCGCCATGCTCCACTCCCCGCACCCCATTGAACAAACCTGCTGGACGTGGATGCCATCCAGTACATGCACGGTTTTTTACTTCCAAGCAGTGGCCCATCTTGCACCCCATACAGTAACATCAGCACCGATCGGGCCCATTTTGCCAGCAAAGATGAATATGCTAGTGCGAGAGAGGAATGAATTCTCGGGGACTAGTCTGGTCTGGTCCCGTGCTGGGTGGGAATGAGGGCCGCCGCTGTGCGGTTCCATTCCGTCCCCTGAATGCAGCATGCAGGGGACGAATGTTCGTGTACGCAGGCCGCGCAAACGGCCAAGGGGAAGGGGAACTCGAGCCACATGCAATGCCCGGTGGTCACGTACGTCCCATGGCCCATCTTTGCTGGGACCTGGTCCTGGACCGGACCGTGTGCCACTACGGCCAAGATGCAGGCATATGGAAGGACACGGACGTGCCTATCGGCTAGATTGGGGATTTGGATGCATGCTCTCCTTCGGATGGATACGTGAGCGGTTGCCGGTTTGTAGCACGCACTTTCGTTTTCTGCCTACACAGGTTGATGGTATGGTACGAACAAATTTCTCGTGAAGTTTTTCTCCCGAGTTTATAGGTTAGTTCAGAATCTTATATTCAAGGAACCATTTGCTATTAGGCATTAGTCACTTTTAGATGTGTGATTTACATAAGGACAAATACATGTGCGATCAAATGTGCGTTCTCCATTTCATCTTACTACTCCGAAAGGAGCTCCGACGGCCTCTTTGATCGGGTAATTAATCAACACGTACTCACATACTACTAAATTCATGCGATAGACGCCGTCTCATGCCTGCAACACTCAGCTAGCTGGCCCGGCATGCATCCTTGGTCGTTTTCGTAACCGATTTTAACGGCCTGGGTCCTCCACAGTCCACACACATGGAAATGTTCCGGTTCCCTGGGCAAGGGCCAGTCAGGCCGTTAACACCCTGCCGGGAATCTGACGGGTCAATGTACGATTCCATACGTGCTATACGCAGCCTACATATATTCGAACAGCTCTCTCTACAGGTAAGATTTTGTTTCAGTACGTACTACTGTCGCCATGCATGTGAAATAGTGCAACGACCAACCAAATAATGGATCCAACATGGATGCCGAATTGCCGATGTACATATGTACGTGTGTATTGTCGCTTATCCGATCAATCATTTGATTCATGTGGCGAGTCACCGAATACTTACGTGCGCTCTCTCGATGCAGCAAAACTGTAGAGTGTAGCAGACAGAGATGCGTCACATTGTTCTTTTTCTCCAGGGAAATTGTTGAGCTAATCTGGGGAACTTCGGCGTGCTCCTCTTCCCACCGGCGCCAAGCAGCTCCCATACACATGGAGGACAAGGTTGAGGGAGATATACTTTCGATCATCAAGTGTGGTGGGTAGCGATATATTACATTGTCCTTTTTCTTTCGGGAAATTTGTTGAACTACTCTGGACCATTCTGATTTGCTTATAATTCTCTCACACCACCATTAAAAAGAACAATTCTCTCACACCCGCCAAGCAGTCCCCATACACAATACACAGTTAGTACACTAACGCATGGAGCCCAAGATTGAGAGAGATATACCTCAATCGTCAAGCGAAATGAGCAAACTGGCAATCAAATAAGAGATGCGGAATCATCTTTTCTTTGATAAAAAAGAGCAACTTTGTTGAAATTCCTTGAGGTACTAAAATCAATAGATAGTTAGCTCTCCATGACGGTCTAAAGGATGTACCGATGATGCTGCCTCTTCGACCAATTTCTTTCCTTGGTCAGCCGGGCACTTGCTGCACATGGTTGATGCGGTAGCTAGCTAGGCAGATACGTATTAGATATGTACTACGATCTCTTGCTTGGTCAACTACTCCATATATGTGTTTCAAAGGTCGATGATGTTAGATCTGATCGTCTTGTCGTCGTTCTGGTTTGCTCACCAAGCAGCTGTACCAAAGGCACTCCGGATTCCGTAGGTCCAAAGCCATCTCGTTCAACCACTTCTCTAGTGCGCAAACTACAGTGGAAAATCTGTCTTGTTTTCTGACGCGTGCAGTGTAGTGGTGGCCACTGATCGAGCTATGTAGCGAGGAAATTACGTCAAACATGGACAGATATAATCCTACAAACTTGTCAAAAATTACAGTGTTGGATGCGCTCAATGAGGGTTAGAAAAAGGTACTTCCTCCGCAAAAAATATAAGAGCGTTTAGGCCAACTCCACCGTACGACCCCAAACGGACGTCCGGTTTGGCCGGATTTTGTCCCTTTGGGGCGGCCATGGATTCGCCCATGTCCGCTTTTGTCCGTTGGGTCGTGCGTGCACCCACCGTGTGGCCGCACCCCAAATCATGTCCATGTTGGACGTGATTAAAAAAACAGAAAAACTTAAATAAAATGACTAAAAAAAAGTAAATAAACGCAGTTAAAAAACATAAAACATTACTTAGGGATCACGGTCACAAAACGGCCCAGTTTCACCGTTCACTTAACGGCCCAGTGCCATAATTAACATAAAAACAAAATAAAAAACGCCCCCCGCGCGCTCCTGCCGCGCCCGTCGATGCCGTGTCCGTCGCCGTCTTCAGTGGCCGCCGGTGTCGTCGTCATCGCTGACGAGGTCGACGTAGGCCGGCGGCGTCTAGAGGTGGGCCGGCGGTTCATGGTGCGCGGGGGCGGGCTGGAAGGTGGTAGGTGCATGCACCACCTCCTCCCATGGTGAGGCGTCCTGCTCCGGAGACCGTGGCGGTGTGGGGCACCAGTTCACGCCCCAACTGCGTGCGCCATCTCTGGAGCCGTGCACGACCAGCTCCACTGCTGGCCCACCGGATCCGGGTGGAACGCAGCGACCGGTGCGTCCTCCATCACCTCCTCCGCCGCCACCATATCCAGCTCGGGGATGGCGACGTCGCCGGCCGCAAAGAGGGCCATCATCTCCTCTAGGCCCGGCCATTGGCGCTCATCGTGCGTGTTCATGGAGTCCTCCATGACACGCTGCATGAGCCGGGCCTCCTCCTCAGCTACCATGCGAGGAGGTGGAGGTGGTGATGGAGAGGGGGAAGGCGACGGCGTGGGCGTCAGGCCGCGCACCCGTGTACGCTCGCGCACCTCCCGGCATGGCCGCCGCGGCCCCGACACTGTGCCGTCGAAGTAGGAGGCGCGCCGCACGTCGTGCTCCTATTGGAGCCACATGTCCCAGAGCACGGAATCGGGGGCGTACCTATCGTCGTAGTAGAGGTCGTCGGGGAGGAGGCGGCGGCGGCGCTCGATCTCATCGCGGTGCGCACGGCCGCTCCTTGGCACCGGCCGGATCGGGACCCGGTCGGCGGAGAGGTGCCAATTGTTGGGGAGGTGGACGTCGCTCCACGGGACCGGCGTCCTCGTCCACCAGTAGTGCCGACATACATCAACGTTGGGGTACTGCTGGTCGCGCTCGCCGGCGGGCCTCGGGCTGATGGTGAAGGGGGCAGGCGCGAGGGCTCGGCGCGGTGGTGATGCGGCCTCCTCCTTTTTCACGGAGCCGCGGCGGCGTCCCTACCAGGAGCCAGCCTCACGGTCGTGCTTCCCCTTGCGGTCGTAGTTCCAGTGTTTGCGCTCGGAATGGGTCTGCCCGGACACAAAACGAACAAGATGGGTCCGGGTTGTCGCGCGCTGGGCCGACCGGTTTGTCCCTTTTACCCCAAACGGACGGGGCCTGACGGGATGGGGTCGCGCGGTGGAGTTGGCCTTAGATCACTACAGAGGGAGTATGTAACTAAAGCCGGTAGGCCAGCCAGCATGATATGAATGAGTGAGTGAGTGAGTGAGAACTGACGCCTTTTATTGACACCCCAAGATCATTTCTTTGATTTTTTTGCATGCTTCTTTTGAACATCTTGTACGTCTAGTTGTTGGGGAACGTAGCAATAATTCAAAATTTTCTACGTATCACCAAGATCAATCTAGGAGATTCCAGCAACAAGAGAGATAGAGAGAGGATGAGCATCTTCATACCTTTGAAGATCGCTAAGCGGAAGCATTACTAGAACGCGGATGATGGAGTCGTACTCGCAGCGATTCAAATCGAGGAAGATCCGATCTACACCGAATGGACGGCGCCTCCTTCTTGATCCAACAAGGGGAGAGGAGAAGTTGAGGGAGAGCTCCGGCAGCACGATAGCGTGGTGGTGGAGCTTGCAGTTCTCCGGAAGAGCTTCGCCAAGCACTGCTACAGAGGAGGAGGTGTTGGGGAGGGAGAGGGCTGCGCCAATGGAAGGGTGTGGCAGCCCTCCCACCTCCCCTCTATTTATAGGGGCAAGGGAGAGGGGGGTCGGCCCCCTGCAGATGGATCTAGAGGGGGGCGGCGGCCAAGGGGGGAGGCTTGCCCCCCAAGCCAAGGGGGGCGCCCCCTCTAGGGTTTCCCCCAACCCTAGGCGCATGGGCCCTAGGGGGGAGATGGCACCCAGCCCACCTAGGGGTTGGTTCCCCTCTTTATTTAGCCCATAGGGCCCTCCGGGGCAGGTGGACCCTCGGAACCGTTTCGGTGGTCCCGGTACAATACCGATAAACCTTCCTGCTGCATCATATACAATTTTTCCTTAAGGAAACCATTGAGGAATGCCGTTTTGACGTCCATTTGCCATATCTCATAATCATAGAATGCGGCAATTGCTAACATAATTTGGACGGACTTCAGCTTCGCTACGGGTGAGAAGGTCTCATCGTAGTCAACCCCTTGAACTTCTTTATAACCCTTAGCGACAAGCCGAGCTTTATAGATGGTCACATTACCATCCGCATCAGTCTTCTTCTTAAAGATCCATTTATTTTCTATAGCTCGCAGATCATCGGGCAAGTCTATCAAAGTCCATACTTTGTTTTCATACATGGATCCTATCTCGGATTTCATGGCTTCAAGCCATTTGTTGGAATTCTGGGCCCGCCATCACTTCTTCATAGTTTGAAGGTTCACCGTTGTCTAACAACATGATTTCCAGGACAGGGTTGCCATACCATTCTGGTGTGGAATGTGTCCTTGTGGACCTACGAAGTTCAGTAGCAACTTGATCTGAAGTTCCTTGATCATCATCATTAACTTCCTCTCTAGTCGGTGCAGGCACCACAAAAACATCTTCCTGAGCTGCGCTACTTTCTGGTTTAAGAGGCAGTACTTCATCAAGTTCTACTTAATTTCCTCCCACTTACTTCTTTTGACAGAAACTCTTTCTCCAGAAAGGATCCGTTCTTGGTAACAAAGATCTTGCCTTCGGATCTGAGTAGAAGGTATACCCTATGGTTTCCTTACGGTATCCTATGAAGACACATTTTTCCAACTTGTGTTTGAGCTTTTCAGGTTGAAGTTTCTTGACATAAGCATCGCATCCCCAAACTTTTAGAAATGACAGCTTAGGTTTCTTCCCAAATCATAATTCATACGGTGTCGGCTCAACGGATTTAGATGGTGCCCTATTTAAAGTGAATGTGGCTGTCTCTAAAGCATAACCCCAAAATGATAGCGGTAAATCGGTAAGAGACATCATAGATCACACCATATCCAATAGAGTGCAATTACGACGTTCGGACACCCCATTATGCTGAGGTGTTTCAAGCGGCGTGAGTTTTGAAACAATTCCACATTTCCTTAAGTGCGTACCAAACTCGTGACTCAAATATTCTCCTCCATGATCTGATCGTAGGAACTTTATTTTCCTGTCACGTTGATTCTCCACCTCACTCTGAAATTCCTTAAACTTTTCAAAGGTCTCAGACTTGTGTTTCATCAAGTAGACATACCCATATCTGCTTAAGTCATCAGTGAGGGTGAGAACATAACGGTAGCCACCGCGAGCTTCAACGCTCATTGGACCGCACACATCCGTATGTATTATTTCCAACAAGTTGGTTGCTCGCTCCATTGTTCCGGAGAACAGAGTCTTGGTCATCTTGCCCATGAGGCATGGTTCGCACGTGTCAAATGATTCATAATCAAGAGACTTCAAAAGTCCATCTGCATGGAGTTTCTTCATGCTTTTGACACCAATGTGACCAAGGCGGGAGTGCCTCAAGTATGTGGGACTATCATTATTAACCTTACATCTTTTGGTATTCACGCTATGAATATGTGTAACATCACGTTCAAGATTCAATAATAATAAACCATTGACCAACGGGGCATGACCATAAAACATATCTCTCATATAAATAGAACAACCATTATTCTCGGATTTAACTGAGTAGCCACCTCGCATTAAATGAGATCCAGATACAATGTTCATGCTCAAAGCTGGCACTTAATAACAATTATTGAGGTTTAAAACTAATCCTACAGGTAAATGCAGAGGTAGCGTGCCGATGGCGATCACATCGACCTTGGAACCATTCTCGACGCGCATCGTCACCTCGTCCTTTGCCAGTCTCCGCTTATTTCGCAGCTCCTGTTTTGAGTTACAAATATGAGCAACCGCACCGGTATCAAATACCCAGGAGCTACTATGAGTACTGGTAAGGTACACATCAATAACATGTATATCACATATACCTTTGGTGTTTCCGACCTTCTTATCCGCTAAGTACTTGGGGCAGTTCTGCTTCCAGTGACCATTTCCCTTGCAATAAAAGCACTGAGTCTCAGGCTTGGGTCCATTGTTTGGCTTCTTCCCGGCAACTGATTTACCGGGCGCAGCAACTCCCTTGCCGTCCTTCATGAAGTTCTTTTTACCCTTGCCTTTCTTGAAACTAGTGGTCTTATTCACCATCAACACTTGATATTCCTTTTTGATTTCCACCTCTGCTGATTTCAGCATTGAATATAACTCACGAATGGACTTCTCCATCCCCTGCATGTTGTAGTTCATCACAAAGCTCTTGTAGCTAGGTGGGAGCGACTGGAGGATTATGTCAATGACCGAGTCATCTGGGAGATTAACTCCCAACTGAGATAAACGGTTGTGCAACCCGGACATAGTGAGTATATGCTCACTGATAGAACAGTTTTCCTCCATCTTACAACTGTAGAACTTGTCAGAGACTTCATATCTCTCGACCCGGGCATGAGCTTGGAAAACCATTTTCAGCTTTTGGAACATCTCATATGCTTCGGGCTACTCAAAACGCTTTTGGAGCCCCGGTTCTAAGCTATAAAGCATGCCGCACTGAACCAGGGAGTAATCATCACTACGCGACTGCCAGGCGTTCATAACGTCTTGAGTTGCTGGGAAAATGGGTGCTTCACCTAGCGGTGCTTCTAGGACATATGCTTTCTTGGCAACTATGAGGATGATCCTCAAGTTCCGGACCCAGTCCGTATAGTTGCTACCATCGTCTTTCAGCTTGGTTTTCTCTAGGAACACGTTGAAGTTGAGGGCAACATTAGCGTGGGCCATTTGATCTACACGACATATTGCAAAGATATTTTAGACTATGTTCACGATAATTAAGTTCATCTAATCAAATTTTAATGAACTCCCACTCAGATAGACATCCCTCTAGTCATCTAAGTGATACATGATCCGAGTCAACTAGGTCATGTCGGATCATCACATGAGACGGACTAGTCATCATCGGTGAACATCTTCATGTTGATTGTATCTACTATACGACTCATGTTCGACCTTTCGGTCTCTTGTGTTCCGAGGCCATGTATGTACATGCTAGGCTCGTCAAGTCAACCTAAGTGTTTTGCATGTGTAAATCTGGCTTACACCCGTTCTATGCGAACGTTAGAATCTATCACACCCGAGCATCACGTGGTGCTTCAACACAACGAACTTTCGCAATGGTGCACAGTTAGGGGGAACAGTTTCTTGAAATTTTAGTGAGGGATCATCTTATTTATGCTTCCGTCGTTCTAAGCAAATAAGATGTAAACATGACAAACATCACATGCAAATCATAAAGTGACATGATATGGCCATTATCATCTTGCGCCTTTGATCTCCATCTTTGAAGCGCGACATGATCACCTTCATCACCGGCATGACACCATGATCTCCATCATCATGACCTCCATGAAGTTGTCTCGCCAACTATTACTTCTACTACTATGGCTAACAGTTAGCAATAAAGTAAAGTAATTACATGGCGTTGTTCAATGACACACAGGTCATACAATAAATTAAGACAACTCCTATGGCTCCTGCCGGTTGTCATACTCATCGACAAGCAAGTTGTGATTCCTATTACAAGAACATGATCAATCTCATACATCTCATATATCATTCATCACATTCTTTTGGCCATATCACATCACATAGCATACCCTGCAAAAACAAGTTAGACGTCCTCTAATTGTTGTTGCATGTTTTACGTGGCTGCTATGGGTTTCTAGCAAGAACGTTTCTTACCTACGCAAAAGCCACAATAGTTATATGCCAATTGCTATTTACCCTTCATAAGGACCCTTTTCATCGAATCCGATCCGACTAAAGTGGGAGAGACAGGCACCCACTAGCCACCTTATGCAACAAGTGCATGTCAGTCGGTGGAACCTGTCTCACGTAAGTGTACGTGTAAGGTTGGTCCGGGCCGCTTCATCCCACAATACTGCCGAAACAAGATAGGACTAGTAACGGTAAGAAAATTGAACAAACCAACGCCCACAACTACTTGTGTTCTACTCGTGCATAGAATCTACGCATGGACCTATGAGACAGGCGGACCCTCCCGGTGGACCCCCAGAACCCTTTCGGTAGTCCCGGTACAATACCGATAAACCCCCGAACATTTCCGATGACCGAATAAGGACTTCCCATATATAAATCTTTATATCCGGACCATTCCGAAACTCCTCGTGATGTCCGGGATCTCATCCGGGACTCCGAACAACATTCCGTAACCACATACTAATTCCCGTAATAACTCTAGCGTCACCGAACCTTAAGTGTGTAGACCCTACGGGCTCGGGAATCATGCAGACATGACCGAGACATCTCTGTGAACAATAACCAACAACATGGTCTGGATACCTATGTTGGCTCTCACATGTTCCACGATGATCTCATCGAATGAACCACAATGTCGGGGATTCAATCAATCCCGTATACAATTCCCTTTGTCAATCGGTATGTTACTTGCCCGAGATTCGATCGTAGGTATCCCAATACTTCGTTCAATCTCGTTACCAGCAAGTCTCTTTACTCGTTCTGTAATGCATGATCTCGTGACTAACTTGTTGGGGATATGACTACTGAGTATAAACCACCCAGGAGGAGCCGGATTATACTCACAAGGAATCATCCGTATAGAAGCCCATGAAGACAAGGAGTATGGCGCTTTACTACAGAGACTAGAAGGCCCAGAGCCCAAGGGCGGATTAGGGCCCATAGGCATAAACCGCCATGAGATGTGTAACTTGTATTGTAAGTTAGGGAAAGGAAGAAACTGAGCCGGACACATGTATGAGCCGGCCTCGGGATTCTGTAGACCGCTGGGTGTCAACCTGTGTATATAAAGGGATGACCCGACGGCGGTTCAGGAACAAGAAACAACAACTCGAGAACTAGGCAAAGCGGATTCGCTCCTTGGTTATCAAGACCCCATCAATTCCACCACAAATGGATCATAGGCTTTTACCTTCACCGCAAGGGGCCGAACCAGTATAAACTCCCTGTGTCCTTTGTACGGTTTAACCCCTCTAAGCTAACCTAGTCACGATGGCTCCACGACTAAGTCCTCACACTAGGACATCTGACGTGATAATTCCACGACAGTTGGCGCCCACTATGGGGCTATCGCACGATGGTTTCTTGGAGGGCAAGTTCGAAGGACTCAAGGGATATGCAGTGGGCCGGATGACCAAGAGTCGTCGCGGCAAGCTCTACATCGATGATGCAGTCTGGGGCCCCGACGCCGGCTCAATCGAGTACGGGTACCGGGTCCCCTTTGGAGGAATTCATGTCTTCATCGGCAAGATCGGCGAACCGGGCCCTGAGCCAGACATCTGCACCGACCTCGTAGAAACGGCCCCGCGTGCAAGCCCTGCCCGGGTTCAGCCCACCATGAAGCGTGCGTTCGTAGGATTCATCCATGGTACCGAATCTGAACCGGCATCCGATGGTGAGACGGCCGTCTATTCCGATGGCGAGTCATCCACCGGCGAGACCGAGTCATTGTATCAAGTGCAGGATGGCCGGTTCGGGGGTTGTTCCGATGGCGATAGTATTCTGGACCCCTTTGAACCGCCGAACCGGGTTGCGATCTTCATGGCCGGTACGCAGCTCACACCTCACTCTTCAGTAGCGGCAGCAATGATTTCCGGATCGGCAGCTGGGGCAGGAGGCCCCGCGCGCCCGCCGGCTTAAGTCTTGTCCACTTTATTGGACGCTTTAGTAACATTGTTGACCACTGAGGTTAATACGGACAATCGGGATGAGCATAATGCAGAGGTCAGAAAATTGCGGGATCAGATAGCTCAGGCTAAGGAGGACATGGCTGCTGAGGAGACGAGGATGACCGAGGAGCGGGCCGCTTTGGATGCCCAAGCTCAGTGAGTTCATGCGAAGTCCTACCGGCTTATGCTGGACCAGAACGCTTCAAACGAGGTGATGAGGAGGAGGCACTAGTATTGTCTACCATCGTTTTACGAAGCAAGGAATCTCTTCAGTACGCCAGGAGCAGGAACCAGTAATCCGCCCGTGGTGAACCGAGTTGAAGCACCCAGGACAGGAGCGCCGGATCAGCCACGCATGATGGACCCGCCTCAGCAGAACCATGATCCGCCATAATATGTGCCGACGCCACTAGGTCACTTTCCTACCCCTTTGGATAATATGATTGCTGCGGCGTCAAGATTGGACACTATTCCAATGGAAGGTGATTCACCGGTAGAAATTGAGACACGACGGGCAAGAGATCTACTCCAAACAACAATGGTTCAGCAGCAGGCTTATTCATACAGTCATGACAGGATTCACTCTACTCCTCGCCCGAGCCGGAGTTACAGCAGGCATGTTGAAGAACCAGATGTATCAAGAAGTGGACGGAACCATAATCCGGCATGCAGGCCTAACCCGACAGGAGGGAGAAATGATGCACATGATGTAGTGGACCAGGGACGAGCGTGTCGAGGAGTCGGATTAGCTGCACAGGATGTGGATCGTCAGCTTACGCCGGTTCATGCAACAACTAAAGTGGAACCAGGAGTTGTTTTACCACTTTGGGGGTGCCATGTCTCACACCGGCCCTACGCAATGTGCGGTTGCCTAAGGACTTCAAGGGTCCTCGGAAGGTGCCCAATTACACTGCTGACTTACACCCCGAGTCATGGTTTGAAAGCTACGAGATGGCAAGGAGATGCTGGATGTGGATGGAGCGGCGTGTGCTAAGTACTTCACTATGATGCTAGAAGGAACAACTCGCACTTGGCTAAAGAGTGTACCACCTAATTTCATTAGGTCATGGGACGAGTGGAAGAGCCGGTTTATCAACAATTTCAAAGACACGTGCAAGCAGCCCATGTCAATTGTAGATCTGGCCGCTTGTGTTCAGGAGGAGAATGAATCAACTACCCATTGGATGCACCGGGTTTCGGAGATTTTGCATTCATCGGACCGCATCAATGCCAATTCAGCGGTGATAACATTGGAAGGCAATTGCAAGTTTAAACCGTTGAAGTTGAAGTTGGGACGGCTCAAGCGTCACTGTGATGATATGAGAACGTTAATGGCAGCTCTAGTTAAGTATGCTGACTCTGATAGTACCAAGGATCCCGAGTCTGATGAGGAAAAGCCGGGGAAGGGAAAGAAGAGCGGAAACACCAAGGGGCAACAGCATAATCCGGCGGGCCACGGAAACAATGGTAAGCGTAAAGCGGACAGTTCAGATTTTGTGGCTAACACCAATGTGTAGGGTAATGCTCAATGTGGTAAGGGTAAACCGCCCCAGTAGGGTGGAGGCATGAATCTGGAGCGCCTGTTAAACCAGCCTTGCCCAAAGCACGGGACGAAAGAGAATCCAGCCACGCACCTCTGGAAGGATTGCTTCATTATGCGAGAGTTCAAAAACTCTGATCTTTTCCGATATGATCAGGGTCCGTCTGGCGGTTCAGGTCCCGTATCTCATGGGCCGGGTTACGGCGGAGGCGGTTCAAGCTCAGGATATCAGGGCAGTCAGGGCAATCAAAATAACCAGGGTGGTCACAACCAGTAGAATAATCAGGGGAATCAGCAACAGTCGGGTTATCAGAGTCACCCGAAGTAGTTGAATAGTGGGCAGAATCATGTTTTCACCACTAGCTTGTGCATGTGTGATTAGAAGCTTCACAAAAGGGCAGTTAACGCTGTTGAACCGGCAATGCCTCGTTACTTACGTTGGTCTGAGCAGCCCATTGTGTGGAGCAGAGAGGATCATCCACCCCGGGTTGATAATCCGGGTCATCTGGATTTGGTGGTGGCACCTTAGGTTGGGGGTTATAAGTTCACCAAGGTACTCATGGATGGAGGGAGCAGCATCAACATCCTGTATTATGAAACCTTCCATCGCATGGGATTGACAGATAAGAATCTTAAACCGTCAAACACTGTTTTTCACGGTTTGGTACCAGGTAAATTGGCATATTCAATTGGCAATATAGCTCTGGAAGTTGTGTTTGGAGATGATCGTGATTCCAGGTCAGAAACCTTAACCTTTGAGGTGGTAAAAATCCAGAGCCCATATCACGCCCTGTTTGGATGGCCGGCTTATGCAAAATTCATGGCAAGGCCCTGTTATGTTTATGTACAGCTCAAAATGTCGGGTCATAAGGGGAACATTATGGTACATGGGAGTTGTAAGATTGCTTTGGATTGCGAAGAGGATGATGCGGCTTATGCTGTGTCAGTTTGTGCGGCAGAGGAGTTGAAGTTCTACAAGGACAATGTTGATCCGGCGGATATGACACCTCTGAAGAAGCCCACCACAGAGCATGACCCGACCTTGAAGTTTAAACCGGCTGATGAAACTAAGTTGGTTGATTTTGTTCCTGGCGATTCATCCAACCAGTTTAGTATCAGCACTAACTTGGATGAGAAATAGGAAGGCGCGCTCATCGAGTTCATCCGTGAGAACCGAGACATCTTTGCATGGAAACCTTCTGACATGCTAGGTGTACCGAGGGAAATCACTAAGCACAATCTCAATATTGATCCCAAGTTTAAACCGATCAAGCAGTTTCTTCACTGCTTCAATGAAGAAAGGTGCAAGGCTATTGGTGAGGAGGTAGCCCGACTTTTGGCGGCTGGGTTTATCATTGAGGTTTTTCATCC
Organism: Triticum dicoccoides; assembly: GCF_002162155.2. Classification (NCBI taxonomy): domain Eukaryota; kingdom Viridiplantae; phylum Streptophyta; class Magnoliopsida; order Poales; family Poaceae; genus Triticum; species Triticum dicoccoides. Next base: position 129,044,088 of record NC_041393.1, read on the forward strand.
GGAGTGGCTGGCTAATCCAGTGCTGGTACTTAAGAACTATGGCACTTGGAGAATGTGTGTGGATTACACGGACTTGAACAAAGCTTGTCCGGCTGATCCTTTTGCTCTCCCTCGTATTGATCAGATCATTGATGCTACGGCGGGTTGTGAGGGTTTGAGTTTCTTGGATGCTTATTCTGGTTATCATCAGATCAAGGTGGTAGTTAAGGACCAGGAGAAAACAACTTTTATAACTCCTTTGGAGCCTTCTGCTATGTGTCCATGCCTTTTGATCTCAAGAGTGCTCAGGCGACTTATCAGCGATGTGTCCAGAATTGTCTTCATAATCAAATTGGGCACAATGTTCACGCTTGTGTGGACGATATTGTGGTGAAGTCCAGGAAGAAGGAGACACTGATAGATGACTTGAAGGAGACGTTTGACAATCTTCGGGTTTATAAAATGATGCTTAATCCGGCCAAGTGCGTTTTCGGTGTTCCGGTAGGCAAGCTCTTAGGTTTTCTGGTGTCTAACAGGGGCACTAAGGCTAATCCGGAAAAGATCAAGGCTATTACGTCTCTGGCTAAACCGGCGTGTATCAACGATGTTCAACGTTTGGCGGGTCGTATTGCGGCCCTGAGCCGGTTTATCAGCCGGTTGGGAGAGAAGGCGATCCCTCTGTATCAGATGTTGAAGAAGACAGACAATTTTATGTGGAGTGATGCTGCTAATGCAGCATTTGAGGACTTGAAGAAGCAGTTGGCTGAGCTGCCGGTTCTTGCTGCTCCGGTCGATAATGAGCCGTTGTTGTTATACGTGGTTGCTAATGCCCGGGCTGCCAACGTGGCTATTGTGGTCGAGCGCAAGGAGGCTAGGAAGGAATATCCGATTCAAAGGCCGGTTTATTATATCAGTGAAGTGCTTTTCGAGTCAAAGCAAAGATATCCGCATTGGCAGAAGCTTGTGTATGGGGTTTTTATGGCGAGTCGAAAGCTTAAGCAATACTTTCAGGGCCATCCCATCATAGTGGTCAGTTCCGCTCCTTTGGGAGATATAATCCAGAATAGGGAGGCAACTGGCTGGGTTGCGAAGTGGGCCATTGAGCTCGGACCACACTAGTTGAAGTATATGCCTCGCACGGCTATCAAGCCCCAGGCGCTCATGGACTTCATCAATGACTGGACAGAGTTGCAGGCACCGGAAGACAAACCGGATAACACATACTAGACTATCCACTTCGACGGGTCCAGGCAATTGGAGGGCTCGGGGGCTGGAGTTGTCCTTACTTCCCCTCGAGGTGATAAAATTTGTTATGTTCTCCGCTTAATGATTCCCTGTACTAACAATGCAGCTGAGTACGAGGCCTTACTCCATGGTCTTCGAGTGGCTAAGGAAATGAACTTAAGCCGGGTATGATGCTTTGGGGACTCTGATCTGGTGGCTCAGCAAGTTTCTGGTACTTGGGATTCTAAGGATCCACTCATGGCGGCTTACCGACGAGAGTTGGATATTGTTCCTGGTCACTTCAAGGGTTATCAAGTTGGGCACATTGATCAGCACAAAAATGAAGCAGCAGATGCTTTAAGCCGGCTGGGGTCTCAGCGTAAACCGGTGTCGCCCAATACCTTTCTGAATGTTTTGCATAACCCGTCAGTTAAGTTGCCTACAGAGGAGGACCTGGCTATTCCTGATTCAGAGTCTTAGTTGGTGGCTGCTCTACATATTATTCCGTATTGGACGCTTCCATATTTGTCATATATGAACCGTGGCGAGTTACCAGAAGATGAAGTTTTGGCCAGACAGATAATCCGGCGATCCATTTCCATGGTTATTCACAATGGCGAGATACATCGCTGCAGTGTCTCAGGGGCGTTTCAGCGCTGTGTTTTCCCTGAAGAGGGCCGTGATATTTTGCATGAGATCCACAAAGGAGACTGTGGTCACCACTCCGGTTCAAAATCCTTGGTTGCTAAAGCTTTTCGTCATGGCTTCTATTGGCTGACGGCTCATGCCGATGCTGAGGACTTGGTGAAAAGGTGCGACGGTTGTCAGAAATTCTCGTGCCGAGCTCATGTTCCGACTCAGGAGCTAAGGATGATTCCAATCACTTGGCCGTTTGCTACTTGGGGGCTTGATATGGTAGGACCTTTTAACTGGTCCAAAGATAAGAAGACCCACCTATTGGTGGCGGTTGATAAGTTCACTAAATGGGTTGAGGCGGAGCCAGTAAGCAAGTGTGATGCAGCCACGGCGATTCAATTCATGAAGAAGGTGATCCTCCACTTCGGTTTTCCACAGAACATCATAACAGATAATGGCACGAACCTCTCCAAAGGTGATATGGAGGACTTTTGTCAACGAGAGCACATCCGGCTTGATGTGTCATCAGTGGCTCACCCCCAGTCTAATGGTCAAGCTGAGAGAGCTAATCAGGAAATCTTGAAGGGTATCAAGCCCCGGCTTATGGTTCCTTTGAAAAGGACGCCAGGTTGTTGGGTGGAGGAATTACCTTCTGTGTTATGGAGCATAAACACCACCCCCAATCGATCTACGGGTTATACACCTTTCTTCATGGTTTATGGGGCAGAGGCGGTACTCCCCAGTGATATTCGTCATGACTCGCCCCGGGTGGCCAATTATGTTCAAGCGGACAACGAACAAGCACGCCAAGATGCACTGGACCTATTAGATGAAAAACGGGACATGGCGACAGCTTGTTCGGCGATTTATCAGCAAGACCTGCGGCGTTATCACAGCCGCCGGGTTAAGACAAGAACTTTTCAAGAAGGCGACTTAGTGCTCCAGCTCATCCAGGATTAGATCGATCTGCACAAGTTATCCTCACCTTGGGAAGGGCCCTTTGTGGTCAGCAAGAATCTGAACAACAGGTCTACTACCTCATCGACGTTCGAGAGCACAAAGACTCACGCAAATCGGAGGAGGAGACCCGTCGGCCATGGAATATTTCTCATCTTCGGCCTTACTACACCTGAGCCATAGGCTCCTATTATGTACATATTTTGACAATGTATATATTATGATCAATATAATAAACCGGCATCCTTGCTAAAAATGGGGCCTCTGCCGTTCTTCCAATATTTCTTGGTTACATGGGGGCTTCTGCTTATAAAGTGATGTCCTGCTTGTCCATTAAACCGGCTATCACGCCACAACAAAGCTTGGGAGCTTCACCCAAGGGGCCAAAGAGAGTCTTGTTGCTAAGCACATCTCAAACATAGGCACCCACTGAGCACAACTCAAAATGTTACTTGGGGGCTCTTTGTGCAAAGCAACAAAGAGTTTGAAAGGACCCTTGTAATAGGCTATCGAGCCAGCCTTGGAAGCCAGGTGTATTCACCTAAAACCCCGGGTTAACCTGCCTTCATCAAGTAAGCCACTCCGTCCAGGTAATCCTGGTATGACCCGCCGAACGTTTGACAAGTCAATCTAGTACAGACCCTGAAATTGTCAAAGTTAAAATGACGATTGGTTAATGTGAGGTCCATCTTAAAAGGCTTTGCGAAATGGTTCAACTCAGTGGCCTGGAAGCCCATGAAAAGCCTTGAATTTGGGCCTAGCAGCCCTTGAAAATCCTCGACTACAAGTTTCTATTTGCCTTTACTTGTCAAGTTTTTTCTCTTTTGACAAAATTTTATGATAAAAACGGTGTCTATTGACCCGGCCCGACTATAAGTCGTCAATTTAACCCGGTGTTTTTAACCCGGCTTGGCTTTCAGCTATAAGTTGTTAGACCACATTCAGTTATAAACCGGTGTTTGTTAACCCGGCCTAACATTGACTATAAGACGCCAGGGTGATCATCCGGTGTTTATCATAACCCGGCATGGCTTGAGTATAAACCAGCAAAGCATGGTGAGGAGTTATCATCACTCCAGAGTTGGGTTATCACCCTTTCTACAAAAAAGTTGGTACAACCAATGGTGTGATTCAATATCACAGGTATGATATATTTCATATTATTTTCCATACAGCCTTGGTTATAAACTTTGGCTTTATATGGGGCATTATGACCTGTCCGGCGGTAAACCGCCAAGACAATTTTTGAATCTATTATGTGCAGAAGCAGGATTGCATAAAATTGCTAAGGCACATAAACAGACACAACAACAATCATGACAGATTAAACAGTGTCTTGCAGAAGTGCACGATGGCAACAGATCAAAGAAGTGTTTCAACTAGCCTATTACAAGGCGCTTTGATGCCCAAAAGAATAATTGTTTATCACACGGATCGCAGTGTGCATAACCTAAACCGGCTCCTGGATCATGATTCATCACCGGGTTGACATGAAGACTGTGGGCCGTTCTGGGTCGGTTCATCCTCCTCTTCTTCACCCAGCGGCTGGAAGTCAATGGTTGACCAATCGATACTAGTTAATGCTCTGAATACAACTTCATCATTTGTAGGGGTGGACGGTTCAACATCAGGGGCATAAGTGTGCTTACGGATTGGCGGGATAAGGTCTTGCACATCATAAGTTGGAGCGCTGAGCCGCTTGTTGTCAGCATCATAAACTGACTGATAGAATGACAAATCAGTGTCCTCCGCCAGCTTGCTCGCCAATGGACGCATCTCTCTTGTTATGGCCCTGAGTTCATCATTGTCAAACTCTGACCCGTCCTCTTTGATGCTTGGATAACCATTCCCTATGTCAGACAGATCAAGATCAGATATCCATGCCTTGGCCCGGGTTAATACAGTAAGAGCACCGGCCCTAGAAGTTGACCTTTTTAATTCCTCAATACGAGCAGGCATCATGGATAATTTTTCCAGTGTCTCCTTGATCAAAGTTGGGGGCGGTTTATTATGTGAAGCTGTGCAGATGACCCGTTGAGCACCGGAATATAGCCGCTCTATCAGTGTATAGGCAGCCTTCAGCTTTTTATGCATATCCGAGCCAAGATGAGCAATGCGGCTACCTGCAGCGCTCAAATATTAGTAAACCGGCAATATCATGCAGATTGTTACATACAAACTGGTGAAGCGGATATTTACCAAAGACAGCAGTGGTCATAGCATTGACTTGTTGCTTCAAGCCGGCCAGTTCTTCCACTACCAGATTAAGGGCTGCTTTAGCATCTTCCGCCCGTTTCACTAGAGTTGCCTTCTCAGCATCCCATTCTGCTCGCTCGTTCTTGAAGTTTTCCTTCAATTGTTCCATGGCTGTTAAGGTGCTAGTCAGTTCCTCCTTTGCCTTGGATGCTTCTGTTTGCTGGGACTTGAGGTTTTCTTGAAGATCAGAAACTTGAGATTCTTTTTTGCTCAGATCAGCCTGGAAGAGACAGTTAATGAGTTGATCGTGCACATTTTAAGTCCCAAGCACATAACAGGTTATACACTTGGCACTTGGGGGCTAATGCCTATCACTTTTTTTCAGCAAAATGGTAAAGTCCCAAGGCTCAATACAAGTATTAATCTTGGCACTTGGGGGCTAATGCCTAATTGATTCTAACAACACAGTTGTACAATTTTTCTGGATAATAAACCGGAATTTAAAGGTATTCAACAAAAAGGGTAAGCCTTACAACAGGAAGTCCCGGTTCATCTTGAAGAGATAAACCGACCCTTGGGGGCTACACAGATGAAGTCTTTCTTATTTTATCAAAGTCCTGATTCATCCACAAGGGATAAACTGGCCCTTGGGGGCTACTGGAGTTGATATCATTAGTAAAGCAGAAGGAAACTTTGTGAAAAGTTGGAACATGAGTTACCTCATGGCGCTCCTTCATCAGGTTGACTAAACCGACTTCATAGTTGTGGCTTGTGTATAGGCGGTTTAAGTATCCAGAATGAAGCTCTTGGGAATCAAGGTGGGCATAGCTTGATAAATCATTTTTCCACTTTCCTTTATCAAGAGCAATCTTTTCCTCTTTGGCGCTGTGTTTGGATAAAGCGACAAGATGGCCAGGGGAGGTATGAGCTGTGCCAGTAATGACAACATCATCATCTGCACCTTTGGCTGGGCTTGGCGGATTATCAGTAACTTTCGATGGGTTGGTCGATCATCAGCACCTTTGGCTGGGCTTGGCGGATCAGCAGCATGAGTCATTGGATCAGCGTCCATATGCTCACCATCAGTGGCTTGGTCCGCCATCGGCGGATCATTTGGAATATTGTCCATATTTGGACTTGACGGTTCAGGAGTTCTTTTCGGTTCATCACGATTGGGATCTTCAGCTGGTGGGTTCACTTTGGCTCTCTTCCTGGCCCTGGCTTTGGCCCTACAAAGATAATAAGTATGCATCAGAACAAGGTAAAGGTTAAAATATAAAGGTATGACGGATTAGCAAAATCTGCTTACCCAGGAACTGTTTTAAGGGTTGGAAGTTTCGTTCCTGTTGAATCGCCCGAAGATGAATGGGAGGTTCCCTGATAATTTGAATCAGATGGATTAAGAGGATATTGGAAATAGCCCGCCTTGGTAGAAGGTATATCAGGAGTATAAGAGACCTCTGGGCGGCATTTTCGAATAGGGGTGTCCGGCAAACCGGAGGAGGTAACCACTTGGCCGCTATGCCGTGTCGTGCGACGAGCTTCATGCTGTTGTGTCTTCAAAGAAAAGTGCGGATCAAAATAAGTGAGAGGGTGTGAATATTTTACTTTCGGATTGTTCGACGGATTTTTGGTGTTGGTACAAGATCTGAGTCAGAAGAAAGAATAGTTACCTCTACGCCACCAGCATGACTGGCTTCCGCATCATCCTGATAATGATCATTGTCAATAAGGTGCATGAAAAATGAACCAAGAGAATCAAGTTCTACCTCTGACTCCGAGTCATCAAGATCTTCGTTATTGGTCGGCCTAGGGGACTCAGCGGTTCTCTTCTTCACAGGTTTCTTTACAACCTTGGTTTTTTGGCGAGGTGCCTTCACCGGTTTGTCCTCCATTTTTGCCGGTTTGTCTTGCGGTTTCCTCTTCTAGAACGGACCATTACCCTGCAAAGATGAACAGAAGGTCATCAGAAAGCATTTAAAAGGAGGCGGATTAAAGCAGAAGGATGCAATTCTTACAGCTGGCGGTTTGTTGGAGACATAAAAGGGACTCAGCCCTATCTTGCTGCACTCAGATATCGGTTCATCCAACATCTTTTTGACAGCTTCAGTAGTTTCGTCATCAGTTAGCTGCATATTAGTGTGCCGTTGAGGGTCATTGACATCCCCAGTATACTCACACATTAACCCGGTGCGACGGCTTAAGGGCAAGATGCTCCAAGAAACCCAGCAGCGGACAAGGTCAATGCCGGTTAAACCATTTGCCATAAAGGCTCGGAGCTTGGAAAGCTGTGGTGCATATTTGGATCGTTCCTTGGCAGTAAGCCGTTGGGGGAATGGAAGTTCACTAGTGAGCCGGTGAGCACGATAACCCGACAGAGGATTTTCATTATCAGGGGCAGTGTTTCGGCAGTAAAACCAAGTCTGATTCCAGTCCTTGAGGTGGCTGTGATGCTTGGCATGAGGAAAATTGACATCTTCCCTTTTTTGAATCGACACCCCGCCAAGTTCAGTATTGGGCCCGTCTGTAAATTCAGTATGGCGGTTCAAGTGAAAGAAGTCTCTGAAGAATTGACGGTCGGTTCTTCTTGCAGATAAACCTCACAGAACACTTGGAAATTGCAAATGTTGGACACAGAGTTCGGTCCAATATCTTGAGGGTGCATTTGGAAGCTGGCAAGAACATCACAGAATTTTTTTGATCCGGGAGGGCTAAACCCTCGGTCCAGATGATGAACCAACACAACCACTTCTCCATCTTGAGGTTCAGGAGGATTCTCAGTACCCGAGACTCGCCAGTGGATGTTTTCTTTGCTTGATAAACCGCCAGTTGCAACATACCAAGCCAGTTGCTCTTCAGTAACCCGAGAGGGAACCCAATTCCAAGCAGAGAGCTATTTGGCCATTTTGATGACAAGCAGTAAAAGAAGATTAAAAGCCGATTCACGGTTCATGATCGATATGCATAAACCGGTGTCAGGCCGGGGAAGGAGATAATGAAGCATACGTGCATTGATAAACCAGATTCTGACATTAAAGGTCCAGTTGGCGGTTTAAGGTGAGGGCTAATGGTACCTAGCGGATTATTTGTTGTCTAAAGATTAAACCGCCTACAATGGTGTGAAAGTAACAGATCTGAAAATTACTAAGTGTTGCAGAAACAGGTTTCGCAGACTGATGTTATAATTATGGATCTAGCACAGTTTAGAAAAAGGAAAAAAATTTCAAAGCCCTAAAGTGGTGACAGCGGAACTGCAAAGGTCCAGATGGGATCTGTTCACGGAAGAAGGGATCCTATGGTGAGGAAAAATAAACTATAGCTACGGCCGTGCAGGGAGGATAACAAGCTTTATCAAGATCTAGTATGGCAACAAGGTACAACAATGAAGGACGACGAACACTGATGAACACCGATGGGTACATAAAACCCTAATGACAGATCTAGGGTTGAAAGAAAGAAGACTTACCGGCTTCACGGGAGCAGCGGAGAGGTACCACGATTCTCTGATGCACTCAGGTCGATGCATCGGCAAGGGTGGTGCAGCGGTTGAAGGTCGAGGGCGGCGGCGGAGCTTCTGGGCTCGGGCGTCGCGAGGTTGAAGAAGAGATGAAGAGGCATGGAGGGGAAAAAGGAGAAAGGAACCCCCCGACCCTATTTATAAGATGAATGGATAAATGATAGGCGCGGGAATCGAGGGTCCCAAAAATGGATATGGGACAAAGATGTCGCCTCGGTATTCGGAGGTCAATTAATAAAGGGAACTATTTACAAATTTTTATAAGCAGAAGATGTCATGGCGAATTATTGCAATTTCAGAAGATGATGTCATGGCGGTTTAAAGGTTTACGTGAAGAGAATATCATGGCGGGTTACAAGGATAACACAAAGGTATTCAAGTTAGAATTTTTCTAAGTTGAAGATTGACATGAACAAGTTCAAACCAATCTGGGGCCTAATGTTGGGGATATGACTACTGAGTATAAACCGCCCAGGAGGGGCCGGATTATACTCACAAGGAATCATCCGTATAGAAGCCCATGAAGACAAGGAGTATGGCGCTTTATTACACAGACTAGAAGGCCCAGAGCCCAAGGGAGGATTAGGGCCCATAGACATAAACCGCCATGAGATGTGTAACTTGTATTGTAAGTTAGGGAAAGGAAGAAACCGAGCTGGACACATGTATGAGCCGGCCTCGGGATTCTGTAGACCGTCCGGCGTCAACCTATGTATATAAAGGGACGACCTGGCGGCGGTTCAAGAACAAGAAACAATAACTTGAGAACTAGGGAAAGCGGATTCGCTCCCTGGTTATCGAGACCCCATCAATTCCACCACAACTGGATCGAAGGCTTTTACCTTCACCGCAAGGGGCCGAACCAGTATAAACTCCCTGTGTCCTTTGTCCGCTTTAACCCCTCTAAGCTAACCTAGTCACGATGGCTCCATGACTAAGTCCTCACACTAGGACATCTGACATGATAATTCCACGACATAACTGCTTAGTCACATTGAGCTCATTATGATGATGCACTACCGAGTGGGCCCAGAGATACCTCTTCGTCATACGGAGTGACAAATCCCAGTCTTGATTCGTGCCAACCCAACAGACACTTCCGGAGATACGTGTAGTGTACCTTTATAGTCACCCAGTTACGTTGTGACGTTTGGTACACCCAAAGCATTCCTACGATATCCGGGAGTTGCACAATCTCACGGTCTAGGGAAATGATACTTGACATTAGAAAAGCTCTTAGAAAACGAACTACACGATCTTGTGCTATGCTTAGGATTGGGTCTTGTCCATTACATCATTCTTCTAATGATGTGATCCCATTATCAATGACATCCAATGTCCATGGTTAGGAAACCATAACCATCTATTGATCAACGAGCTAGTCAACTTGAGGCTCACTAGTTACATGTTGTGGTCTATGTATTCACACATGTATTATGGTTTCCGGTTAATATAGTTATAGCATGAACAATAGACAATTATCATGAACAAGGAAATATAATAATAACCATTTTATTATTGCCTCTAGGGCATATTTGCAACACTAGTGATATAGTGTCTTTCTTCTATCACCTTTTCAGCTTTGCAACAAAGGTGCCAAGTCTTTAGAAATCGTTGCCATCCCCGAACCGATAAAGTAACAAAATGCTACTTTTTTTCTCCCTAAGTTAGGTTTTTGGTTGTCGATGGCTTCAACATCGGAAGTGAACGATAGTGGTGGCGCATAAGGTTTTTCTAGAAGTATAGATCTCTCTCCTATGGAATGGATTTGTCTGTTGTTGAATTTGGTGGGAGATAGCGTCTTGGTTCTTTCAAATCTAAGCGGGCACGTTCTATGGCATGGTCGTCTCGCTGAGGTGGCGTCGGTGGCACGATTCTATTGGGGAACGTAGTAATTTCAAATTTTCCTACGCACACGCAAGATCATGGTGATGCATAGAAACGAGAGGGGAGAGTGTTGTCCACGTACCCTCGTAGACCGAAAGCGGAAGCGTTAGCACAACGCGGTTGATGTAGTCGTACGTCTTCACGGCCCGACCGATCACGCACCGAGAGCACGTCACCTCCGAGTTCTTGCACACGTACAGCTCGATGACGTCCCTCGAACTCCGATCCAGCCGAGTGTCGAGGGAGAGTTCCGTCAGCTCGACGGCGTGGTGACGATGATGATGTTCTACCAATGCAGGGCTTCGCCTAAGCACCGCTACGATATTATCGAGGTGGATTATGGTGGAGGGGGGCACCGAACACGGCTAAGAGATCAATGATCAATTGTTGTGTCTATGGGGTGCCCCCCTGCCCCTGTATATAAAGGAGCAAGGGGGAAGGCGGCCGGCCAAGGAGGAGGGCGCGCCAAGGGGGGAGTCCTACTCCCACTGGGAGTAGGACTCCTCCTTCCCTTGTTGGAGTAGGAGAGAAGGAAAGAGGGGGAGAGGAGGAAGGAAAAGGGGGCTGCACCCCTTGTCCAATTTGGACCAGAGGGGGGCTGCACGCCTCCTTCCTTTCGGCCTCTCTCCTCTATTCCCGTATGGCCCAATAAGGCTCATATACTCCCCGGCGAATTCCCGTAACTCTCCAGTACTCCAAAAAATACCCGAATCACTCGGAACCTTTTCGTAGTCCGAATACAGTCGTCCAATATATCAATCTTTACGTCTCGACCATTTCGAGACTCCTCGTCATGTCCCCTATCTTATCCGGGACTCCGAACTCCTTCAGCACATCAAAAACTCATAAACTCATAATATAACTGTCATCGAAACCTTAAGCGTGTGGACCCTACGGGTTCGAGAACTATGTAGACATGACCGAGACACGTTTCCGGTCAATAACCAATAGCGGAACCTGGATGCTCATATTGGCTCCTACATATTCTATGATGCTCATATTCCCTTTGTCATCGGTATATAACTTGCCCGAGATTTGATCGTCGGTATCCAATACCTAGTTCAATCTCGTTACCTGCAAGTCTCTTTACTCGTTTCGTAATGCATCATTCCGGAACTAACTCATTAGCTACATTGCTTGCAAGGCTTATAGTGATGTGCATTACCGAGAGGGCCCAGAGATACCTCTCCGACAATCGGAGTGACAAATCCTAATCTCGAAATACGCCAACTCAACATCTACCTTTGGAGACACATGTAGAGCTCCTTTATAATCACCCAGTTACATTGTGACGTTTGGTAGCACACAAAGTGTTCCTCCGATAAACGGGAGTTGCATAATCTCATAGTCATAGGAACATGTATAAGTCATGAAGAAAGCAATAACAACATACTAAACGATCAAGTGCTAAGCTAACGGAATGGGTCAAGTCAATCACATCATTCTCCTAATGATGTGATCCCGTTAATCAAATAACAACTCATGTCTATGGTTAGGAAACATAACCATCTTTGATTAATGAGCTAGTCAAGTAGAGGCATACTAGTGACATTAAGTTTTGTCTATTTATTCACACATGTATCATGTTTCCGGTTAATACAATTCTATCATGAATAATAAACATTCATCATGATATAAGGAAATAAATAGTAACTTTATTATTGCCTCTAGGGCATATTTCCTTCAGATTCATCCCCACTAATGGAGGTGGCGGTTGTCTCTGCTGTGTCCAACCATTCTAATCATCCTATTCTCCAGGTAATGATCATATCTTTGGATGGTGGCCACATGAGTCTTCTGGCATAAATCGATGAATTCCCCACTTCGGATTGAAAGTCATGTTGCCTCGGGCAGTGATGCATCAATTGTAGTCATGACATTGACCATGGCTTGCAGCGAGCCACCCAACATCTGCAGGGGGAAGATGACATTGGTTTCTCTAAGGACTTGGTTGTAATTTGTATTTTTGTATAATTGTCCGGTAAAGGTTAGATTCTTATAATGCATAGGTTTTGACTTTCGCAAAAATAAAATAAGGGCAAGTCCTCTATCATTCAATATAGGTAGAAGAGTTATCCTATTAATTAGCAAAAACCAATTACATGGAGAAAATCCAAAAATAAAGGATACTTAAGTTGGGTTAAAACATATTTTTCCAGTACTACTGATGCAGTTGTTTTTGATTAGTACTTCGTCCCTCTATATAGAAGCCCTCTCTCAAAAAACTTTATCTCTGTTAGGGTGTCTCCATCGGCGACTCGCAAATTTTCTTCCGCATCTGTTCGTGGACAGGGGGACCAGTCCGCGGACATGGATGCGGGAGGCCGCCATCCAATGCTGCCCGTATACATTGCAAACACTTTTTCAACAAACTGGATGAAATTCATGCAAACATGGTGGATTTCATATAAGCCGGACAACATTCATGCAAACACGCAATTTTAATTAGATTTCGAACATTTAGAACAAAAAAACGACGCAACCCTAATCCTATCCTATAGTGGCGGCGCCTGGCGTCCAAGCCCTTGTCGTCCTCCATCCGCCGCCTCCATGAGCACCGGGGATAAGATTGACGAAGTGAAGCTGTGGTCTCCAATGAGGAAGAGTAGAATACGGGAGACGGGCCGGCCCACATGGGACACCAGGCCCTGCCTCCTTCTGTTCCCTACTCATCCTCGGAGGAGTTCACACCTTGCCCATCGTTGGTGGACGTGAGGTCCACGATGAAAATGGTGGCGCCCGCGCTGTCGTCATCCCACCGGGCCACCAGATAGTTCATTAGTGGCGCATAGGAGGCGCAGCTGGCCTTGTTCTTGTCCGCGATCGCCTGAGCTGTGCCTCCGTAGCGGCCGCTTCCTGGTGAGCAGCGGCTTGAGCACAGATGGTGTCGTGGATGGCACGCTGCTCCGTGGCGAGGTTGGGGTTCGTCACGGCCATGGCCTCCTTGCTCGCGCTCTTGCCGTAGATATGTCCCTCCGCCAGCCGGTGCTACTCTAGGAGAAAAAAGTTCTACTGTTGTTACTCTTACGTCTGTTGGAACACTGAAATAGGCGTCAGAGCAGGCTGCGCCTCCTCCATGGCGGTGTTGTAGCACTAGTAGAAAATGGCCCATTAATCCCGGTTCTAGAGGGCCTTTAGTCCCGGTTCTGGAAACGGGACTAAAGGGTCGGGACTAAACCAAAACCTTTAGTCCCAGTTCTCTTATGAACCGGGACAGAAGGGGCTCCACATGGACGGTACGGGGAACCCAGGCAGGAGGACCTTTAGTCCCGGTTGGTAACACCAAACGGGACCAAAAGTCTGCAACGCGTCAGCAACTCGCAGGCGTTGGTTTTTTTTGTTGAAAGGGCGGTTTTTTTGGGGTTTTCGAGGGTTAATTTAGGGGTTTCATATTGTGTTAGCTAGCTAATAGAGAGAATTGACTTCTCTTTCTCCATGATTGGTCGACGCTAGCTACTATACATATAGAGGGAAGTGACGTTTGGTCACTTTTGATCCATCCATATGAATCTAATCCGTGTTCCTTCCACAAATGATATAATAACTAATCATGATCATAATAACAAATTATCATGATAATCATGATCAACATCATCATCACATTAATATAAAAACTCTTGCACCATATCATCACCAACAACACTAGCTAATAATCATCATATTCATTACCAGCAACACTATTTAATCATCATAGTCATAGTGTAGCTATCTATTCACCACCAACACTAACTAATAATAATCGTCATAGTCATTACCACCAACACTATTTAATCAACATAGTCATAGTCTAGCTATCTAATCACCACCAACACTAGCTAATAATAATCGTCGTAGTCATTACCGCCAACACTAGCTATTTAATCATCATAGTCATAGTGTAGCACATCATCATCTTCAAACTCATTCTAGCTAGCTAATCACTTATGCTGCTCTCTCTTAGGTAAAATAGCATAAAACATGTGTAGCACTCCTGCTTCATCATATTGGAGAATGCAGCTGAACCTGTCTCCTAATTGTGCACTGCGCTTCTGATTGCTATCCCCTAGTACTACTCTGCTATGATCGTTCACAATTTTGCTCCAGTCTTTGACTATTAAGACTTGCTCGCTTTGAGAAATCATGAATGCACTCATGTGCAATGCAGGATATCTTGGCTGTAAGCTAACCATTGTCATGCGACCTTTAGGCTCGATCCAATGAGGCACAACATTCATCGGGAGTCCCCGTTGAAGAACATCGTAGTAATATACTTAGCAATGAAGTTTAGCTTAAAAAATAATGTATGCAAAAGATGCACTGAGGACAAAAAGTAAAAATGTTACCATCTTTCGTAAATAGATGTGACCGTAGTTTAATACATAGACTAGTGATCGCACGTTTTTAGTATTAATATTTCAAAGTCCAGGAAAATAACCTGTCTTGACAGTGTCAAGATCCTCAAGCCATGAAACATAATGACTTATCTGCTCATAGTTTAGTTCAGCCCTGGGACAGTAGTAGGTGCTTTCTACCAAGCGTCAGACATGTTTGCTTTAATGTAAATAAGCTATCAATAGAAATTAGCTGTGAACTATTTTTAAATAAACAATATAAATTACTTAATAAATATGGTTGACAAACAAACATAATGGTAGAACTAGAGGCGTCTGCACATCGACCCAGATGTCGATATTACCTTCAATTTCATCTTCCGGACGAATATCAAAGGTGATAAGCATATTAGGCTCAAATGCATAAGCCTTGCATAGTTCTCTCCAATTTTTGCATTCAAAACAGGAGTAGGTGTCTGCATTGTATAATTGTACGGCAAAAGTATAACCATGCTCGATCCTCAAGTGAACTCTCTTTACCTCCATACTTTCCATAGTACTAAAACCAATCTTATCCAAGACATACATTCTTGCATGGCAGGGGATATGCTAGTAGAATTGTAAAAAATTAAAATTATAAGTTGAAGCAAAAGAAGGAGAAGTCATGCTTAATTACAAAAAAAGACTTGTCATTGCGACTTACTATATCCACTTCGAAGGGTCCTTCGTAGGCTCCCTGGTCGATGAGGAGTTGGATGAGATTCATCATGTAATCGAGTTAGTTTTGTTAGGTCCTGATCCCTAGTATCCATTATGTTCTGATATTGATGTTGCTATGACTTTGCTATGCTTAATGCTTGTCACTTTGGGCCCGGGTGCCATGATTTCAGATCTGAACCGTTTGTGTTATCACCATTGTATCCATGTTCTAGATCCGATCTTGCAAGTTACAGTCACCTACTACATGTTATGATCCGCAACCACCGAGTGACAATAGTCGGGACCACTCCCAGTGATGACCGTAGTTTGAAGAGTTCATGTATTTACCATGTGCTAATGCTTTGTTCCAGTTCTCTATTAAAATGGAGGCCTTACTATCCCTTAGTTTCCAATAGGACCCCACTGCCATGGGAGGGTAGGACAAAAGATGTCATGGAAGTTATTTCCATAAGCACATATGATTATTTACGGAATACATGCCTACATTATATTTATGAACTGGAGCTAGTGTCGTATCGCCCTATGTTATGTCTGTCTCATGATGAATATCATCCAACGACTCATCGATCCAATGCCTACGATTTTCCTATATATTGTTCCTGCTAAGTTACTATTGATGTTGTCACTATTGCACTTGCTAAAAAACTACTGCTATCACTGTTACCGTTACTATTGTTGCTGCTATCATCATCAAAACTATCATACTACTGTGCTACTGATCACTTTGCTACAGATAACTAATCTCCAGGTGTGGTTGAATTGACAACTCAGTTGCTAATACTTGCAAATATTCTTTGGCTCCTGTTGGGGATATGACTACTGAGTATAAACCGCCCAGGAGGGGCTGGATTATACTCACGAGTCATCTGTATAGAAGCCCATGAAGATGAAGACTATGGCGATTTAACTATGGAGGCTTAGAGGCCCAGAGCCCAATGACAGATTTGGGCCCATAGATGTACACCGCCATAGATGTGTAACTTGTATTGTAAGTCAGGGAAAGGAAGAAACCGAGCCGGACACTTGTATGAGCCGGCCTCGGGATTCTGTAGACCGGCCGTGCGTCAACCTGTGTATATATAGGTACGACCCGGCGGCGGTTCAGGGACAAGAAACAACAACTCGAGAACTAGGCAAAGCGTATTTGCTCCCTGGTAATCGAGACCCCATCAAAAACACCACAACTGGATCGTAGGCTTTTACCTTCACCGCAAGGGGCCGAACCAGTATAAACTCCCCGTGTCCTTTGTTTGGTTTAACCCCTCTAAGCTAACCCGATCGCGATGGCTCCACGAATAAGTCCTTTCACTAGGACATCTGACGTGATAATTCCATGACTGTTGGCGCCCACCGTGGGGCTATCGCACGATGGTTTCAAGTTCTTAGAGGGCAAGTTCGAAGGGCTCAAGGGATACGCAGTGGGCCAGATGACCAAGAGTCGTCGCGGCGAGCTCTACATCGACGACGTAGGCTAGGGCCCCGACGCCAGCTCAATCGAGTATGGGTACCGGGCCCCCTTCGGAGGAATTCACGTATTCATTGGCAAGATCGGCGAACCGGGCCCTAAGCCGGACATTTGCACCGACCTCATCGAGACAGCTTAGCATGTGGGCCCTGCCCGGGTTCAGCCCGCCATGAAGCATGCGTTCGTAGGATTCATCCATGGTGCCGAATCTGAACCGACATCCGATGGTGAGACAGCCGTCCATTCCGATGGCGAGTTGTCCACCGGCGAGACCGAATCTTTGTATCAAGTGCCGGATGGCCTGTTCGGGGGTTGTTCTGACGGCGACAGTATTCCGGACCCCCTCGAACCGCCAAACCGGGTTGGAATCTTCATGGATGGCACACAGCTCGCCCCGCAATCTTCAACAGCGGCGGCGATCATTTTCGGATCAGCAGCCGGGGCAGGAGGCCCTTTGCGCCCGCCGGTTCAAGTCTTGTCCGGGTTATTGGATGCTTTAGCAACATTGTTGACCGCTGAGGTTAATCCGGATAATCAGGATGAGCATAATGCAGAAGTCAAAAAGTTGCGAGATCAGATAGCTCAGGCTAAGGAGGACATGGCTGCTGAGGAGACCAGGATGGCTGAGGAGCGGATCGCTTTGGATGCTCAAGCTTAGCGGGTTCATGCAGAGTCTTACCGGCTTATGCTGGACCAGAACGCTTCAAATGAGGTGATGAGGAGGAGGCACCAGTCATGACTGCCACCGGTTTATGAAGCAAGGAATCTCTTTAATACGCCAGGAGCGGGCACCAGTAACCCGCCCGTGGTGAACCGGGTTGAAGCACCCAGGACAGGAGTGCCGGATCAGCCAGGCACGATGGGTCCGCCTCAGCAGGACGATGATCCGCCACAATACGTGCCAACACCACTGGGTCACTTCCCCACCCCTTTGGATAATATGATTACTGCAACGTCAAGATTGGCCGCTATTCCGATGGAAGGTGATTCCCCTGCAGTGGTTGAGACGCGATGGGCTAGAGATTTACTCCAGACGGCAATGGTTCAGCAGCAGGCTTATTCATATAGTCGGGATAGGATTCACTCAACCCCTCGTCCAAGCCGGAGTTACAACAAGGATGTTGAAGAGCCAGCTGTGTCAAGCAGTGGACGGAATCATAATCCGCCACGGAGGCCTAACCCGACAGGGGGAAGGAATGAAGCACAAGATTTAGTGGACCAAGGATGAGCGCGCCGCGGCGCCGGATTGACTTCACAGGACGTAGAACGTCATCTTACGCCGGTTCGTGCAACTACTACTGTGGAGCCAAGAGTTGCTTTTACCACTTTGGGGGTGCCATGTCTCACACCGGCCCTACGTAATGTACGTTTACCCAAGGATTTCAAGGGTCCTCGGAAGGTTCCCAATTGAAGTGCTGACTTGCACCCTGAGTCATGGGTAGAAAGCTATGAGATGGCCATGGAGATGCTGGATGTGGATGGAGCGGTGTGTGCTAAGTACTTCACTATGATGCTAGAAGGAACAACTCGCACTTGGCTAAAGAGTTTACCACCTAATTCAATTGGATCATGGGACGAGTTGAAGAGCCAGTTTATCAACAACTTCAAAGATACTTGCAAGCAACCGATGTCTATTGTTGATCTGACCGCTTGTGTTCAAGGAGAGGGTGAATTGACTACCCATTGGGTACGCCGGGTTTCTGAGATCTTACATTCATCTGACCGCATCAATGCAGATTCAGCAATTATAACGTTGGAAGGCAATTGCAAGTTCAAGCCTTTGAAGTTCAAGTTGGGGCGGATGAAGCGTCACTTCAATGATATGGGAACACTCATGGGGGATCTAGTTAAGTATGCTGACTCTGATAGTACCAAGGATCCCGAGTTTGACGAGGAAAAGCCGGGGACGGGAAAGAAGATCAGCAACACCAAGGGACATCAGCCTAACCCGGTGGGCAACGGTAGCAATGGTACACGAAAAGCGGACAATTCAGATTTTGTAGCTAACACCAATGTGCAGCGTAATAATCAACGTCGTAAGGGTAAACCACCCCAGCATGGTGGCGGTATGAATTTGGAGCGTTTGTTGAATTAGCCTTGCCCGAAGCACGGGACAAAGGAGGTTACAGCCACGCACTTCTGGAAGGACTGTTTCATTATGCGAGAGTTCAAAAACTCTGATCTTTTCCGGTATGATCAGGGTCCATCTGGCGGCTCAGGTCCCGGATCTCATGGGCCGGGTTACGGCGGTGGCGGTTCAAGCTCCGGATTCCAGGGCAATCAAGGCAATCAGGGCAATCAGAACAACCAGGGTGGTTATAATCAACAGAATAATCAGGGGAATCAGCAGTAGTCGGGTTATCAGAGTCACCCGAAGCAATTGAATAGTGGGAAGTATCATGTTTTCACCATTAGCTTGTGCAAGCGCGATCAGAAGCTTCACAAAAGGGTAGTAAACGCTATTGAACCGGCAGCGCCACGTTACTTACGTTGGTCTGAACAGCCCACTATGTGGAGCTGAGAGGATCATCCACCCCGGGTTGACAATACGGGTCATCTGGCTTTGGTGGTGGCGCCTCAAGTTGGAGGTTATAAGTTCACCAAGGTGCTCATGGATGGTGGGAGCAGTATCAATATTCTGTATTATGAAACCTTCCGGCGCATGGGATTGACGGACAAAAATCTTAAACCGTCAAACACTGTTTTCCACGGAGTGGTACCAGATAAATCAGCATACCCAGTTGGTAAGATAAATCTGGAAGTGGTATTTGGAGATGACCGTGATTCTAGGTCAGAAACCTTATCCTTTGAGGTCGTAAAGATCCAGAGCCCATATCATGCCCTGTTTGGCCGGCCGGCTTATGCAAGCTTCATGGCAAGGCCCTATTATGTTTATCTATAACTCAAAATGCCAGGTCATAAGGGGACCATTACGGTACATGGGAGTCGTAAGATCGCTTTGGACTGTGAAGAAGGTGATGCGGCTTATGCTGAGTCGGTTTGTGCGGCAGCAGAGTTGAAGTTCTACAAGACAATGTTGATCCGGCAGATATGACCCCTTTGAAGAAACCCACCACCGAGCATGACCCAACCCTGAAGTTTAAACCGGCTGATGAGACTAAACTGGTTGATTTTGTTCCTGGCGATTCATCCAAACAGTTTAGTATCAGCACTAATCTGGATCCGAAATAGGAAAGCATGCTCATCGAGTTCATCCGTGAGAACCGGGACATCTTTGCATGGAAGCCTTCTGACATGCCAGGTGTACCGAGGGAACTCGCTGAGCACAATCTCAATATTGATCCCAAGTTTAAACCAATAATCGCCGCTTCAATGAAGAAAGGCGCAAGGCTATTGGTGAGGAGGTAGCCCGGCTTTTGGCGGCTGGTTTTATCATTGAGGTTTTTCATCCGGAGTGGCTGGCTAATCCGGTTCTAGTGCTTAAGAAGAATTTCACTTGGCGCATGTGTGTGGATTACATGGACTTGAACAAGGCTTGTCCGGTAGATCCTTTTGCTCTCCCTCATATTGATCAGATCATTGATGCTATGACGGGTTGTGAGCGTTTGAGTTTCTTGGATGTTTATTCAGGTTATCATCAGATCAAGATGGCAGTTAAGGACCAGGAGAAAACAACTTTCATCAGTCCCTTTGGTCCCTTCTGCTACGTATCTATGCCTTTTGGGATCAAGGGTGCCCCGATGACTTATCAACGTTGTGTGCAGAATTGTCTTCATACCCAAATTGGGCGCAATGTTCATACTTATGTGGACGATATTGTGGTAAAGTCCAGGAAGAAGGAGAATTGATTGAAGACTTGAAAGAGACCTTTGACAATCTTCAGGTTTATAAGATGATGCTCAATCCGGCCAAGTGCGTTTTTGGTGTTCCGGCAGGCAAGCTCTTAGGTTTCCTGGTGTCTAACAGGGGCATTGAGGCTAATCTGGAAAAGATCAAGGCTATTATGTCTCTGGATAAACCGGCATGTATCAATGATGTTCAGTGTCTAGTGGGTCGAATTACAACCCTGAGCCGGTTTACTATATCAGCGAAGTGCTCATGGAGTCAAAGCAAAGATATCCGCATTGGCAGAAGCTCGTGTATGGGGTTTTTATGGCGAGTCGGAATCTTAAGCAGTACTTTCAGGGCCATCTCATCACAGTGGTCAGTTTTGCTCCTTTGGGAGATATAATTCAGAATAGGGAGGCAACTGGCCGGGTTGCAAAGTGGGCTATTGAGCTTGGACCGCACGGGTTGAAGTATATGCCTCAGACAGCTATCAGGTCGCAAGCGCTTGTCGACTTCATCAATGACTGGACAGAGCTGCAGGCACCGGAAGACAAACCGGATAACACATACTAGACAATCCACTTCGACGGGTCCAGGAAATTGGAGGGCTCTGGGGCTGGAGTTGTTCTTACTTCCCCTCGAGGTGATAAAATTCATTATATTCTCCGCTTAATGTTTCCTTGTACTAATAATGCAGCTGAGTACGAGGACTTGCTCCACTATCTTCGCGTGGCTAAGGAAATGAACTTAAGCCGGGTATGATGCTTTAGAGACTCTGATCTAGTGGCTCAGCAAGTTTCTGGTACTTGGGATTTTACGGATCCACTCATGGCGGCTTACAGAAGAGAGGTGGATATTGTGGCTGGTCACTTCAAAGGTTATCAGATTGAGCACATTGATTGGAGCAAAAATGAAGCAACAGATGCTTTAAGCCGGCTATGGTCTCAGCGTAAACCGGTGCCGCCCAATACCTTTCTGGATGTCCTGCACAACTCGTCAGTTAAGTTACCTACAGAGGAGGACTTAGCTATTCCTGATCCGGAGGCACAATTGGTGGCTGATTTACATATTATTCCGGATTGGACAGTTCCATATTTGGCGTATATGAACCAAGGCGAGTTACCAGAAGATGAAGTTTTGGCCAGACAGATAGTCCGGCGATCAAAGTCCATGGTTATTCACAATGGCGAGTTACATCACTGCAGTGTCTCAGGTGTGTTCCAGTGCTGTGTTTCTCCTGAAGAGGGCCGAGAGATTTTGCTTGAGATCCACGAAGGAGACTCTGGTCACCACGCTGGTTCAAAATCCTTGGTTGCTAAAGCTTTTCGTCACGACTCCTATTGGCTGATAGCTCACGCTAATGCTGAGGACTTGGTAAAACAGTGTGATGCTTGTCAGAAATTTTCACGCCGAGCTCATGTTCCGGCTCAGGAGCTAAGGATGATTCCAATCACTTGGCCATTTGCTACTTGGGGGCTTGATATGGTAGGACCTTTTAAGTGGTCCAAGGATAAGAAGACCCACCTATTGGTGGCGGTTGATAAGTTCACTAAATGGGTTGAGGCGGAGCCAATAAGCAAGTGTGATGCCACGGTGGTTCAATTCATAAAAAAGGTGATCTTCCGTTTCGGTTTTCCACACAGCATCATCATAGATAATGGCACGAACCTCTCCAAAGGTGATATGGAGGACTTCTGTCAAAGAGAGCACATCCGGCTTGATGTGTCGTCAGTGTCCCACCCCCAGTCTAATGGTCAAGCTGAGATAGCTAATCAGGAAATCATGAAGGGTATCAATCCCCGACTTATGGTTCCTTTGAAAAGGACACCGGGTTGTTGGGTGGAGGAATTACCTTCTGTGTTATGGAGCATAAACACCACCCCCAATCGATCTACGGGATACACACCTTTCTTCATGGTTTACAGGGCAGAGGCGGTACTCCCAAGTGATATCCGTCACGACTCGCCCCGGGTTGCCAATTATGTTGAAGCAGATAACGAGCAAGCACGTCAAGAAGCACTGGACCTGTTAGATTAAAAACGGGACATGGCGTTGGCTCGTTCGGCAGTTTATCAGCAAGACCTACGGCGTTATCACAGCCGCCGGGTTAAAACAAGAACTTTTCAAGAAGGCGACTTAGTGCTCCGTCTCATCCAGGATCAGACCGATATGCACAAGTTATCCCCACCTTGGGATGGGCCCTTTGTGGTCAGCAAGACTCTGCATAACGGATCATACTACCTCATCGATGTTCGAGATCACAAAGACTCACGCAAATCGGAGGAGGAGACCCGTCGGCCGTGGAACATAGCTCATCTTCAGCCTTACTACACCTAAGCCATAGGCTCCTCTTATGTACATATTTTGATAATGTATATACTATGATGAGTATAACAAACCGGCATCCTTGCTATAAGCAGGGCCTCTGCTGTTTTTCCCATATTTCTTGGTTACATGGGGGCTTCAGCTGACAAAGCGGGGTTCTGTCCATTAATCCGGCTATCACGCCACAACAAAACTTGGGAGCTTCACACCCAAGGGGCCAAAGAGAGTCTTGTTGCTACGCACAGCTCAAACATAGGCACCCATAGAGCATAGCTCACAAAGTTACTTGGGTGCAACACAAGAAAGAGTTTGAAAGGACCCTTGTAATAGGCTATCAAGCCCGGCTTGGAAGCCTTGTGTATTCACCTAAAACCCCGGGTTAACCTTCCTTCATCAAGTAAGCCACTCCTTCCAGGTAATCCTGGCATGACCCGCCGAACGTTTGACAAGTCAATCTTATACAAGACCCTGAACTTGTCAAAGTTAAAACGATGATTGGTTAATTGGAGGCCCATCTTGAAAGGCTTTGCAAAATGGTTTAACTCAGCGGCCTGGCAGCCCATGAAAAGCCTCGAATTTGGGCCTGGCAGCCCTTGAAAAGCCTCGACTACACAGTTTTATTTGCCTTTGTTAAGATTTTTTTCTCTTTGATAAGGTTTTACGGTAAACCGGCGTCTACTGACCCGGCATGACTATAAGTCACCCTATTTAATCTGGTGTTTGTTAACCCGGCTTGGTTTTCAACTATAAGTTCTTCAACCACATTCAATTATAAACCAGTGTTTATTAACCCGGTCTGGCATTGACTACGCGTTGCCAGGATGATCATCCGATGTTTATCATAACCCGACATGGCTTATTATACACCAGCACATCATGGTGGGAGTTATCAACACTCAAGATTTGGGTTATCACCCTTACTACAATCAAGTTGGTAAACCAACAATATGATTCAATGTCACAGGTATGATCTATTTCATATTTTGATATTCTTGCGGCCTTGGTTATAAACCAGGCTTTGTATTGGGCACTATGACCCGTCTGGCGGTAAATCGCCAGGACAACTTTTTTTGTGCAGAAACAAGGATTGCATGAAATTACCAAGGCATATAAGCAAGCATAGCAACAATCATGGCGGATTAAACAGTGTCATGTAGCATTGCATGATTGCAGGAGATCAAAGTATTTCAACTAGCCTATTACAAGGCGCTTTGATGCCCAAAATAATGACTGTTTGTTGCACAGAACGTAATCTGCAGGAATCAAGCCGGCTGCCGGATCATGATTCGTCACCAGGTTGACGTGAAGTTGATGGATCATCTTGCGCCGGTTCACCCTTCTCCTCCCCATCCACTGGCTGGAAGTCAATGTTTGCCCAGTCAATTCCAGAAAAAGCTCGGAAGACAACTTCATCACTTATAAGATCTGACGGTTGAATGTCAGGGGCATAAGTGTGCTTACGGATTGGCGGGATTAGATTCTGCACTTCATTCACAAATGCATCAATCCGTTTGTTGTCCGCATCATAGTTGGACTGGTGGACAGACAAGTCAACTTCTTCGGCCAATCTGCTTGCAAGCGGGTGCATCTCCTTTGTCAAAGCTTTGAGGGCTTCATTGTCAAAATCTGATTCGTCTTCTTTTTGGCTAGGATAGCCATTTCCAATATCTTCCGGATCAAGATCAGCTATCCAAGCTTTGGCCCGAGTCAGTGCAGATAAAGCGCCAGCCCTTGCAGCAGATTTCTTCACCTCTTCTAGCTGGGCAGGAGTCATGGATAATATGGCCAATGTATCCTTGATTAAGGTTGGCGGCGGTTTATTGTACGAGGCTGCGCAGATGACCCGTTGAGCGCCGGTATAAAGCTGTTCTATCAAGGTATAGGCAGCCTTCAATTTCTTCTGCATATCCGAGCCAAGATGAGCAACACGACTACCTGCAACAGTTTAAGAAATCACTGTTAAACCGGCAGTGTCAAAGATGTTTACTAAACAGTTGAAGGAGAGTACTTACCAAAGATAGCAGAAGTCATAGCATTGATTTGCCGCCTTAAGCCACTCAGCTCTTCTGCCACGGGTTTAAGTGCCACTTCAGCATCCTCTTCCCATTTCAGCAAGATGGTTTTTTCAGTCTCCCAGCCTGCCCACTCGTTTTGAAGCTATCCTTCAGTTGTTCCATGGATGTTAAAGCACCCTTCAATTAATCTTTGGCTTTGGAGGTTTCGGCTTGCTGGGACTTGATGTTTTCCTGGAGGTCATCGATTTGAGAATCCTTGTTGGTTAAGTCAGCCTGCAAGAGACAGTTATTCAATTGATAGTACTTTTCCAAAGTCCCAAGCACATAACAAGTTATACACTTGGCACTTGGGGGCTAATGCGGATTGCTTCTTCTTAACTGCTATTTTAAGTCCCAATGCTCAATACAAGTTTTAATCTTGGCACTTGGGGGCTAATGCCTAATTGATCAGATCAACCGGATGTAAAGGAAATCAGCAAGGATAAGCTTTACAACAGGAAGTACCGGTTCATCTTGAAGAGATAAACCGGCCCTTGGGGGCTACACTGGAGTTGATATGAAGTAAAAGGAACAACTCTATGAAACGTTCGAACAAGAATTACCTCATAGCGCTCCTTCATCAAGTTGACTAAACCGGCTTCATAGTCACGACTTGTATACATGCGGTTTAGAAATCCAGAGTGGAGTTACTGAGCATTGAGGTTAACACAGCTGGATAAATCTGTTTTCCACTTGACTTTGCCCATAGCAGCAAATTCTTCCTTGGCGCTATGCTTTGATAAAGCGACCGGGTTACCGGGAACAATATGACCAGTACCAGTAATGACAACATCTCACCACCTTTGGCTGGGCTTGGCGGATTATCAGTATCCCTGGCTGGGCTTGGCAGATTATCTTCATCCTTGGCTGGGCTTGGCGGATCAGCGGGCTGGTTCATGACATTTCTCTCGTCCGTTTCAGCGAAAGTATCCTTAACCGGAGGTACTGGATCTTCTTGGACAGCATCAACATCCGGATCATGAGGTTCAGGGGTCTTCTTCGGTTCAGGGGTCTGATTATCATCAGTTGGAATAGTCAGCTTGGCTTTCTTGCTAAGTCTGGCTTTGGCACTGAAAAGAGTGAAGTACAGAGATTAGCACAGTAAGCCGGAGCAACATATAAAAGTAAGTCTATTATGCTTACCCAGGAATGGTCTTGAGTGGAGGCATTTGTGTGGTTGATGAATCGCCAGAGGATGAATTGAAAGTTCCCTGATAATTCGAGTCAGACGGATTAAGAGGATATCGAAAGCAACCCACCTTGGGATAAGATGTATTGGAAGTACAAGAGACCTCTGGATGACGTTTGCGAACCGGAGAGTTTGGTAAACCGGAAGAGGTGACTTGTTGACCACTGTGCCAGGTTGTGCGACGAGCTTCATGTTGTCGTGTCTCCAAAGAAAAGTGCGGATCCAAATAAGCGAGAGCATGAGAACGTTTTACTTTCCAGAAAGCGCGACGGAGTTTTTGTACTGGCACATGATCTGAACCGGAGGAAAGGGAAATGACCTCTACATTGTCAGCACGGCTGGCTTCCGCATCATCCTGATAATGATCATTGTCAATAAGGTGCATGAAAAATGAACCAAGTGAATCAAGTTCTACCTCTGATTCTGAGTCATCAACATCTTCGGCCGGATCAGGGGACTCGGCGGTTCGCTTCTTGGCTGGCCTCTTTGTAACCTTGGACTTAGCACGAGGTGCTCGCACCGGTTTGTCTTGTGCTTTTGCCGGTTTATCTTGAGGTTTTCTCTTCCAGAACGGATCATTGTCCTGCAAGGATAAAAAGAAGGCCATCAGAAAATATCAAAAGAGGGTGGATTAAAGCAGAAAGATGCAATTCTTACAGCTGGCGGTTTGTTGGAAGCATAAAAGGGACGCAGCCCTGTTTTGCTGCACTCAGCTATCGGTTCATCCAACATCTTCTTGACGACGTTAGTAATCTCGTCATCAGTTAACTGAATGTCAGTATGACGTTGAGGGTCTTTCAAATCTCCTGTGTACTCGCACATTAAACTGGGATGACGGCTTAAAGGCAAGATACTCCACGAAACCCAGCAGCGAACAAGATCGACACTGGTTAAACCGTTTGCCATAAAAGCCTGGATCTTAGAAATCTGTGTGGCATATTTCATTCGTTCCTTGGTAGTCAACCATTGAGGCAGTGGCTGTTCATTACTGAGCCGGTGAGCACGATAACCCGACAGAGGATTTTCATCTTCAGGGCAGTGTTTCGGCAGTAAAACCAAGTTTGGTTCCAATCCTTGGGGTGGCTGTGATGTTTGGCATGAGGAAAATTCACTTCTTTCCTTTTTGGAATCGATACCCCACCAAGTTCAGTATTGGGGTCGTCGATGAATTTAGTATGGCGGTTCAGGTGAAAAAAGTCTCTGAAAAAGTCAACGGTCGGTTCCTCTTGCAGGTAAGCCTCACAAAACACTTGGAAATTGCAAAGGTTGGACACAGAGTTCGGTCCAATGTCTTGAGGGTGGAGTTGAAAGCTGGCAAGTACATCACAGAAATTTTTTGATCCGGGAGGGCTAAACCCTCGGTCCACATGACGTGCAAACACAACTACTTCTCCGTCTTGAGGTTCAGGAGGATTTTCAGTACCCGGGACCCTCCAATGAATGGTTTCGTGTTTTGCTAAAGCGCCAGTCAAAACATACCTAGTCATCTGCTCTTCAGTGACCGGGAACGGACCCAATTGCAAGCAGAGAACTATTTGGCCATTGTTGATGACAAGCTGTAAAAGAAGTTCAAAATGTTGGTTCACGGTTCAAGATTGATATGCATAAACCGGCGTCAGGCCGAGGAAAGGAGTCAATCTTAACATATTTGCACTCTAAACCGGATACTAATGTTCAGGTAAAGTTGGAGGTTTAAGAGAGGGCTAATGGTACCTGGCGGATCATCATTTTCTAACAAGGTAAACCGCCTATAGTGGTGTGGAACAAGCAGATCTGAAAATTGCTAAGGGCTGTAGAAACAGGTTTCATAGGACAAAGTTATAATTATGGATCTAGCGTAGTTCAGGAAAAGGAAAAATATCAAAGATCTAAAATGGCAACAACAACATAGCAAAGGTTCAGATGGGATCTGTTCACGAACGAGGGGATACTATGGCGAGGCAAAATAAAACTACAGCTTCGGCCACAAAGGGAAGATGTCAAGTTTGTCTAGATTCGATGAGACAGTAAGGGAAAGCAAATGAACAACGATGAACACTGATGAACACCAACGAAGGTATGAAACCCTAATGCAGATCTAGGGTTGAAGAAGGAAGACTTACCGGCTTCACAGGAGTGGCGGAGAAGTGCTGCATTTCTCTAGTACGTTCAGGTCGATGCAGCGGCCAGTGGTGATGCAGAGCTTGAAGGTCGAGGGCGGCGGCGGAGCTTTAGGGCTCGGGTGTCGCGAGGAGGAAGAAGAGGCGAAAAGGCACGGAAGGGAAAAGAGAGAGATTGTCTGGTCCTAGTTATAAGGAAAATGGATAAGTAAGCCAGCGTGAGAATTGAGGAGCCCAAAAAGGAGAATGGGGCACAGCTGTCGCCTTGATCTTCGGAGGTCAATTAATAAAGGGAAATATTTATAGGTTTTTTACGCAGATGACGTCATGGCAGTTTATGGTGTTTCCAGAAGATGATGTCACGGCGATTTACAAGATCAACATGCAGATGTTCAAAGCAGAATTTCTCTAAGTTGAAGATTGACATGAACAAGTTCAAACCAATCTGGGGCCTAATGTTGGGGATATGACTACTGAGTATAAACCGCCCAGGAGGGGCCGGATTATACTCACGAGTCATCTGTATAGAAGCCCATGAAGATGAAGACTATGGCGCTTTAACTATGGAGGCTTAGAGGCCCAGAGCCCAATGGTGGATTAGGGCCCATAGATGTAAATCGCCATAGATGTGTAACTTGTATTGTAAGTCAAGGAAAGGAAGAAACCGAGCCGGACACTTGTATGAGCCGTCCTCGGGATTCTGTAGACCGGCCGGGCGTCAACCTGTGTATATATAGGGATGACCCGGCGGCGGTTCAGGGACAAGAAACAACAACTCGAGAACTAGGCAAAGCGTATTTGCTCCCTAGTAATCGAGACCCCATCAAAAACATCACAACTGGATCGTAGGCTTTTACCTTCACCGCAAGGGGCCAAACCAGTATAACCTCCCCGTGCCCTTTGTCCAGTTTAACCCCTCTAATCTAACCCGATCGCGATGGCTCCACGACTAAGTCCTTTCACTAGGACATCTGACGTGATAATTCCACGACAGCTCCCCTTGTGTCGAATCTATAAATTTGGGTTGAATACTCTACCCTCGAAAACTGTTGCGATCCCATATACTTGTGGGTTATCAAGAACTTTTTCTGGCGCCTTTGCCGGGGAGTATAGCTATATTTGTTGAGTCACTTGGGATTATTATCATATTATCACTATGAAAAATCTAAAGGATGCTAAGACCAAAAAATGTCCCTCTAAGATGAGGGGAGGTAAGGAACTGCCATCCAGCTCCGCTTTAGATTCACCTTCTGTTATAAGTAAACTTGCAACACCACCACATGCTATTAATTATGATATGTCGCAAGTTATTGATGATGCTACTTTTTCTATGAATGCTACTCATGATGATGCTAGTACCTTGCTTGATGATGATGTGCCGCTAGGTGAATTTCTTTATGAGCAAATTGCTAGAGTAAGACAACATGATATTGTTGAAACCGATGATGAGCTTGAAACTTATAATCTTGAAACACCTACTAGAACTAGCCCTCCTTGATATGAATTGCCAAAGGTACCGGAAGGTTATGTTATAGGAGAGGAGGCAACTAGAGATATTCTTGCTTGTAAGGATAGAGATGATCTAGAGAAATTATTATGCAAGTATAAAGAAATATCTTTGAATGCTAGAATGAAATGTGATCCTAAGTTTGCTACTTCACCTATCTTTATTGATGACAAGGATTATGAATTCTCTGTCGACCTAGAGTTCATTACTTTGGTTGAATCTGATCCTTTCCATGGTTATGAAACTGAAATTATTGTGACATAGCCACCCTTTTTGCTCATGATGAGAAGATTCGCTATTACTATATCCTCAAACTATTTCCATTCTCATTAAAGGGTGATACTAAAGCTTGGTACACTACTCTTGCTCCTGGTTGTGTGCGTAGTCCCCAGAATATGATTTATTACTTCTATGAAAAATATTTCCCTGCTCATAAGAAACAAGTTGCCTTTCAGGAAATATTTAACTTTGTGAAAATTGAAGAAGAGAGTCTCCCACAAGATTGGGGAGGCTTCTTCGATTTCTTAGTGCTTTGCCTAATCATCCTCCTAAGAAAAATGAAATACTTGATATCTTCTATAATGGACTAACCGATGCTTCTAGGAATTTCCTAGATAGTTGTGTTGGTTGTGTTTTCAGGGAACAAACTATTGAGAAGGATGAAGAATTGTTGAATAACATATTGAAAAATTATGATGATTGGACTCCTCCTGTAACACCCCTTAAACCCACTCCGAAGAAGAGGGGTATCTTATATCTCAGTCCTGAAGATATGCAAGGGGCAAAGAAATCTATAAAGGAAAAAGGTATTAAAGCAGAGGATGTTAAAAATTTACCAACTATTGAATAAATACATAGGCTTGAAGCATCACCACCACCTAAGGTGGTAGAGGTAAAATCTTTAATGAAATTCAATGATAGTGATGATCCTCGTGACAAACATCCTAGTCAATGCCTTTATGAGTTTGATAATTACATTAGAAAGCAAGATCACTTCAATGCAAATGTTATGAAACAATTGAAATACAACTCTGATATGATTGCTCGCTTAAGTGACTTGTTATTTAGAATCTCAAATGATGTTAGAAGTGTAGGAAAGCATGCCTCTATGGTTCAAACTCAATTAGAACAAGTTGCTAAATCTCAAAGAGAGTCACTTGATAAAATGAAGAATAATATAAGTGACTTTGCTGTTAGAGTAGCAACTAGAGGAGGTATAATGACTCAGGAACCACTTTATCCTGAGGGACACCAAAAGAGAATTGAACAAGACTATCAAAGAATTAACATTGATGCACCTAGTCCTTCTAAAAATAAAAATAAGAAGAAAAATGATAGGACTTTGCACGCCTCTAGTGAACCTGAAATAGAAAACCCTCCTGATAATGATAATGAAGTTTCTATCTCTGATGCTGAAACTCAATATGGTAATGAACACTCACCTTCTGATAATGAAAAATATAATGATGAGGTTCATGAAGACACTCAACCTAATAATAAACAACCAGACAATGATGTGAAGATAGAACTAGCTGTTGATCTTGATAACCCACAACCCAGGAATTAAAGATATGATAAAAGACACTTTGTTGCTAGAAAACACAGTGAGGAAAGAGAACCATGGGTTCAAAAGCCTATGCCCTTTCCACCTAAGTCAACTAAAAAGAAAGATGATGAAGAATTTGAACGCTTTGCTGAAATGCTGAGGCCAGTCTTTTTGCGTACTCGCTTGACTGATATCTTAAAAATGCCTCCTTATGCAAAGTACATGAAAGACATCATAACCAATAAGAGAAAAATACCGGAAGCTGAAATCTCCACTATGCTTGCTAATTATACTTTTAAAGATGGAGTACCTAGAAAACTTTGAGATCCAGGAATACCAACTATACCTTGCTCTTTAAAAGAAATTATGTGAAAACTGCTTTGTGTGATTTGGGAGCTGGTGTTAGTGTTATGCCTTTCTCTTTATATAAAAGACTTGATTTGAATAAACTCACACCTACTAAAATATATTTGCAAATGGCTGACAAATCAATTGCCATACCTATCGGTATTTGTGAGGATGTGCCCGTTGTTGTTGCTAATGTTACTATTTTGATTGACTTTGTTATACTTGAGATGCCTGAGGACGACAACATGTCGATTATCCTTGGTAGACCCTTCTTGAATACTTCAGGAATTGTTATTGATTGCCATAAAAGCAAGGTCACTTTTTATATCAAATGTAATGAGCATACGGTGCACTTTCCGAAGAAACAATTCCAAGTGAATGGTATTAATGTTGCTAAAAAATCTCCGACAATCACTATTGGAAGTTTTCAGCTACCTCTACCTACTATTAAAAAGAAATATGAAATGCTTATTGTTGGGGACATTCGCATCCCTGTTGAGGTAACTTAGTGATTTATCCAAGTTCTTCGGTTTCATGCTAATCGAAAGTGGTTGTTAATAAGACTAGATCAACCTTATTAATGGGTCATCTTTGAGAGGTATGAAGTTGATGAATTTAGTGACCACTACCTTCTGCCCCTACCTTTTGTTTTTTGTTTTTCTTAGTTAAATAAAATAAAATGCCACGATTTTTATGTTTTCTGAGTTTTCCGTGCAATAAAAAATGACCCAAAATAAAAGTTCTCAGAATGCTCTCAAAATTTAATACGTTTTTTTTTGAATATTTAAGAATTTCTGGTGCAAATAATATCAGAGGGAGGTGCATCAGGTGGGCACAACCCACCTAGGCGCGCCAGGACCCCCAGGCGCGCCCTCACGGGTTGTGGTCCCCATGTGGGTCCCCCTCACTTACTTCTTATTCCCACATCACGACATCCATCCAATAAAAAATCAACATTGCTCTCTCTCTCTCTCTCTCTCTCGTGTTCTTGCTCCCGGAACCGTGGATTTCGATCTCTTTGCTTGAAGCTCCATTTCCGAAACTGTTTTGGGGAATTGTTGCTTAGTATGTGACTCCTCCATGTGTCCAATTATTCTTTGCTTTAGTGGTTTATATTTCAAATAATTATCTACTCTTGGTGCTGTTGTAGATGAGCCTGCATGTTGAACTCGTAAAGTTCTAAGTAGTTTGAATGCTTGCTATGGCCTCTATACATCCCTATGAGGAGTTGCTGTCATTTTTATAAAGTTTTGTTGAGAAAAATTTTGTGGAGTAAAAATTTCAGAATTTTGCTCATAGGAAAAAGATGAGTTTATTTAGGAAGTTTGCTTCCAGGAAGAACTCCAAGGGAGTTATTGGGGAGTCATCTGACAATGATCTCCATACCCGGAGGTTGGCGGAGTTACGGCCGTGTGAATGGCCGCATAATCCGTTCATGGAAGGGACTGGAATCCTTCAAGTCTTTGCAAAATACGCTGCTAATGCCGGCCTCACCGACTTCATCGTAGCTAAATGCGAACAATATCATCTCCTCACAAATTCCTTTGTGCAAAACTTTCATTTCCATTCTAGGAATAATCCCCCCGAGGTATCGTTTAGTTTATATGCTAAAAACCACCAGATACCACTTACTAAAATTTGTGACATATGCATGCTTTCTTCTGATAGTGATTTGGTAGAGCCTAGGCCCGCGGAGTTTGATGGGTTTTACCATACTTTGTCGGTGGGGGATGAGAGAGGAGTATCGGGTGTCACCGCTACTAGCTTGCACTTTCCTGCTGTACATTATTTTGCTCTATTCATTGCAAAGTGTTTACTTGCTAGAGAGAAGGTAGGTGCACTTAGCGCCCCAGACTTTGCTATTTTGCGTCGCACACTTTATGGCGACAATACTTATAGCTTGGGAGCTATTGTGGCATGTCGCCTTCACATTAACAGATCCAAGGGTAAAATACACGAGGGCATTTATGCTACTCGCTTGGCGACTCACTTTAACGTGTAGATACGCCAGCATGACCATCATTTGCCCAAGATTTACCTACATCGAGCGGCTATGGAAGACCACCAGCTTATTGCTACTGATTACCCTGATATTGATATTCCTTACAACTTAGTTTTCAGTGTGAGAACTCGTGATATTATTCCATTGCCTGCACCTACTTTGTTTGACCGTATTGCCAGGGGTGGATACAGGATTATGCCTGAGGACATAATCTCTTACCGGAACAACCTGGCTGCGGCACAGGAGGAGCCTCAGCAGTGGGACCCTTAGGTGCCCTATCCCCAGAACTTAAACATTGGACCTCACGGTTTCTTTGACTAGTGATCACCAAGTTACGCCAAAAGCCTTAACTTGCGGGTGTACGTATTCCCACCGACATTACATTCATGTTCACACATTTCATTCCAGTTGTGTGTGTTCACACTCTTTCATTGTATTATCCATGTTAAATTTATTTTCTTGCTTTCTTCTTGTGTGTTTGAAAAAAATTGAGAAAATCCAAAAATATATTTCTTGCTTCCTTTTGATTTTTATTCCTATTTTAAATTGTTGTAGCACTAAAAACAAAACCCAAAAACGATTTCCTTGTTCATCTTTTACCTATTGGGAGCTTTCCCGTGTAAATAGTTTTTCTCGTTTTTGCTTTTCCCTCTTTATTTGCTTATTTATGAAAAAAACAAAAACTCCAAAAGTATTTCAGTGTGTTTCTCTGATTTTCTTTTCTTCTTATTGAGTCATACCGAGGAGAAGACCACGATGAAAATGTTGAGTAGCTCTCATATGCATTATTGTTAATCTGAGGAAGAGTCCATATTAGCTTGTCTTCTCCTTTTGAATTAAATGTTTGTAGATTCTAGCTTAGTCCACAACACTCTTGCACTATTATTATTTTCAAATCATTCGTTCGTGCAAGTGAAAGGAAATAATGGCAATATTCGATGAACCGGCCGTGGCAGAGAGAAATGGGTATGAACTCGACTTGTTCTGTTTTTGTAAATATGTTTAACCTAGTATCCATGATTCAGCCTATTATGATCAAACATGTTTGCAATGAAAATTAGATATTATAGTTTCTCATGCCATGTATAAGTAGCTAGGAGTGGATAATGATTCATCTTGGATGTCAACACTGCGTTAAAATAATTGTGATGTAGTATGATGATATGGTATCCTTCTCTGAATGTTTGAGTGGCTTCACTTGGCACATGTTCATGCATGTAGTTGAATCAGAACCAACATAGCCTCAATGATATTTATGTTCATGGTGTTCATATCCTACTTGTCGTCGAATTGTCACGGCAGATGCCCTAGCATGTGGACTTAGGTATGGAGCCATCGCTACGAGGTTAGCTTGAAGGGGTTAAAATGGGACAAGGGACACAGAGAGTTTACCTAGGTTCGGCCCCTCACAACGAGGTAAAGTCCTACTCCTGCTTTAGGTTGCATTGCCTGTGTTTTGATTACCAGGGAGCAAATACGCTTGACCTAGTTCTCGACATGTTGTTTCCTGCCCTAAACCGCCGCCGCGCCACCCCTTTTATATACACAGGTTGATGCCCGACGGCTTACACAGTCCCCGCCGGCTCATACATAATATGTCCGGCTTAGTGATAGAACTACACTTTCCTTAACATACAAGTTAACATATGGCGGTTTACGCCCGTGGGCCTCAAGTCTCCTCTGGGTCTTTGGACTTCAGTAAGCTTGCTTCGTGAACCGCCATCTTCAACATATTCATGGGCCTTCTTGTTATGGACCGCTAGTGGTTTGACCCGGCCCCTCCTGGGAGGGTCATACCCAATAGTTATATCCCCAACATTAGGCCCCAGGTTGATGCGAACTTGTTCATATCAGTCTTCAACACTTGGAAAAAATCCTTCCTCATCTGTCCTTGCCGGATCTTGTAACCCGCCATGACGTCATCTCCTAGAATTGTGGTAACCCGCCATGACTTCACCTCATATTAATATCACACGAGGCCCAAATCTTAATATGCCTTCACTTTTACTGAATCTCAGAAAATCGAGGCGTCTGTGCTGTCACCTATCCATTTTTCAGCCTCCTTGATTCCCGCGCATGCCACTTATCCTTCTGCCTTATAAATAGGGCCAGGGGTCCCTTTTACTTCCCCCTTGACTCCTCATCTTCATCCTCTTCCTTACAGTGCCTCCAAACACCGGAGCTCCGCCGCCGCCATCGACCTTCACCACTGCCTCAACCTGAACAGACCAGAGTTCATCCGCGCGCCTCCGCTGTTCAGCAGCCCCGGTAAGATTGTCTTCCTCCCTCACCATAGATCCCATTAGGGTTTGTGCGAGTTTGTCGGAGTTCATCTTCGCTTCCCTGTTCCTTGTAGTTTTGATCTATGTTTAATACTCATCTTGCACGGCGTCAGCTTTAGAACTCATATTTGATTACTTGAACACCTCCCCTTCATGAGAGATCCCATCTGAACACACGAACCACTCTGCTGTCACAACTTAGATTTAGAATTTCCTTCATTATTTGAACTGCCGTAGATCCAAAACCATAACATCGATCTGTAAAAGCTGCTTGTCCAACACTTAGCAATTTTTTTACTCTCAGATCTGAAAATCGATAACTGTGTGGGTGGCTTAACTTATAAACCATAACCCGCCATGTAACATTAGTCCCCTCTTAAGCCGCCAATAATATGCCTTCATAATTCCAATGATATCCTCCGGCTTAACACACTTGCATGCTTTATTATTCTTACCCTTGAACCAACAACCGGCTTAACATCATAACCTTAAACCGGCAAAATCTTCTTTTCAGATCATCAACCATGACTAAGACATTCACTGCATGCAACTGGGTACCATCCCGGGTCACCGAGGAAGATCTGACCAATTTCGTTGCAACTGGCGCCTTAGCCAAGAAAGAGGACATCCACTGGAGGGTCCCAGACCTTGAAAATCCTCCTGAGCCCAAGGATGGAGAAATAATTGTTTTCACTGACCACATGATCCGGGGGTTTACTCCGCCTGGCTCAAAGTTCTTCCGAGACGTGCTACACTTTTTCGAACTTCATCCTCAAGACATTGGACCCAATTCCGTGTCCAATGTTTGAAATTTCCAAGTATTATGTGAAGCTTACATTCAAGAAGAGCCAACTGTTGAACTGTTCAGAGAGTTTTATTAGTTAAACCGTAAGACAGAGTTTACTGACGGGCCCAGTTTGGAACTCGGCAGAGTTTCAATTCAAAAGAGGAAAGAAGCCAGCTTCCCATATGCCAAGCCGCCCAGTCATCCTAAGGACTGGAACCAAACTTGGTTCTATTGCCAAGACACCTCTCCAGCACATGAGAATCCTCTGCCGGGTTACCGTGACCACCGTCTTAGCAACACACATCCACTCCCACCGTGGATCAGCACGAAGGAACGGGCCAAGTATGCGTCCACTTTTTCAAAGCCCAGAGCCTTCATGGCTAACGGCTTACCTGGCATCGACCTTGTTTGGTGCTGGGTCTCCTAGAGGATCCTGCCATTAAGCCGTCGCCCCGGCTTAAAGTGCGAGTACACTGGGGACTTGAAAGATCCCCAACGCCATTGTGAAATTCAACTATCTGATGCAGAGATCACTAAAGCCACCAAAGCTTTATTGAACGAAACTTGGGCAGAATATAGCAAAATCGGACTTAGTCCTTACTGCTCCTTCAACAAGCCACCAGCTGTAAGTGTTGCATACCCTGCTTCCAATCTAAATCATGTTTTCATTAATATTGTCCACTTATGATCATCTGACCTCAATAGGCTGATTCTCCATTTTGGAAGAAGAAGCCACAAGATAAGCCGGCCAAGCCGGCCCGTACCAAGACCGAGGCCACAAAAAGGCCTGCCAAGAAGAAGAAGACCGATCCCTCCGAGCTAAACTTGGATGATGATGGTGATGATGATGAGCCGGAGGTAGAAATTGACTCTCTTGGCTCATTTTTTGTACATCTCATTGACAATAATTGTTATCAAGAGGAAGCCGAAGCCAGCCGTGCGGGTGACGAAGAGGTAATTGTTCTTTCCTCTCGCTCAGAATCTGTGGCAAAACAGAAAACTCGCCAAGCAAGTCGGGAAGTAAGGTTTTCTCATCCTTTGGCTTATTTGGATCCCAATTTTATTTTTAATAAGCAGCAACATCAAGCTCGCCGCACAACCCGAAACAGCGGAAGCGGTATCTTATCCTCCGGCTTACCAAATACTCCAGCTCCTCGCAAGTGTCATCCAGAGGTCTCAACAAACTCCGACTTAACTTGTCCCAGGGATGGTATTTTTTGATAACCTCTTAATCCTTATGATTCAAATTACTAGGGAACGTCTCATTCCTCCTATGGCGACTCAACAGGGACCCATGTCCCGGCCTACAAACCGGTGCTTGGGTAAGACCGTCAAGTCTTTGCTTTCAATTATATACTCAATTGTTGTGCTAACCTCATCTTGTCCTTTATTCACAGGGCTATGGAAAAGCCTAGAAAGAAGATGAAGGCGACAAAAACCACTGAAAACCCCTCTGAGCCAGAGCAGCAGTCAGCAGAGACCTCCCATCAAGCTCCTGAAGCCACCGTTGATGAACCGCCCCGGGTCGATCACAACATTGACATGGACTAGATGGATGTTGATCCAGCTATCACCAATCCGCCAAGTCCCACTAAGCCACCAAGCCCCATCAAGCCACTGAAGAAAAGGCTGATGGCGTTGTCATTATCGGGCATGGTTATAGAGAGCCATGCAACCCCACTGTCCTATCAAAGCACATCGCTAAGGAAGAAATTTCCGTTGCTGACAAAGGCAAGTGGTCAGCCAATCTGGAAAGCTATGCCCACTTCAGTGCCCAAGAGATTCACTCTGGGTACTTGAACCGCCTGTACACAAGCCGTGACTTCGAAGCCGGCTTAGTAAACTTGATGAAGGAGCGCTTTGAGGTAAACACTACAATTCTGTTCATATGAATACACTTCCATTAGCCGCCAAGTTTATTGGACATGATAGAATAGCTTCAATAGCATTGTAGATCAATTCTAGTAGCCCCCAAGGGCCAATTTATACTTTCAAGATAAACCGGGACTTCCAATAGAAATACTTCAACTTTGCGTGTGTAGCCCCCAAGGGTTGGCTTAATCTGTCAAAATGAGTCGGGACTTTAAATAGTAATGATTTAATTTCACATCTGTAGCCCTCAAGGGTCGGCTTAATCTGTCAAGATAAGCCGGGTCTCATTACCATACGTGTCTAGAAAATTCAACATATAGCCCCCATGAACCGGCTATAGTCATCACATAGCAATCATGTCATCATAAACTTGTCTTGTAAAAGAGCAAGGTGCATTAGCCCCCAAGTGCCAAGTAAAATACTTGTATTGTGCTAGGGACTTTTTTTAAATAATATGATTTTATCCTAGCTATTGTTTATATCCTGCAGGCTAAACTCACTGTCAAAGATTCCCAAGTCGCTGATCTTCAAGAAAACATCAAGTCTCGGCAATCTGAAACCTCCAAGGCTAAAACAAAACTGACCACCACCTTGACCGAGATAGAAAAGCTGAAGAAAGACTTCAAGGCTGATCAAGCTGGCTGGGAGACAGAGAAATCAGCTCTGTTGAAAAGAGCAGAAGATGCCGAAGCAGCTCTTAAGATGGTGGCTGAAGAGCTCGCCGGCTTAAAACATCAAGTAAATGCCAGGACTGTTGCCATCTTTGGTAAGTAACGTCATCTCAACTTTTTGCTTCCAATGCATTGTAATTACTATGAATCCAACCTACAGCTTTTATTGATGATGCAGGCTCCAGAATTGCCCACCTTGGCTCAGATATGCACAAAAATTGGAAGCCGCCTACACCCTTGTAGAGCAATTATACACTGGCGCGCAACGAGCTATTTGGACAGCTGCTCATAAGAAACAACCGCCAACCCTTATCATGGACAATTTGGAGAAGCTTTATGTGCTGCCCCTACGGATTGAGGAACTTAAAAAATCAGCTGCTAGAGCCGGTGCTCTCACCGCGCTAACCCGGGCTAAAGCCTAGCAAGAAGATCTTGAGCCGACAGACTTGGCTAACGGCTGCCCTAGTGTGAAAGAGGACGAGTCTCCCTTCAGCGCGGAGGACTTTACTTAAATAGCAAGGGAAATGCGTCCTCTAGCTAGTAAGCTAGCTGAAGATACCAATCTGTCACATTATCAGCCGGTTTATGATGCTGACAATAAGAAGGTCAAGGCGGCAATCCGTGATTCAAAGGACCTTACTCCTTCAATCCGTAAGCACACTTTTGCTCCTGACATTGACCCGTCAACACTTATTAGTGATGAAGCTGTATTCAGAGCTTTGAATCGGATCAACTGGGCAACATTTGACTTCCAGCCAATGGGTGAAGAGGAGGAGGATGAACCGACGCTGTATGACCCACAACCTTCAACTCGCCAATGCCAAGACTAGTGAGCCATAGGCCGGCTTAGCATATGCCAGCTAAGATACTTTGCAAAAAACTTTATTCTTTTGGGTGGTCAGCTGATTTGTAATAGGCTAGCTTTAAACAATTATCTGTCATGCCATCGTGCATGTTAATCTGCATAACACTGTTGAGCTGTTTTGATCTTCTTTGATGATCCAATGTTTATGCTCATACTCACTATCAATTTTGCATAAGCCCATTATTATAAACCCTGCATACAAACAGAGCACAAGTGCCTTGGTGGTTTACTCCAAGGCGGCTCAAAACCCCCATACAACAAACCACTGGTGACTGTAACATCTATACCCAAGGCCGGTTTATCAAAACCTCATATAATGATTAAAAAATAAATATCATACTTGTGATACATATGTGTATTGCCGGCTTACCAGGCCACATGCAATAAGGGCAACAGTCCCAATATAGAGCGCAACACTCTGTGTAATTTATTCACACTGCCGGCTTACAACGCCTTAGATAACAAAGGGTAACATCCCCCAAAATTTGAGAGTACAGGACCCCATAGATATGGTCATCATACACTGGCGACTTAACGTCCAAAGCCAGGCCGGGTTAACAAAACACCAAACATTATCAAATAAAAATCCAAGCATCATAGCCTGAATCAAATTTCAACCATATATCAATATGGCACAAACATAACTCACCAAAAACATTCAAAGTCAAAAGAAAATAAAAGTCAAGGCGTTCAAAAGCTGCCAAGCCTCAACATCAAGTGCTATTCAAGGGTTGCACAGCCACTAAGTTACTCCTTAATTCAAACCTATATCCGGGATTCAAACCTATATCCGGGCCTCACATGACCAAATCATTGTTAACTTTGACAAGTTCACGGTCTTTAAAAGATTAACTATCAAGAGTATTGTGATTCATTCCAGGATTACCTGGTCGGAGTGGCATGCATACAAAGGCAGGATAACCCGGATTTTTGGTGAATACACCTGGCGTCCAAGCCTATTACGAGGGACAACAAAGCTTTTGTTCATTTAATAAAAAGCCCACAAGTAATATTGTGATCCAGGCCTACAAGTCAGATCAGAAGGGTAGTCATAGCTATGCTCAATGAGCAAGAAGCCCCAAAGTATTTGTAATCATGGCGTACAAGCCGGATCAAAAGGGTCATAGCTATGCTCAATGAGCAGGAAGCCCCCAAGTAACCATATGAAGTAAATAAAGACTCACATTCTCAGAAATGAAACGACAGTGGCCCCGAATCATCAGGGATACCGGATTTATTATACTAATCATAATATATACAATGACAAAAGTATGTAAATCACAAGAGCCGGTGGCTCGGGTGTAATAAGGCCGAAGATGAGCAATATTCCATGGCCAGTGGGTCTCCTCCTCCGAGGTACGTGAGTCCTTGTGGTCTCGAACATCGATAAGGTAGTATGACCCGTTACTCAGATTTTTGCTGACCACGAAAGGCCCTTCCCAAGGTGGGGATAACTTGTGCATGTCAGTTTGATCCTGGATGAGCCGGACCACCAAATATCCTTCTTGATAGGTCTTGGTCTTAACCCAGCGGCTGTGATAACGACACAGATCTTGCTGGTAAAATTGCCAAACGAGCCGCCACAAGGTCACGCTCTTCATCCAGTAGGTCAATAGCATCCTGACGTGCTTTCTCATTATCAGCTTCAACATAAGCTGCCACACGAGGCGAGTCGTGATGTATGTCACTAGGGAGAACCGCCTCTGCTCCGTAAACCATGAAGAAAAGCGTGTAACCCATAGATCTATTGGGTGTGGTATTGATACTCCAAAGCACTGAGGGCAACTCTTCCACCCAACAACCCGATGTCTTTTGCAAAGGGACCATAAGCCAGGGCTTGATACCTCTCAAGATTTCTTGATTAGCTCGTTCAGCTTAACCACTAGACTGGGGGTGAGCCACTAATGACACATCAAGCCAGATATGCTCTCGTTGACAGAATTCTTTCATTGC
This sequence comes from Triticum dicoccoides, assembly GCF_002162155.2. Lineage (NCBI taxonomy): Eukaryota > Viridiplantae > Streptophyta > Magnoliopsida > Poales > Poaceae > Triticum > Triticum dicoccoides. The sequence continues at coordinate 129,086,268 of NC_041393.1, forward strand.
CCCCTTAGACATATTAGTACCATTATCAGTCACAATACTATGAGGATATCCAAAACGAAAGATCACTTTTTTGATGAATTGAACTGCCATGGCTGCATCACATTTGCTGACCGGCTCAGCTTGAACCCATTTTGTAAACTTGTCAACAGCTACCAGGAGATGAGTCTTTTTATCCTTGGATCTTTTAAAAGGTCCAACCATATCCAGCCCCCAGACAGCAAATGGCCAAGTAATTAGAATCATCCTCAATTCTTGAGCTAGCATGTGAGGTCGTCTTGAATTTTTTTGACAACCATCACACTTACTGACCAGATCTTCTGCATCAGCATTAGCCGTCAGCCAATAAAACCCATAATGAAAAGCTTTAGCAACAAGAGATTTAGAGCCAGCGTGATGGCTGCAATCTCCTTCATGAATCTCCCTTAAAATTTCACGGCCCTCCTCAGGAGAAATACATCATTGAAACACTCCTGTAACACTGCATCTGTGAAGCTCACCATTGACAATAGTCATTGACTTAGACCTCCGGGTTATTTGCCTGGTCAAGGTTTCATCCTCAGGTAATTCGCCTTGGGTCATATAAGCCAAGTATGGAATAGTCCAATCAGGGATAACATGGAGAGCCACCACCAACTGTGCCTCCCAGCCAGGAACTGCCAAGTCCTCCTCTATAGGCAACTTTACTAATGGGTTATGCAAAACATCAAGGAAAACATTAGGGGGGACCGGCTTACGCTGAGACCCCAGCTAGCTTAAAGCATCAACAGCCTCATTTTTTCCTGTGATCAACATGCTCCACTTGATAACCTTTGAAATGACCAGCAATAGCATCAACCTCTCGGTGATAAGCCGCCATGAGTGGATCCTTTGAATCCCAAGTTCCTGACACTTGCTGAGCCACAAAATCTGAGTCACCAAAGCACCTTACCCGGCTTAGATTCATCTCTTTAGCCATCCGAAGACCATTGAGTAAGGCTTCATACTCAGCTGCATTCTTAGTACAAGGGAACATCAACCTTAGAACATAACAAAATTTATCACCTCGTGGGGAAGTTAATATAACTCCAGCCCCCGAGCCTTCCAATTACCTGGACCCATCAAAATGAATAGTCCAATATGTATTGTCCGGCTTATCCTCAGGCATCTCCAGCTCTGTCCAATCATTGATAAAGTCCACTAGTGCATGAGACTTTATAGCCGTCCGAGGCACATACTACAAGCCATGGGGTCCAAGCTCAATGGCCCACTTAGCTACCCGACCTATGGCTTCTCTGTTTTGAATAATATCCCCCAATCAAGCAGAACTAACCACAGTGACGGGATGACCAAGGAAATATTGCTTCAACATGCGACTCGCCATGAACACGCCGTAAACCAATTTCTGCCAATGTGGGTATCTCTGCTTAGACTCAATGAGCACCTCAATGACATAATAAACCAGCCTTTGAACCGGATATTCCTTGACCGACTCCTTCCTTTCAACCATAACTGCCACACCAACAGCCCTGTTGTCCGCAGCCACATATAAAAGCAAGGGATCCTTCTCAATAGGAGCTGCAAGAACCGGTGGCTCAACCAGCTTTTTTTAAGCGCCTCAAACACCTCATTAGCATCATCGCTCCAGACAAAGTCATCTATCTTCTTCATCATTTGATACAAAGGGATAGCCTTATCTCCCAGGCGGCTTATAAACTGGCTCAAAGCCGTGATATGACCCATCAAATGCGGGACGTCATTGATACACGCCGGTTTAGCCAAAGAAGTGATAGCCTTAATTTTCTCCGGGTTAGCTTCAATGCCCCTCTCAGAAACTAGGAAACCCAATAACATGCCCGCTGGCACGCCAAAGACACACTTGGCTGGGTTAAGCATCATTTTATAGACCCGGATATTGTCAAAGGTCTCCTTCAGATCATCTATCAAGGTCCCCTTCTTCCTAGATTTCACCACAATATCATCCACATAAGTGTGAACATTACTCCCAATCTGGCCATGAAGGCAATTTTGAACACACTGTTGGTAAGTCGCCTGGGCACTCTTGAGCCCAAAAGGCATAGACACATAGCAAAAGGCTCCAAAGGGAGTGATGAAAGATGTCTTCTCCCGGTCCTTAATCGCCCTCTTGATCTAATGATAACCAGAATAAGCATCAAGAAAGCTCAAACGCTCACAACCCGCCGTAGCATCAATAATCTGATCAATACGAGGGAGACCAAAGGATCAGCTGGACAGGCCTTGTTAAGGTCTGTATAATCCACACACATACGCCAAGTGCCATTTTTCTTAAGTACCAGCACCGGGTTAGCCAACCACTCAAGATGAAAGACTTTAATGATGAACCCGGGCGCCAAGAGCCGGGCCACCTCTTCACCAATTGCCTTGCGCCTTTCTTCATTAAAACGACGAAGAGACTACTTGATCGACTTAAACTTTGGATCCACATTAAGGGTGTGCTCAACGAGTTCCCTCGGTATACCTGGCATGTCAGAAGGTTTCCATGCAAAGATGTCCCGGTTCTCAAGGATGAATTCGATGAGCGCGTTTTCCTATTTTGGATCCATATTAGCACTAATGTTGAACTGCTTGGATGAATCGCCAGGCACAAAGTCAACCATTTTAGTGTCATCTGCTGATTTAAACTTCAACGGGGGGTAATTTTCTGTAGTTGGCTTCTTGAAAGGCATCATATCCACTGGGTCAACATTGTCTTTATAAAACTTTAACTCCTCAGTGGCACAAGCCAACTCAGCATACGCAACATCCCCTTCTTCACAGTCCAAAGCAATCTTCCTATTACCATGCACCATAATAGTGCCCTTATGACCCGACATCTTAATCTGCAAATAGATATAACATGGCCACGCCATAAACTTGGCATAAGCCGGCCGCCCAAAAAAAGCATGGTACGGGCTTTTGATCTCAACCACCTCAAAGGTTAATTTCTCAGCTCTAGAATCATGGTTATCTCCAAAAGCTACCTCCAACGTTATATTACCTACTGGATATTGATACGTCTCCAACATATCTATAATTTATGAAGTATCCATGCCATTATATTATCATTCTTGGATGTTTTACAATCATTTTATAGCAACTTTATATCATTGACCCAGTGCCCAATGCTAGTTGCTGTTTTTTTTGTTTTTTACATCGCGGGAAATCAATATCAAACGGAGTCCAAACGCAACGAAACTCCTGGAGGATTTTTTTGGGCCAGAAGAACGCTAGTGGGCCAAGGAAGCACCCGGGGGGTTGCTCGAGGGGAGCAGCACCCACCAGGGTGCGCCAGGAGGCCCAGGCGCGCCCTGGTGGGTGTTGCCCACCTCTGGTGCCCCCTGAACCACGTCTTTTCCCTATAAATTCCCAAATATTCCAAAACCATTTGGGGTAGCCTTATATCAGAAGTTTCGCCACGCAAGGCCTCTATATCCACGAGATCCAATCTAGACCCCATTCCAGCACCCTGCTGGAGGGGGAATCATCACGGGTGGCCATCTTCATCATCCCGGCGACCACCACGATGAGGAGGGAGTAGTCCACCCTCGGGGCTGAGGGTTTGTACGAGTAGTTATGTGTTTAATCACTAGTTTGGTTTATAAAAATAAAACTACAGAAAAAATGGAATTTAGGTTGCATCATATTATTCATCTTTATAATGTCTTTCGTGAAAATGATGAAAGCAAAATTGTGCTCAATTCATAGAAGAAGAATTCTATAGGATGTTTGACATTAAATATTTGAATGATGAGTATGATTGCAATGTTGTTGCTATGAACTCTTTGAATATCCATGATGTTAATGCTATGCAAAGCCACAAGCTTGGGGGTGCTATGTTTAATGAAGATGATGTTTTTAGTCCCCCAATATTTGATGTGCAAATTTGTTATAATGATTGCATCCCTCCTATTTATGATGATTATAATGATGAAAGTGGATTTCGAGAGGTCATGAATTTATTTTATGTTGAATCCACTATTTCGGAAGAGGTTTCAATTGATTATAATGAGAGCAAAGTTGCTATATATGATGATTATGGTGATGACATGTGTACTATAAATAATAATGATAACCATGAAACTTGTCATCATGATTTTCATTTTCACTCTCATGATAGTTATTTTGTTGAGTTTGCTCCCACTACTATTCATGAGAATAAATTTGCTTATGTGGAGAGTAAAAAAATTTCTATGCTTGTGGATCATGAAAAGAATCCTTTATGCGATAGTTATATTGTTTAATTCATTCAAGATGCTACTGAAAATTATTATGAGGGAGGAACTTATGGTTGTAGGAATTGCAATAATATCAAGTTACCTCTCTTTATGTTGAAAGTTTTGAAGTTGTGCTTGTTTTGCCTTCCTATGCTAGTCGATTATTGATCCCATGAATTATTTGCTCACAAAATCCCTATTCATAGGAAGTGGGTTAGACTTAAATGTGCTAGTCATATGCTTCATGATGCTCTTGTTACGTTTCAATCTTTATCTTTTATGCGAGCATCATTGAACTCATCATGCCTAGCTAAAAGGCATTAAAGAAACGCGCTTGTTGGGAGGCAACCCAACACTTTTACCTACTGTTTTTGTGTGTTCACATGATTAGCCTATTGTACTAATCATGTTTTATTGTCTTTGTTTCAATAAAGTGCCAAGTAAAGCCTTTGGGATCATGTTGGGTGATAGTTGATTTGATCTTGGTGAAAAACAGAAACTTTTCCGCTCACAAAAATAACTCTCATTTTTAACATAAGAGTGATTTTGAGTTGATTATTTTTGCATAAGATTAATATACAAATTTATCACGTGTTAAAACTTTTTTCATAATTTTTGGAGTAGCATAAGTATAGTTTGAGTACAGATTACTACAGACTGTTCTGTTTTTGACAGATTCTGTTTTCAATGCATAGTTTGCTTGTTTCCTAGTTTCTATGGCTTATATTGCTAAATATAAATTGTAGAAATGATATTCTACAGTAGTAATTGTGTGGAAAAAATTATGAATCTTGTCTTTCAGAGTACCAAAAGTGGAATGGTTTGCTCTTTATCATACTAACCTATCTCACAAAGTTCCGTTAAGTTTTGTGTGATTGAAGTTTTCAAGTTTTGGGTGAAATGTCGATATGAGGAGAATAAGGAGTGACAAGACCCTAAGCTCAGGGATACCCAAGGCAACCCCAAGGTAATATTCAAGGAATATCCAAGCAACTAAGCTTGGGGATGCCCCGGAAGCCATCCCCTCTTTCGTCTCGAACATTATCGGTAACCCCACTTGGAGCTATGTTTTCATTCGTCACATGATATGTGTTTAGCTTGGAGCGTCAATTTATTTTGTTAGTATTTGCTTGATGTTATTTATAATAATGTTTTGCATCTTTTATTTCAATAAAAGTGGCAATGATAGCCTTTGCCATGCTTATTTTACAAGTATACTTGTTGCTGTTTGAAAATAGAAAGTTTATCAATGTTGCAAAAATTCCCTAGAAAAGTAAGAATGTGATAAAATGCTGAAACGTTTTGCAAAATAAGATCTGATAAAGTTTCTACAGTGTGGTATTTTTCTCATAATTATTGGAGTTAGGGAAGTATCATTAATTTTGCATTCTTCACAGACTATACTGTTTTGGCAGATTGTTGTGATGGTTGCATTGTTTGCATATGTTTGCTTGTTTGATGATTCTATTTGAGGATAGGACTATTAAATATGCAGAGGAATTTAGTACGAAATGTTGAATAATAATTTTAGTGATTTTCTACAGTAGAGAATGATAAGGTTTTGCATTGATTTATACTAACTTATCTCACGAGTTCTGGTTGAGTTTTGTGTGGATGAAGTTTTTGAGATTTAGGGAGACCGTGATATGAGAAGAATTAAGGAGACACAAAAGCTCAATCTTGGGGATGCCCAAGGAACCCCCAGATAATATTTCAAGAAGTCTCAAGCATCTAAGCTTGGGGATGCCCTGATAGGCATCCCACCTTTCTTCATCAACAATTATCGGTTAGTATCGGTTGAGCCTAAGTTTTTGCTTCTTCGCATGAGTTGTGCTATTCTTAGAATGTCATTTTATTTTCATTTTTCTTGATGTTTTAATAAAATACTTAGACCTAAAAGTTTTTACATAAAATAGAGTCCTCAAATAGGAGGCTAGGTATGCGGCATCCACATCCCGTCAACGAAGCTCTTTTCTATGTGTTTGCTCTAGTGCTTCACTTATATCCTATGAGTAAATTATTGAATGAATTGAATATCGTGAAGTTGAAATTACATGCTCATATCATGCCTAGTAGTGGCTTCAAATTAGGTTTAGAAAGTGAAAGCTTTTGGAGCTTGACAATCACAATATTGGTCATACAAGCAATTCATGAATAATTAGTATAAGGAAGAGAACTTTCACATGCAAATACACTATCTTGGAAATATTTTGTGATTGTGAGCCCCCATCAAAATATTATATGCCAAAATTGTTCGTTGGACAAGGAAGACAAGGTAATGATTTATGTTTGTTCATATTCACATACAAGTTATATTGTCATAGATCCTTCAACATGTGGTGCTTGCCCGCTATCTTTGCTAGCCAAAAATTCCGCACCAACTAGAGATACTACTTGTGCATCCAAAACCCTTAAACCCAAATCTTGTTTTGAGAGTCCACCATACCTACCTACGGATTGAGGAAGATCCTTCAAGTAAGTTGTCAACGATGCAATAAGGCAATAAAAGTTGCTTCTAAAAGTGTTAGATCATTTAGTGTAAGAGAAAATTGAGCGTTGTATGAACTTGTGATGGCAAAGAATAAAAGCGACAGACTGCATAATAAAGGTTGCTTTCATAAGGGGCAATATAATGTGACATTGTTTTGCACTAAGGGATTGAGCATACAAACAAATAAGAGCATGACAACCTCTGCTTCCCTCTACGAAGGGCCTATCTTTTACTTTTCAATATTTACTTTTATGCAAGAGTCAAAGTTTTTCTTTCTATTCCTTTTTATTTTTCTCCTTTGGCAAGTATCATGTGGTGAGGAAAGATCTAGGCACATATGTCTAGCTGAATATGGGTATCATGCATTATTATTGTTGACATCACCCAAAGATGAATACGTTGGGAGGCAAAATTATAAGCCCCTATCTTTCTATGTGTCCGGTTGAAATGTTTTGCTCATGTGTATGTGGTGAGTTTTAGCAATCATAGAAGACTATATGATGGTTGAGTATGTGGAGCTCTTACATAGAATTTGTTGAATAAGTTGAATTGCAATTGCTTGGTGACTCAGAACATAGGTTGTTGAGTTTCAAGAGAATTCATTGTTTGGACCTTAACATGTGAATTGCTTGCTACTATAACATGAGAAGTTTTATAAGAAAGAATTGATGTTATGATGCTAGGAAAAGTGATTGAAATTATCATTGATCAAACTTATGCACTTTGCTAGCATTCACACTTTATAAATTATTTGTTTTATCATTTACCTACTCGAGGATGAGTAGGAATTAAGCTTGGGGATGCTGATACGTCTCCAACGTATCTATAATTTATGAAGTATTCCTGCCATTATATTATCATTCTTGGATTTTTTACAATCATTTTATAGCAACTTTATATCATTTTTGGGAATACCCTATTGACCTAGTTCCCAGGGCCAGTTGTTGTTTTTTGCTTGTTTTTTACATCACAGGAATCAATATCAAACGGAGTCCAAACGCAATGAAACTCCTGGAGGATTTTTTTTGGGCCAGAAGAAAGCCGGTGGGCCAAGCAAGCACCTAGGGGCTGCTTGAGGGAAGAAGCACCCACCACGGCACGCCAGGAGGCCCAGGCGTGCCCTGGTGGGTGCTGCCCACCTCGGGTGCCCCCTGAACCGCCTCTTCACCCTATAAATTCCCAAATATTCCAAAACCCTTCGGGTTATCCCTAGATCAGAAGTTCTGTTGCCGCAAGGCCTCTGTATCCACGAGATCCAATATAGACCCCGTTCTGCCACCCTGTCGGAGGTGGGAATCATCATCGGTGGCCATCTTCATCATCCCGGCGGCCACCACAATGAGGAGGGAGTAGTCCACCCTTGGGGCTGAGGGTTTGTACGAGTAGCTATGTGTTTAATCTCTCTCTCTCTCTCTCTCTCTCGTGTTCTTGACATGTCACGATCTTGATGTATCGCGGGCTTTGTTAATATAGTCGGATCAGATGATGTTTTCCCCTCTCTATCTTGTTGTGATGAATTGAGTTTTTCCCTATGAGATTTCATTGTTATCGGATTGAATACTTTTATGGAATTGAGAACACTTGATATATGTCTTGCAATTGAATACCCGTGGTGACAATGGGTTACCGTATTGATTCACTTGATATATGTTTTGGCACTCAACTCGCGGATTCCGGAGGTGACATTGCGGTAATCTATGCGTAGGGGTTGATGCATGTTCTTGTCTTTGTTTCTCCGTTAGAAATCTTGGGGTACCCTTTGAAGTTCTTTGTGATGGATTGAATATTATAAATCTGAATTTGCTTTGGTGTTATTTTAGTACGAACTCTAGGATAAATCGAACAGAAAGAATAGCTTTGTGTTTATTTAGTACGAACTCTTGAATAGATCAAACAGAAAGAATAGCTTTGAGGTGGTTTCGTACCCTACAAACAATTTCGTCTTATGTTCTCCGCTAGATAGGAACTTGGAGTGATTCTTCATCGCACTTTGAGGGATGGTTATATGATCCAATTATATTATCACTCTTGAGAGATTACACTAGCGAAAGTACGCACCCTAGGCCTCATTTTCAAGCATTGCAATACCGTTTGTGCTCGTCTTATCAACTGCTACCTTGCTGTTTTTATTTATTCAGATTACAAAAATATATTTATACCATCCATATTACACTTTTATCAACATCTCTTCGCCGAACTAGTGCACCTATACAGTTTTCCATTCTATTGGGTGTGTTGGGGACACAAGAGATTTCTTGTATTTGGTTGTAGGGTTGTTTGAGAGAGACCATCTTTAGCCTACGCCTCCCACGGATTGATAAAACTTAGGTCATCCACTTGAGGGAAAATTGCTACTGTCCTACAAAACTCTGCGCTTGGAGGCCCAACACGTGTCTACAAGAATAAAGTTGCATAGTAGACATCCGATACACCGACTTACCGGGCACCACCCCATGGAAAACTTTTGGGGAACGTAGTAATTTCAAAAAAATTCCTATGCACACACAGGATCATGGTGATGGATAGCAACGAGAGGGGAGAGTGTGTCCATGTACCCTCGTAGACCGAAAGCGGAAGCGTTAGCACAACGCGGTTGATGTAGTCGTACGTCTTCACGATCTAACCGATCAAGTACCAAACGCACGACACCTCCGAGTTCAGCACACGTTCAACTCGATGACGTCCCTCGAACTCCGATCCAGCCGAGCTTTGAGGGAGAGTTCCGTCAGTACGACGGCGTGGTGACAATGATGATGTTCTACCGACGCAGGGCTTTGCCTAAGCACCGCTACGATATTATCGAGGTGGATTATTGTGGAGGGGGGCACCGCACATCGCTAAGAGATCCAAGGGATCAATTGTTGTGTCTATGGGGTGCCCCCCTCCTCCGTATATAAAGGTGGGGAGGAGAGGGCCGGCCAAGGGGAGGAGGCGCGCCCAAGGGGGGAGTCCTACTCCCACCGGGAGTAGGACTCCTCCTTTTCCTACTTGGAGAGGGAGAGGGAAGGAAGAGGAAGGAGGGAGGAAGGAAAGGGGGGGCCGACCCCCCCCCCCCTCCCAATTCGGATTGGGCCTGGGGGGTGACCCCTCCCTTGCTCCTTTCCCCTCCTTTTCATTAAAGCCCATTAAGGCCCATATACCTCCCGGGGGATTTCGATAACCTCTCGGTGCTCCGGTATTATCCCGATCTCACCCGGAACCAGTCCGGTGTCCAAATATAGTCGTCCAATATATCGATCTTTACGCATCGACCATTTTGAGACTCCTCGTCATGTCCATGATCACATTAGGGACTCCAAACTTCCTTCGATACATCAAAACACATAAACTCATAATATAACCGTCATCGAACTTTTAGCGTGCGGACCCTACGGGTTCGAGAACTATGTAGACATGACCGAGACACGTCTCCGGTCAATAACCAATAGCGGAACCTGGATGCTCATATTGGCTCCCACATATTCTACGAAGATCTTTATCGGTCAAACCACATAACAACATACGTTGTTCCCTTTGTCATCGGTATGTTACTTGCCCGAGATTCGATCGTCGGTATCTCAATACCTAGTTCAATCTCATTACCGATAAGTATCTTTACTCATTCCGTAATACATCATCCCGCAACTAACTCATTAGTCACATTGCTTGCAAGGCTTATAGTGATGTGCATTACCGAGAGGGCCCATAGATACCTCTCCGACAATCGGAGTGACAAATCCTAATCTTGAAATACGCCAACCCAACAAGTACCTTCGGAGACACCTGTAGAGCACCTTTATAATCACCTAGTTACATTGTGATGTTTGGTAGCACACAAAGTGTTCCTCCGGTAAACGGGAGTTGCATAATCTCATAGTCATAGGAACATGTATAAGTCATGAAGAAAGCAATAGCAACATACTAAACGATCAAGTGCTAAGCTAACGGAATGGGTCATGCCCATCACATCATTCTCCTAATGATGTGATCCCGTTCATCAAATGACAACACATGTCTATGGTTAGGAAAGACAACCATCTTTGATTAACGAGCTAGTCAAGTAGAGGCATACTAGGGACTATAGGTTTTGTCTATGTATTCACACATGTACTAAGTTTACGGTTAATACAATTCTAGCAAGAATAATAAACATTTATCATGATATAAGGAAATAAATAATAGCTTTATTATTGCCTCTAGGGCATATTTCCTTCAGTCTCCCACTTGCACTAGAGTCAATAATCTAGTTCACATCACCATGTGATTTAACACAAATATTCACATCTGTATTTGATTAACAACCATAGTTCACATCGTCATGTGACCAACACCCAATGGGTTTACTAGAGTCAATAATCTAGTTCACATTGTTGTGTGATTAACACCCAAAGAGTACTAATGTGTGATCATGTTTTGCTCGTGAGAGAAGTTTAGTCAACGGGTCTGTCACATACAGAGCCGTATGTATTTTGCAAATATTCTATGCCTGCAATGCTGTGCATGGAGCTACTCTAGCTAATTGCTCCCACTTTCAATATGTATCCAGATTGAGACTTAGAGTCATCTGGATCAGTGTAAAGGCTTGAAACGATGTAACTCTTTACGATGAATTCTTTTAAAACCTCCATAATTGAGAAACATTTCCTTAGAACTTACTAAGGATATTCTTGACCGCTGTCCAGTGATCTACTCCTAGATCAAAATTGTACTCCCTTGCCAAACTCAGAGCAAGGTATACAATAGGTCTGGTACAGAGCATAGCATCCTTTATAGAACCTATGACTGAGGCATAGGGAATGACTTTTCATTCTCTTTCTATTTTCTGCCATGGTCGGGTTTTGAGTCTTACTCAACTTCACACCGTTGTAACACAGGCAAGAACTCCTTCTTTGATTGTTCCATTTTGAACTACTTCAAAATTTATCAAGGTATGTACTCATTGAAAAATCTTATCAAGCGTCTTGATCTATCTCTATAGATCTTGATGCTCAATGTGTAAGAAGCTTCACCAAGGTCTTTCTTTTAAAAAACTCCTTTCAAACACTCCTTTATGCTTTCTAGAAAATTCTACATTATTTCTGATCAACAATATGTCATTCACATATACTTATCAGAAAGGCTGTAGTTCTCCCACTCACTTTCTTGTAAATACAAGCCTTTCCAAAAGTCTGTATAAAACCATATGCTTTGATCAACTCATCAAAGCGTATATTCCAACTCCGAGATGCTTGCACCAGTCCATTGATGGATCGATGGAGCTTGCACATTTTGTTAGCACCTTTAGGATTGACAAAACCTTCTGGTTGTATGATATACAACACTTCTTTAAGAAATATCCATTTAAGGAATGCAGTTTTGATATCCATTTGCCAGATTTCATAAAATGTGGCAATTTCTAACATGATTCGGACAGACTTAAGCATTGTTACGAGTGCGAAAATCTCATCGTATTCAACACCTTGAACTTGTCAAAAACCTTTCGCAACAAGTCAAGCTTTGTAGATAGTAACACTACTATCAGTGTCCATCTTCCTCTTGAAGATCCATTTATTCTCGATGGCTTGCCGATCATCAGGCAAGTCAACCAAAGTCCACAATTTGTTCTCATACATGGATCCCATCTCAGATTTCATGGCTTCAAGCCATTTCGCGGAAACTGGGCTCATCATTGCTTCCTCATAGTTCGTAGGTTCATCATGATCAAGTAATATGACTTCCAGAATAGGATTACCGTACCACTCTGGTGTGGATCTTACTCTGGTTGACCTACGAGTTTCGGTAGTAACTTGATCTGAAGTTTCATGATCAATATCATTAACTTCCTCACTAATTGGTGTAGGCGTCACATGAACTGGTTTCTGTGATGAACCACTTCCCAATAAGGGAGCAGGTACAGTTACCTCATCAAGTTCCATTTCCTCCCACTCACTTCTTTCGAGAGAAACTCCTTTCTAGAAAGGATCCATTCTTAGCAATGAATATCTTGCCTTCGGATCTATGATAGAAGGTGTACCCAAAAGTTTCCTTTTGGGTATCCTATGAAGACGCACTTCTCTGATTTGGGTTTGAGCTTATCAAGTTGAAACTTTTTCATATAAGCATCATAGCCCCAAACTTTTAAGAAACTACAACTTTGGTTTCTTGCCAAACCACAGTTCATAAGGCGTCACCGCAATGGATTTCGATGGTGCCCTATTTAAAGTGAATGCAACTGTCTCTAATGCATAACCCCAAAACGATAGTGGTTAACCAATAGGAGATATCATAGATCGCACAATATCCAATAAAGTGCGGATACGACTTTCGGACACACCATAACGCTATAGTGTTTCAGGTGGTGTGAATTGTGAAACTATTCCACATTGTTTTATATGAAGGCCAAACTCGTAACTCAAATATGCTCCTCAATGATCAGATCATAGAAACTTTATTTTCTTCTTACGATGATTCTCCACTTCACTCTGAAATTCTTTGAACTTTTCAAATGTTTCAGACTTGTGTTTCATTAAGTAGATATACTCATATCCGCTCAAATCATCTTGTGAAGGTCAGAAAATAATGATACCAGCCACGAGCATCAACACTCATTGGACCGCATACATCGGTGTGTATTATTTCCAACAAATCAGTAGCTCGTTCCATTGTTCCGGAGAACGGAGTTTTAGTCATCTTGCCCATAAGGCACGGTTCGCAAGCATCAAATGATTCATAATCAAGTGACTCCAAAAGTCCATCTTTATGGAGTTTCTTCATGCGCTTTACACCGATATGACCCAAACGGCAGTGCCACAAATAAGTTGCACTATCATTATCAACTTAGCATCTTTTGGCATCAATATTATGAATATGTGTATTACCATGATCAAGATTCAATAAACCATCAACCTTGGGTGTATGACCATAGAAGGTCTTATTCATGTAAACAGAATAACAATTTATTCTCCGTCTTAGATGAATAATTGTATCGCAACAAACATGATCTAATCATATTTATGCTCAACGCAAACACCAAATAACATTTATTTAGGTTATACACTAATCTCGAAATTATAGGGAGTGTACGATGATGATCATATCAATCTTGGAACCACTTCCAACACACATCGTCACTTCACCCTCAACTAGTTTCTGTTTATTCTGTAACTCCTGTTTCGAGTTACTAATCTTAGCAACCGAACAAGTATCAAATATTCTGGGGCCACTATAAACACTAGTAATGTACACATCAATAACCTGTATATCAAATATACCCTTGTTCACTTTGCCATCCTTCTTATCCACCAAATATTCAGGGCATTTCCGTTTCCAGTGACCATTTCCTTTGCAGTAGAAGCACTCAGTTTTAGGTTTTGGTCCAGCTTTGGGCTTCTTCACGGGAGTGACAACTTGCTTGCCATTCTACTTGAAGTTCCCTTTCTTTTCCTTTGCCTTTTTCTTGAAACTAGTGGTCTTGTCAATCATCAACACTTGATGCTCTTTCTTAATTTCTACCTTCGTCGATTTCAGCATCACGAAGAGCTTGGGAATCATTTTCGTCATCCCTTGCATACTATAGTTCATCACGAAGTTCCAGTAACTTGGTGATGGTGATTAGAGAACTCTGTCAATCACTATCTTATCTGGAAGATTAACTCCCACTTGATTCAAGAGATTGTAGTACTCAGACAATCTAAGCACTTGCTCACTAGTTGAGCATTTCTCCTCCATTTTTTAGGCGAAGTATTTGTCAGAGGTCTCATACCTCTTGACACGGGCATGAGTCTGAAATACTAATTTCATCTCTTGAAAACATCTCATATGTTCCGTGACGTACCAAGTGGTCATCTTGGTAAGCTATCAACATATGTTCCGTGACGTTTCAAAAAACGTTTTTGTAGTCCCGGTTCTAAGCCATAAAGCATGGTGCACAAAACTATCAAGTAGTCATCATATTGAGCTAGCCAAACGTTCATAACATCTGCATCTGCTCCTGCAATAGGTCTGTCACCTAGCATTGCATCAAGGACATAATTCTTCTATGCAGCAATGAGGATAAACCTCAGATCACGGACCAAGTCCGCATCATTGCTACTAATATCTTTCAACATAGTTTTTCTCTAGGAACATAAAAAACATAGGGAATCTATAACGCGAGCTATTGATCTACAACATAATTTGCAAAATACTACCAGGACTAAGTTCATGATGAATTTAAGTTCAATTAATCATATTACTTAAGAACTCCCACTTAGATAGATATCCCTCTAATCATCTAAGTGATCACGTGATCCAAATCAACTAAACCATAACCGATCATCACGTGAAATGGAGTAGTTTTCAACGGTGAACATCACTATGTTGATCATATCTACTATATGATTCACGCTCGACCTTTCGGTCTTAGTGTTCCGAGGCCATATCTGCATATGCTAGGCTCGTCAAGTTTAACCTGAGTATTTTGCATGTGCAAAACTGGCTTGCACCCGTTGTAGATGGACGTAGAGCTTATCACACCTGATCATTACGTGGTGTCTGGGCACAACGAACTTTGGCAACGGTGCATACTCAGGGAGAACACTTTTATCTTGAAATTTAGTGAGAGATCATCTTATAATGCTACCGTCAATCAAAGCAAGATAAGATGCATAAAGGATAAACATCACATGCAATCAATATAAGTGATATGATATGGCCATCATCATCTTGTGCTTGTGATCTCCATCTCCAAAGCACCGCCATTATCACCATCGTCACCGGCGCGACACGTTTATATCCATCGTAGCATCGTTGTCGTCTCGCCAACTATTGCTTCTACGACTATCCCTACCGCTTAGTGATAAACTAAAGCAATTACTGGGTGATTGAATTGCATACAATAAAGCGACAACCATATGGCTCCTGCCAGTTCCCAATAACTTGGTTATAAAACATGATCATCTCATATAATAAAATATAGCATCACGTCTTGACCATATCACATCACAACATGCCCTGCAAAAACAAGTTAGATGTCCTCTACTTTGTTGTTGCAAGTTTTACGTGGCTGCTATGGGCTGAGCAAGAACCGTTCTTACCTATGCATCAAAACCACAACGATAGTTCATCAAGTTAGTGCTGTTTTAACCTTCTCAAGGACCGGGCGTAGCCACACTTGGTTCAACTAAAGTTGGAGAAACTGACACCCGCAAGCCACCTATGTGCAAAGCACGTTAGTAGAACCAGTCTCACGTAAGCGTACGCATAATGTTGGTCCGGGCCGCTTCATCCAACAATACCGCCGAAACAAAGTATGACATGCTGGTAAGCAGTATGACTTGTATCGCCCACAACTCACTTGTGTTCTACTCATGCATATAACATCTATGCATAAAACCAGGCTCGGATGCCACTGTTGGGGAACGTAGTAATTTCACAAAAATTCCTACGCACACACATGATCATGGTGATGCATAGCAATGAGAGGGGAGAGTGTGTCCATGTACCCTCGTAGACCAAAAGTGGAAGCGTTAGCACAACGCGGTTGATGTAGTCGTACGTCTTCACGATTCGACTGATCAAGTATCAAACGCACGGCACCTCCGAGTTCAGCACACGTTCAACTCGATGACGTCCCTCGAACTCTGATCCAGCCAAGCTTTGAGGGAGAGTTCCGTCAGCACGACGGCGTGGTGACAATGATGATGTTCTACCGACGCAGGACTTAGCCTAAGCACCGCTACGATATTATCGAGGTGGATTATGGTGGAGGGGGGCACCGCACACGGCTAAGAGATCCAACAGATCAATTGTTGTGTCTATGGGGTGCCCCCTCCTCCGTATATAAAGGAGGGAAGGAGAGGGCCGGCCAAGGGGAGGAGGCGCGCCCAAGGGGGAGTCCTACTCTCACCGGGAGTAGGACTCCTCCTTTTCCTACTTGGAGAGGGAGAGGGAAGGAAGAGGAAGGAGGGAGGAAGGAAAGGGCGGGCTGACCCCCTCCCAATTCGGATTGGGCTTGGGGGGGGCGCCCCCTCCCTTGCTCCTTTCCCCTCCTTTCCACTAAAGCCCATTACGGCCCATATACCTCCCGGGGGGTTCTGATAACCTCCCGGTGCTCCGGTATTATCTCGATCTCACGCAGAACCATTCCAGTGCCCAAATATAGTCGTCCAATATATCGATATTTACGTGTTGATCATTTCGAGACTCCTCGTCATGTACGTGATCACATCCGGGACTCCGAACTACCTTCGATACATCAAAACACATAAACTCATAGTATAACCGTCAACGAACTTTAAGCGTGCGGACCCTACTGGTTCGAGAACTATGTAGACATGACCGAGACACGTCTCCGGTCAATAACCAATAGCGGAACCTGGATGCTCATATTGGCTCCCACATATTCTACGAAGATCTTTATCGGTCAAACCGCATAACAACATACATTGTTCCCTTTGTCATCGGTATGTTACTTGCCCAAGATTCGATCGTCGGTATCTCAATACCTAGTTCAATATCGTTACCGGCAAGTCTCTTTACTTGTTCCGTAATACATCATCCCGCAACTAACTCATTAGTCACATTGCTTGCAAGGCTTATAGTGATGTGCATTACCGAGAGGGCCTAGAGATACCTCTCCAAAAATCGGAGTGACAAATCCTAATCTCGAAATACGCCAACCCAAGAAGTACCGTCGGAGACACCTATAGAGCACCTTTATAATCACCCAGTTACGTTGTGATGTTTGGTAGCACACAAAGTGTTCCTCCGGTAAACGGGAGTTGCATAATCTCATAGTCATAGGAACATGTATAAGTCATGAAGAAAGCAATAGCAACATTGTCGGTGTACAAAAGTAGGGGCTCTCCTTTTGACCCCTTTACTTGTGCACGGGCAGTCAGAGCCACCCACCACGGCCACGCATAGCAGGGCAAAGAAGGGAAGCCAGAGAGAAGCCGAAGGCACAACACAAACAAAGCAACATCAAGGACCAAGGCCACAGAGATCAGATGGATGAAGCAGGTTTCCCCGGCAAGGATCTTTGTCGGGGCAGCCCCAGCGGCCCCGACAAGACCCTTGCCGGGGGAGCTCACCCACACTAATAGAGCCAGCCACCCTCGAGTCCACGACCTCCGACGCCGAAAAGCACGATGGGGCAGGGCTTGGGAGGCACCACCATGGTAGCATGCAGATCAGTGTGAAGACAAAGAACATTCAAGATCATATGAGGATTAGAAGGCAATGACCCTCGGCAGGGTTCTTGACGAGAAAACCCATAAGGCCCCTGGCAAGGTCCTTGCCGGGGATGACAACGCGCCACGGCAAGACCCTTGTCGGGCCACCCGGCAAGACCCTTGCCGGGGATGACAGCGCGCCACGGCAAGACCCTTGCCGGGTCACCCGGCAAGACCCTTGCCAAGGACGCCAGCGGGGCCACTGCCAGGCCCACACCAGCCAAGTCTCCACCGCCGGTCACATGCAGCTGCCGACCCAACCAGCTGGGCAGCATGCAACCCTTTGTGGAGGCGCCACCACCGCGCCACCTCAGCTGCTTGCCTGCCGACATGGCACCGCATGCATCGCTGGCCAGGGCGCGTGTCAAAGCAAGGAGGAGCGGTGACGGATGGGACGGGCCTTGCCCCCGTCCCCGATAAAGTGGAGGGACACCTAAGCCACGCATTAAATGCGCCTTGTCCTGTAATACGGGTGATAAGCTCGCATCACTGTAGGCCTTTCCACCTCCTGTGTGCCACTGTGGCAGCCCCTTTTGCCTATAAAAGGAGGTCCATGGCGCACTGGAAAAGGATTCGGCTCTTTGGAACCAGGAAGCACTCACAGCTAGTTCGAGAGCTCAAGAACACTGAATACACCCACCAAAGCAGGACTGTAGGGTTTTACGCATCCTTGCGGCCCGAACCTGGGTAAACCATCCTTGTGCTGATTACTAGTCCCGCTCTTCTCACAACCCCGCGCCCCGCAACCG
Source organism: Triticum dicoccoides (assembly GCF_002162155.2). Classification (NCBI taxonomy): domain Eukaryota; kingdom Viridiplantae; phylum Streptophyta; class Magnoliopsida; order Poales; family Poaceae; genus Triticum; species Triticum dicoccoides. The sequence goes on from NC_041393.1 coordinate 129,104,890, forward strand.
TAGTAGGGATTCTTGTGATCCCATAGGTGTCGTTTCCCACCAACATCTTCGGCGTGCCAGGTAGGGGGGCGCAATTGTGAGAATCTGGTCTGGTAGTTAGCCTAGAAGTTCATCATCGTCATGGCTCCTAAGAAGAAGAAGACCACGACGATCGGTTCATTCGGGACCGGACTGCCAGTACCAGTGCGGACTAGTAGCGGGCTAGTCGTGGAGAGAACCCGTGGTGCGGCCCGTGAACGCCCACATCACCCTGGCAGTCCAGGCCCGGTGGGCTGTGTCATTCGTACGACAGGCGACGAGCCATGCGGCGCTGGCTCCAGAGATGGAGTCGGGCCCCCCTTAGGCGGCGCGGGGCCCTCCAGGGGCATCGACATGCCACCAATTGGTGGCACGGCGACCTCCAAGACGCCAACACCAGCACCCACGACGCGCTCTTCTCAGGTAGTGCGCGATGAGCAGTGTCGCCCTGCTGGTGACCCTGGGCGCCAACCTGGGAAGAGTCCCATGCGCCCTTCACAGGATGAGGAGGGCCAGCATGCGTGCTGAGGCGCCGACGAAGGTGGCGGGCGGCTGCCGGGCCGTGATGGGGCTCCTTCTAACGTGGTTAGAAGTCGAAGCGCATCGCAGTCCACCCAGCTTTCGACGCCGCCGACACTAGCAGAGGCCCTAGCACGCGCGCAACTGCTCCTCGACTTTCCTCCCGCTGCAGAGAAGCTCGACGAATGGAGGACCACCGTCCGGAGCCTCGTCGGCATGTTTATGATCCAGCGGATGGCTTCTCTCTTTTGGATCTCAATACAATGTTCTCCCCCTCTCTTGTGGAGATCTATTCCGTGTAATCTTCTTTTTGTGGTGTGTTTGTTGAGACCAATGAATTGTGGGTTTATGATCCAGCTTATCTATGAACAATATTTGATTCTTATCTGAATTCTTTTATGTATGATTGAGTTATCTTTGCAAGTCTCTTCGAATTATCCGTTTGGTTTGGCCAACTAGATTGGTAGTTCTTGAAATCGGAGAAGTGTTTAGCTTTGGGTTCAATCTTGTGGTGTCCTTACCCAGTGACAGAAAGGGTTGCAAGGCACGTATTGTATTGTTGCCATCGAGGATAACAAGATGGGTTTTTTATCATATTGCATGAATTTATCCCTCTACATCATGTCATCTTGCTTAAGGCGTTACTCTGTTTTTAACTTAATACTCTAGATGCATGCTGGATAGCGGTCGATCAGTGGAGTAATAGTAGTAGATGCAGAATCATTTTGATCTACTTGTTTTGGATGTGATGCCTATATACATGATCATACCTACATAATCTCATAATTATTCGCTTTTCTATCAATTGCTCAACAGTAATGTTTTCACCCACCATAGAATACTTATGCTCTTGAGAGAAGCCACTAGTGAAACCTATGGCCCCCGGGTCTATTCTCATCATATCAATCTCCATTACTTTATTACTTGCTTTGTTTTTACTTTGCCTTTTTCTTTTCACTCTGTATCTCTATATCAAAAATACCAAAAATATTATTTGTCATCTCTATCAGATCTCACCCTCGAAAGTGACCGTGAAGGGATTGACAACCCCTAATCGTGTTGGTTGCGAGTAGCTATCGTCTTGTGTAGGTACGAGGGACTCATGCGTGATCTCCTACTAGATTGATACCTTGGTTCTCAAAAACCGAGGGAAATACTTACGCTACTTTACTGCATCATCATCTCCTCTTCGGGGAAATCCAACGTAGTGCTCAAGAGGCAGCAAGAAGAATTTATGGCCGTTGCGCAAAAGTCAACCATACCAAGTACCCATCACAATCCCTATCTCTCGCATTACATTATTTGCCTCTCGTTTTCCTCTCCCCCACTTCACCCTTGCCGTTTTATTCGCCCTCTCTTTCCCAATCTCCTCCTCTCTTTCTCTTTTGCCTTTTTCTCGTTTGTCTTATTATTGCTTGTGTGTTGGATTACTTGTTGCCATGGCACAAGATAATACCAAGTTGTGTGATTTCTCGAATACCAATAATAATGATTTCCTTAGTACTCTGATTGCTCCTCTTAATAATGATGAGTCTTGTGAAATCAATACCGCTTTGCTGAATCTTGTTATGAAAGATCAATTCGCCGGCCTTCCTAGTGAAGATGTCGCTACTCATCTAAACAATTTTGTTGATTTGTGTGATATGCAAAAGAAGAAAGATACGGATAACAATATTGTCAAATTGAAGTTATTTCCGTTTTCACTTAGAGATCGTGCTAAAATTTGGTTTTCGACTTTGCCTAAAAATAGTATTGATTCTTGGAACAAGTGCAAAGATGCTTTTATATCTAAGTATTTTCCTCCCGCTAAGATCATCACTCTTAGGAATGATATTATGAATTTTAAACAACTTGATCATGAGCATGTTGCCCAATCTTGGGAAAGAACGAAATTGATGCTTCACAATTGCCCTACTCACGGTTTAAATTTATGGATGATAATACAAATTTTTTATGCCGGATTAAATTTTGCTTCTAGAAATCTTTTAGATTCGGCCGCGGGAGGCACGCTTATGGAAATTACATTAGGGGATGCTACAAAATTGCTTGACAATATTATGGCTAATTATTCTCAATGGCATACCGAAAGATCTTCTAGTAAAAAAGTGCATGTTATAGAAGAAATCAATGTTTTGAGTGAAAAGATGGATGAACTTATGAAGATGTTTGCTACTAAAAATACTTCTCTTGATCCCAATGATATACCTTTATCTACTTTGATTGAGAATAATAATGAATCTATGGATGTGAATTTTGTTGGTAGGAATAGTTTTGGAAATAACGCATATAGAGGGAATTTTAATCCTAGGCCTTATCCTAGTAATCCTTCTAATAATTATGGAAATTCCTACAACAACTCTTATGGAAATTTTAATAAGATGCCCTCTGAATTTGAGAGTAGTGTTAAAGAGTTTATGAATTCACAAAAGAGTTTATGAAAATCAAGATGAAGATCTAAAAGTTATTGATGTGTCCCCCATTAAATCTTTGTTCTGCAATATGAATCTTGATGAAACTGAATATGATCTTCCTTTACCTAGAAGGCATTCTAAGAATTCGGAGTTTCTTGATCTTGATGATGAAATTGATGAAAGTGGGATTGAAAGAAATAAAAATCTTGATGTTGCTAAACCCACTATTTTGGATCTCAAGGAATTTAATTATGAAAATTGCTCTTTGATTGGTTGTATTTCCTTGTGGCAATCCGTGCTAGATTCTCCTCATGCTTATAGTCAAAATAAGGCCTTTACCGAACACATTGTTGATGCCTTGATGCAATCTTATGAAGAAAAACTTGAGTCGAAAGTTTCTATCCCTAGAAAACTCAATGATGAGTGGGAACCTACTATCAAAATTAAAATTAAAGATTATGAGTTTCATGCCTTGTGTGATTTGGGTGCTAGTGTCTCCACTATTCCCAAAACTTTGTGTGATTAGCTAGATTTCCGTGACTTTGAAGATTGCTCTCTAAACTTGCATCTTGCGGATTCCACTATTAAAAAACCTATTTGAAGAATTAATGATGTTCTTATTGTTGCCAATAGGAATTATGTGCCCGTAGATTTTATCGTTCTTGATATAGATTGCAATCCTTCATGTCCTATTATTCTTGGTAGACCTTTCCTTAGAACGATTGGTGCGATTATTGATATGAAGGAAGGGAATATTAGATTCCAATTTCCCTTGAGAAAGGGTATGGAACACTTCCCTAGAAAGAAAATAAAATTACCATATGAATCTACCATGAGATCCACTTATGGATTGCCCACCAAAGATGGCAAAACTTAGATCTATCTTCGCTTTTATGCCTAGCTAGGGGCGTTAAACGATAGCGCTTGTTGGCAGGCAACCCAATTTTATTTTGTGTTTTTTGTTTTTGATTATGTTTAGGAATAAATAATCCATCTACTTTCTGTTTAGATGTGGTTTTATGTTTTAATTAGTGTTTGTGCCAAGTAGAACCTATAGGTTAAGCTATGATGATAGTTGATTTGATTCTGCTGAAAAACAGAAACTTTGCGCTCACGAGAAAAAATTCAATAAATCACAGAAACGTGATTTTGCATTGATTCTTTTTGCTTCTGATCAAAAAAAAATTGTCCAGTACTTCCTATTTGTGTAGAATTTTTAGAGTTCCAGAAGTTCGCGTTAGTTACAAATTGCTACAGAATGTTCTGTTTTTGACAGATTCTGTTTTTCGTGTGTTGTTTGCTTATTTCAATGCATCTATGGCTAATAAATTAGTTTATAAACCATAAGGAAGTTGGAATACAGTAGGTTTAACACCAATATAAATAAAGAATGAGTTCATTACAGTACCTTGAAGTAGTCTTTTGTTTTCTTTCACGAACGGAGCTCACGAGATTTCTATTGAGTTTTGTGTTGTGAAGTTTTCAAGTTTTGGATGAATTCTTTTGATGGATTATGGAACAAAGAGTGGCAAGAGCCTAAGCTTGGGGATGCCCATGGCACCCCCAAGATAATCCAAGGACACCAAAAATTCAAAGCTTGGGGATGCCCCGGAAGGCATCCCCTCTTTCGTCTACTTCCATCGGTAATTTACTTGGAGCTATATTTTTATTCACTACATGTCATGTGTTTTGCTTGGAGCGTCTTGTATTATTTGCCTCTTTGCTTGTTAGTTTGCCACAATCATCCTTGATGTACACACCTTTTGAGAGAGCCATACATGATTTAGAATTTGCTAGAATACTCTATGTGCTTCACTTATATCTTTTGAGCTTGATAGTTTTGCTCATAGTGCTTCACTTATATCTTTTGAGCGTAATAATTTTTGCTCTAGTGCTTCACTTAGATTTTTTAGAGCATGGTGGTGGATTTTTTAAAGAAACTATTGATCTCTCATGCTTCACTTAGATTATTTTGAGAGTTGTTGATAGCATGGTAATTTGCTTAAAGTTAATATACTTGGTATTCAAGATTTGTGAAACTTTCTTTTGAGTGTGTTGAATACTAAGATAAGTTTGATGCTTGATAATTGTTTTGAGATATGGAGGTGATAATATCAAAGCAATGCTAGTTGGGGTGATTATGAATTTAAAGAATGCTTGTGTTGAAGTTTGTGATTCCCGTATCATGCACGTATGGTGAACCGCTTTGTGATGAAGTCGGAGCACAATTTTATTTATTGATTGTCTTCCTTATGAGTGGCAGTCGGGGACGAGCGATGGTCTTTTCCTACCAATATATCCCCCTAGGAGTATGCGTTTAATGCTTTGGTTTTTGATGACCTCTAAATTTTTGCAACAAGTGCATGAGTTCTTTTGATTAATGTTGAGTCCATGGATTATATGCACTCTCACCCTTCCACCATTGCTAGCCTCTCTAATACCGCGCACTTTTTGCCGGTATCATACACCTACCATATACCTTCCTCAAAACAGCCACCATACCTACCTATCATGGCATTTCCATAGCCATTCCGAGATATATTGCCATGCAACTTTCCACCGTTCCGTTCATATGACACACATTACTTTTGTCATATTGCTTTTTGCATGAACATGTAGTTGACATTGTATTTGTGGCAAAGACACCGTTCATAATTCTTTCAAACATGTCACTCATGATTCATTGCATATCCCGGTACACCGCCAGAGGCATTCATATAGAGTCATATTTTGTTCTAAGTATCGAGTTGTAATTGTTGAGTTGTAAGGAAAATAAAAGTGTGATGATCATCATTATTAGAGCATTGTCCCAGTGAGGAAAGGATGATGGAGACTAGGATTCCCCCATAAGTCGGGATGAGACTCCGGACTTTATGAAAAATAAAAGAGGCCAAAGAAGCCCAAATAAAAAAAAGAGTGGCCATAAAAAAAGAAAAAAAAAGAGAAAGGCCAAATAAAAAAAATGAGAGAAAAAGAGAGAAGGGACAATGCTACTATCCTTTTTCCACACTTTTGCTTCAAAGTAGCACCATGATCTTCATGATAGAGAGTCTCATATGTTGTCACTTTCATATACTAGTGGGAATTTTTCATTATAGAACTTGGCTTGTATATTCCAATGATGGGCTTCCTCAAAAGTGCCCTAGGTCTTCGTGAGCAAGCAAGTTGGATGCACACCCACTTAGTTCCTTTTGTTGAGCTTTCATATACTTATAGCTCTAGTGCATCCGTTGCATGGCAATCCCTACTCACTCACATTGATATCTATTGATGGGCATCTCCATAGCCCGTTAATATGCCTAGTTGATGTGAGACTATCTTCTCCTTTTTTGTCTTCTCCACAACCACCATTCTATTCCACCTAAAGTGCTATGTCCATGGCTCACGCTCATGTATTGCGTGAAAGTTGAAAAAGTTTGAGATTTCTAAAGTATGAAACAATTGCTTGGCTCGTCATCGGGGTTGTGCATGATTAAATACTTTGTGTGATGAAGATAGAGCATAGCCAGACTATATGATTTTGTAGGGATAACTTTCTTTAACCATGCTATTTTGAGAAGACGTGATTGCTTTAATTTGTATGCTTGAAGTATTATTACATTTATGTCATTATGAAATTTTGTCTTGAATCTTTTGGATCTGAATATTCATGTGACAATTAAGAAGATTTACATTGAAATTATGCCAAAGTATCACTCCGCATCAAAAATTCTTTTTTATCATTTACCTACTCGAGGACGAGCAGGAATTAAGCTTGGGGATGCTCGATACGTCTCCAACGTATCTATAATTTTTTATTGCTCCATGCTACTTTACCTATTGTTTTGGACTATATTGGGCTTTATTTTCCACTTTCATATTATTTTTGGGACTAACCTATTAACTGGAGGCCCAACCCAGAATTGCTGTTTTTTGCCTATTTCAGTATTTCGAAGGAACAGAATATCAAACGGAGTCCAAACGGAATAAAACCTTCGGGAACGTGATTTTCTCACCGAACGTGATCCAGGAGACTTGGACCCTGCTCCAAGGAACAGCCGTGGAGGTCACGAGGGTGGAGGGCGCCCCCCCGCTGGGTGCGCCCCCCTACCTCGTGGGCCCCATGTTGCTCCACCGACGTACTCCTTCCTCCTATATATACCTACGTACCCCCGTCAGATCAAATACGGAGCCAAAAACCTAATTCCACCGCCGCAGCCTTCTGTATCCGCGAGATCCCATCTTGGGGCCTGTTCCGGAGCTCCGCCGAAGAGGGCATCTACCAAGGAGGGCTTCTACATCAACACCATAGCCTCTCCGATGAAGTGTGAGTAGTTTACTTCAGACCTTCGGGTCCATAGCTAGTAGCTAGATGGCTTCTTCTCTCTTTTTGGATCTCAATACAAAGTTCTCCCCCTCTCTTGTGGAGATATATTCGATGTAATCTTATTTTTGCGGTGTGTTTGTTGAGATCGATGAATTGTGGGTTTATGATCCAGCTTATCTATGAACAATATTTGATTATTCTCTGAATTCTTTTATGTATGAATGAGTTATCTTTGCAAGTATCTTCGAATTATCCGTTTGGTTTGGCCAACTATATTGGTAGTTCTTGCAATGGGAGAAGTGTTTAGCTTTGGGTTCAATCTTGCGGTGTCCTTACCCAGTGATAGAAAGGGTTGCAAGGCACGTATTGTATTGTTGGCATCGAGGATAACAAGATGGGGTTTTTATCATACTGCATGAATTTATCCCTCTACATCATGTCATCTTGCTTAAGGCGTTACTCTGTTTTTAACTTAATACTCTAGATGCATGCTGGATAGCGGTCGATGAGTGGAGTAATAGTAGTAGATGCAGAATCGTTTCGATCTACTTGTTTTGGACGTGATGCCTATATACATGATCATACCTAGATAATCTCATAATTATTTGCTTTTCTATCAATTGCTCAACAGTAATTTGTTCACCCACCGTAGAATACTTATGCTCTTGAGAGAAGCCACTAGTGAAACCTATGGCCCCCGGGTCTATTCTCATCATATCAATCTCCATTACTTTATTACTTGCTTTGTTTTTACTTTGCCTTTTACTTTTTACTTTGTATCTCTATATCAAAAACACCAAAAATATTATTTATCATCTCTATCAGATCTCACCCTCGTAAGTGATCGTGAAGGGATTGACAACCCCTAATCGCGTTGGTTGCGAGTAGCTATCATTTTGTGTAGGTACGAGTGACTCGTGCGTGATCTCCTACTGGATTAATACCTTGGTTCTCAAAAACTGAGGGAAATACTTACGCTACTTTACTGCATCATCCTCTCCTCTTCGGGGAAATCCAACGCAGTGCTCAAGAGGTAGCACTCCGCCACTACAAGCTCTTGGGGAGGAGCGATGTGTTGTCGAGCCGAGACCCTCGCCGCCACCGATAAAGCGTCACCACGCCCCCTCGCCATGACAGAAGGAAGGAGGAAGCAGGAATGAGGAGAAGCAGATGACGAAGGATTGAGAGGCGCCGTTCCTCCCAATCCCCTCTTTATAAAGGGGTGGGGGTGAGGCTCGGCCGCCCCTCTCGACCAATCCGGCCCGTTGAAGTGACCACGGGAAGGGCCATCGACCACCCTCCCTGCTCCATTGAAGGCGCGTAGGAATCGGCCCGCACGTGCACGACTTCCCATATCCCGTGCGCCTGTCACTCGTTCTGGATCATGCATGCAACGAACGTAGCGTGAAGGACGGGCGCAATGGGATGCGTGGAGCGATGGTTTCCGAGTAAGGGTAGTAAATGAGCAGCGGCCATGTGGTCTCAAAGGGACATGCAAGCCACCTCTTTAATGTCCACCGCAAGATGACATCAGCATGCTTCGATCACACGCACACACGACCCCCACGTCACGCATTCAACGCGGGTCATGGGGAAGCGCAACGGACGGAGCAGTTACCATGGTAAAATCCGCCCTGCCTGCTCGCGCACAGTTCTGGGCCTGGCCCAACAACGTGTCACGCTTATGTATGGCCCAGGCCCGGGGGCTCCTATCAGTGTACAAAAGTAGGGGCTCTCCTTTTGACCCCTTTACTTGTGCACGGGCAGTCAGAGCCACCCGCCACGGCCATGCATACCAGGGCAAAGAAGGGAAGCCGGAGAGAAGCCAAAGGCACAAGACAAACAAAGCAACATCAAGGACCAAGCCACATATATCGGATGGACGAGGTAGGTTTCCCCGGCAAGGATCTTTGCCAGGGCAGCCCCAGCGGCCCCGGCAAGACCCTTGCCGGGGCAGCTCGCCCACACCAACAGAGCGAGCCACCCTCGAGCCCACAACCTCCGACGCTGACAACCACGATGGGGCAGGGCTCGGGAGGCACCACCATGGTGGAATGCAGATCTTTGTGAAGACAAAGAACATTCAAGATCAGATGAGGATTAGAAGGCAACGACCCTCGTCAGGGTTCTTGCTGAGAAAACCCACAAGGCCCCCGGCAAGGTCCTTGCCGGGGATGACAGCGCGCCACGGCAAGACCCTTGTCGGGCCACCCGGCAAGACCCTTGCCAAGGACGCCAGCGGGGCCACTGCTAGGCCCACACCAGCCAAGTCTCCACCGCCGTTCACATGCAGCTGCCGACCCAACCAGGTGGGCAGGCACCTGCATGGCAGCATGCAACCCTTCGTGGAGGTGCCACCACCGCGCCACCTTAGCTGCTTGCCTGCCTACATGGCACCGCATGCATTGCTGGCCAGGGCACGTGTCAAAGCAAGGAGGAGCGGCGACGGATGGGACGGGCCTCGCCCCTGTCCCTGATAGAGTGGAGAGACACCTAAGCCACGTATTAAATGCACCTTGCCCTGTAATACGGGCGATAAGCTCGCAGCACTATAGGCCTTTCCACCTCCTGTGTGCCACTGTGGTAGCCCCTTTCGCCTATAAAAGGAGGTCCAGGGTGCACTGGAAAAGGATTCGGATCTTTGGAACCAGGCAGCACTCACAGCTAGTTCAAGAGCTCAAGAACACTAAATACATCCACCAAAGCAGGACTATAGGGTTTTACGCATCTTTGCGGCCCGAACCTGGGTAAACCATCCTTGTGCTGATTACCAGTCCCGCTCTTCTCACAACCTCGCGAACCATCCTTGTGCTGATTACCAGTCCCGCTCTTCTCACAACCTCGCGCCCCGCAACCGTACTAGGGATTCTTGTGATCCCATAGGTATCGTTTCCCACCGACAAACAAACTAAACAATCAAGTGCTAAGCTAACGGAATGGTTCATGTCCATCACATCATTCTCCTAATGATGCGACCCCGTTCATCAAATGACAGCACATGTCTATGGTTAGGAAACACAACCATCTTTGATTAACAAGCTAGTCAAGTAGAGGCATACTAGGGACTATAGGTTTTGTCTATGTATTCACACATGTACTAAGTTTCTGGTTAATACAATTCTAGCATGAATAATAAATATTTATCATGATATAATGAAATAAATAATAACTTTATTATTGCCACAAGACTCCATAATATCTTTGTCTGTCAAATTCATACGACAAAAAGTCTCATAGTAGAGGATATTGATACTGCTGCCTCCATCCATGAGAACTTTCCTAAGCTTATACCCTCCTACCTGAGGAGCAACCACCAATGCCAACTGACCTAGATTGTTAACCCGGGGCGGGGGATTCTCCTGGCTCCATACAATAGGCTTCTCGGACCACCTCAAATAACGAGGTACTGCCGGCTCAACTGAGTTCACCGCCCTCTTATGGTTTTTCTGATCTCGCTTGCACAGGCTTGTGGTGAACACATGATACTGACCACTATTCACTGATTTGGATTACTTTGTTAACCAGACTACTGCTATTGATTCCCTTGGCCAGATTGCTGATTAAAACCACCCTGATTACCCTGACCCTGAAAGCCGGAGCTTGAACTGCCGCCTCCAAACCTAGGTCCATGAGAGCAGGATCCTGAACTGCCATCTGGGCTATGATTATTCTGGAAATAATTGGAGTTTCTATACTCCCTCATGATGAAACAATCCTTCCACAGATGACTGGTCGGCTTATCCTGGGTTCCATGTTTTGGGCGAGTCTGATTTATCATGGCCTCAAGGTTGAACTTTGGCTCCAAACCGGGGCGCCTGCGTTTTCCCCGTGCGATGTTGGTTATTACTTTGTGTGTTGGTGTTAGCCACAAAGTCTAAACCGTCGCCCGTCTTACGCTTACCATTACCACCTTGACCTATCGTGTTATGTTGTCCCTTTGCATTGCCACCCTTCTTCCCCTTCCCAGCCTTCTCCTCATCAAACTTAGGATCTTTAGTGCTACCAGAGTCGGCATACTTGACGAGAGCTGCCATGAGCTCCCCCATATATTGCAATTACGCTTAAGCCGCCCCAGTTTCTTCTTAAGGGGAAGGAAGTGGCAATTCTTCTCTAACATCAGGACTGCTGAACTGGCGTTGATACTGTCCGATGAGTGTATAACAGCTGAAATCCAGCGCACCTAATTGGTTGTTGACTCACCCTCACCTTGGACGCAAGAATCCAAATCTAGAATTGACATAGGCCGCTTGCACGTGTCTTTAAATTTTTGAATAAATCACCTTTTCAACTCTGCCCATGATCCAATGGAGTTAGCGGGCAGGCTTTTCAACCAAGTACGAGCCGGCCAGTCCAACATCATGGTGAAATAGTTAGCACATGCAGCATCACTGACATCCAGCGTCTCCATAGCCATCTCATAACTCTCAATCCAAGCCTCTGGGGGCTGATCCGCCGTGTAGTTAGGCACCTTACGGGGGCCCTTGAAATCCATAGGCAAGCGCTCATTGCGTAGAGCCGGCACTAAACATGGCACACCCAAGGTTCTAGAGGTCATTCCTGCTTCCATAGATGTTGACGGATAAACCAGAGATTGTTGTTGAGCCGCCAATTGTGCCGCCAGCTCTACCTCACCTCATGCCCTGCCCTGGTCCACCAAAGCCTGAGCATCATTGCACGGTCAGGCCTACGACGCTGATTGTGGTGTCGTTCACTGCTTGACATGGCTAGTTCATCAATATGCCTTCTATAACTCCGGCTTGGACGTGGTGTTGGATGGATACAATCGCCACTATATGAATAAGTCGCCTGCTGAGCCACAACTGTCTAAAGAAGTTCTCCAACTCTCCGTATTTCCATCGCTGCTGGTGACTCATCCTGAGCCGGGAGAGCCGCCAGTCGAGTAGCCGCAGCTATCATGTTATCCAAAGGGTTAGAAAAATGACCTGACGGTGTCCGAACATGTTGAGGAGGGGTCAAATTCAAACGTGGGGGGTCTGCAGCATGAGGTTGAACCGGTTCTCCAGCCGTCGGTGTCTCAATGGCCCGATCCACATCAGGCGGGTTACTGGTTCCTGCCCCAGGCGTGTTAAAAAGGTTCCTCGCATCATAAGCCAGGGGTAACCGACTCACATGCATTCTGTTAAAGGCTGTGTTTGATGCATCCTGGTCCAAGCTTAAGCATAAGCTCTCTTCCCGAAGCCGTTCCGCCTCCCTCTGCAAGGCGGCTCACTTTGTTGCCATCCTGGTGTTCTCCGCATTTAATTCCTCCTTCGCTTGGGCTATCTCATCACGTAACTTTGCAACGTTCGCATTATGCTGAGTTTGGTTCACTGAGTTAACCTCCGTCGTTAACAATGTTGCCAGGGCATCCAATAGATCAGACAAAACTTGAGCTGGCGGGCGCACAGGGCCTCCTGCCCCGGCAGTCGTCGCCGTTGCTAACCCCGAGACTAGTTCTACAGTAGTTCAAGAATCCTGCCCTGGTTGTGTACCGACCATGAAGATCGCAACCTAGTGTGGTGGCTCGTAGGGGTCCGAAATACTGTCACCATCGGAACAGCCCCCAAGCCCACCATCCTGAACCCGATAGATGGAATTGGTCTCACCGGTTGAGGACTCGTCGCCTGAATAGACAACCGTCTCACCACCGGATTCAGATCCTCCTTCCTACTCCGCTGCTTGAACGAAGCTAACAAAGACATGCTTCGGGGCGGCTTGAACCTTGGCGGGTCGCGCGCGTCGAGCCGTTTCAATGATGTCGGTGCAGGTATCCCGCTCAGCTTCTGATTCACCAATCTTGCCAATGAAGACATGGATTCCGCCAAAGGGGACCCAGTACCCGTACTCGATTGAGCCGGCCTCGGGGCCCCGGTCCTCATCATCGATGTAGAGCTTGCCTCGATGACTCCTAGTCATCCGGCCCACAGCATATCCCTTGAGCCCTGCGAAGCTGCCCTTCAAGAACTCGAAACCACCGTGCGCTGGCCCCACGGTGGGCACCAACTGTCGTGGAATTGTCACGACAGATGCCCTAGCATGAGGACTTAGGTGTGGAGCCATCGCTATGAGGTTAGCTTGAAGGGGTTAAAACGGGACAAGGGACACAGAGAGTTTACCTAGGTTCGGCCCCTCACAACAAGGTAAAGGCCTACTCCTGCTTTAGGTTGTATTGCTTGTGTTTCAATTACCAGGGAGCGAATACGCTTGACCTAGTTCTTGACCTATTGTTTCCTGCCCTAAACCGTCACCGGGTCACCCCTTTTATATACACAGGCTGATGCCCGATAACTTACAGAGTCCCGGCCGGCTCATACACAATGTGTCCGGCTCGGTGACAGAACTACACTTTCCTTAACATACAAGTTAACATATTGCGGTTTACGCCCGTGGGCCTCAAGTCTCCTCCAGGTCTTGGGCTTTCAGTAAGTTTGCTTCGTGAACCGCCATCTTCAATATCTTCATGGGCCTTCTTGTTATGGACCATTAGTGATATGACCCGGCCCTCCTGGGCGGGTCATACCCAATAATTATATCCCCAACACTACTCATGCTAGTAACCAATGTTACTTATGCATAATGCATCTTCATGACCGTTGTTGCTCTCTAGTTGGCTGCTTCTGAACATATTTGCTAGCCTTCGCCTGTACTAAGTGGGAATTCTGCTTGTACATCAAAACCCTGAAACCCAAGTTATTCCATATGAGTCCACCATACCTACCTATATGCGGTACTACCCTGCCGTCCTAAGTAAATTTGCATGTGCCATCTCTAAAAACTTCAAATAAATATCCTTTTTGTGTGCCTGGATTGTTCATAGAGCGACAGGAGGTAGATGGTATCTTCCATATTAAGTGGGTTATTCTCAGGTTGGGTGTTTATACACTCACTATTGCACGAGAAAAGAGCGGTAATAGGGATTCCCAGTCCCAAATTGCAAAAGGAACCTATCAATAATCAAACAAAAACTCCTATGGAGAAAAAACTTTTACTTTACCGCTTGGGAACCGTTACTACTTTGTTTAGCATGTAAGATATTGATAACTGATGGTCGCGAAGTAAACAAGAAGGGTGCATGTCTCAAAATTTCATTTGTCTCTGTTTCAAAAACTTGAGCTCTGGCACCTCTGCATATCACTGCTTCCCTTTGCAAAGGGACTATCTATTTACTTTTATGTTGTGTCATTACCTTCTCAAATAAGCGCCAAAACCTGAGAGCACTGCTATCATGCTGATGCATTGTGTGTAGCTAATGTTGGATGCATCATGACTGGATCTTTTCTACCATGAATTACAATGTTTTGTCGTTGCTTGAAGTTTGTAGGTGCTTTGCATTTATGTTTTGCGGTCTTAGAAAGGGCTAGCGAGATGCCACTATTGTCATATTGTATCATGGTTGTTTTGACAACGTGTTGCTGTTTGAGATGACTTATTATTGGTCGCTAGTTGATTATGTCATTCATATGAGTTAATATAATTTTTAAGAGTTATTGTCGACATGGTTAGTTGTAATCTTTGCTGAAAACCTAGGTGTTGTTTAAGCTTATTTGTGGAAACAAGAGCAAAAGAGTTCGTAAAAGTTTTTATTTTTCACTTTTAGTTTATCAACTGAATTGCTTGAGGAAAAGCAAAGGTTTAAGCTTGGGGGAGTTGATACGTCTCCGTCGTATCTACTTTTCCTAACGCTTTCCTCTTGTTTCGGACTCTAATTTGCATGGTTTGGATGAAACTAACTCGGGCTGACGTTATTTTCAGCAGAACTACCATGTTGTTGTTCTTGTGCAGAAATCAAAGTTTTCGGAATGGAACTAAACTTTGCGAGCATTTTTTATACAATAAAAGAGAATTTCTGGAGCAAAGAACCACCAGAGGGGGGCACCTGGGTGGGCACAACCCACCAGGGCATGCCACCCCCTCCAGACGCACCTAGGTGGGTTGTCCCCACCTAGTGGCCCCGCAGACCCTGAAACCAACGCTATAAAATCCTATTTTTCCAGGAAAAAACCAAGGAGAAAGAATTATCACGTTTAACGAGACAGAGTTGCCGCCGTCTCTTGTTCTTCATCAGGAGGCCAGATCTGGAGTCCGTTCAGGGCTCCAGAGAGGGGGATCTTTGATCTTCATCATCACCAACCCTTCTCCATCGCCAATTCCATGATGCTCCCCACCGGGAGTGAGTAATTCCTTCGTAGGCTCGCTGGTCGGTGAGGAGTTGGATGAGATTCATCATGTAATCAAGTTAGTTTTGTTAGGGCCTGATCCCTAGTATCCATTATGTTCTGAGATTGATGTTGCTATGACCTGATGTCTGCTAGAACTACGTCGGTATTTCCCCCAAAGAGGAAGGGATGATGCAATATAGCGACGGTAGGTATTTCCATTAGTGACGAGCCAAGTTATCGAACCAGTAGGAGAACCTCCTCACACCAAGTAAAAACACCTGCACACAAATAATAAATACTCGCAACCCGACGTGTTAAAGGGGTTATCAATCCCTTTTGGGTACGTCGGCTCAAGATAGGCAAATAACATGAGATAAAAGTGGTAGATAGGATAAATAGATCGCAGAACAAATACATTGCAGCAAGGTATTTTCGTATTTTTTGTTTAATAGATCTGAAAATAAATGCAAAGGAAAATAGATCACAAAGGCAAATATGATGAAAAGAGACCCGGGGGCCATAGGTATCATTAGTGGCTTCTCTCGAGAAAAATAGCAAATGGTGGGAAAACAATTACTGTTGGGCAATTGATATAACTTCAAATAATCATGATGATATCTAGGCAATGATCATTACATAGGCACCACGTCCAAGATTAGTAGACCGACTCCTGCTTGCATCTACTACTATTACTCCACACATCGACCGCTATCCAGCATGCATCTAGTGTATTAAGTTCATGGACAAACAGAGTAATGCAATAAGAATGATGACATGATGTAGACAAGATCTATTTATGTAGAAATATACCCCATCTTGTTATCCTTAATAGCAACGATACATACGTGTCGTTTCCTTTTCTGTCACTGGGATCAAGCACCATAAGATCGAACCCATCACAAAGCACCTCTTCCCATTGCAAGATAAATAGATCAAGTTGGCCAAACAAAACCCAAATATCGGAGAAGAAATACGAGGCTATAATCAATCATGCATATAAGAGATCAAAGAAGACTCAAATAACTTTCATGGATAAAAACATAGATCTGATCATAAACTCAAAGCTCATCGGACCCCAACAAACACACCGCAAAAAGACTTACATCATATGGATATCCAAGAGACCATTGTATTGATAATCAAGAGATAGAGGAAGCCATCTAGCTACTAACTACGGACCCGTGGTCTACAAAGAACTACTCACGCATCATCGGAGAGGCGCCAATGGACATGATGCACCCCTCTGTGATGGTGTCTAGATTGGATCTGGTGTTTCTGGACTCTGCGACGGCTGGAATTGATTTTCGTTGACTCCCCTAGGGTTTCTGGAATGTTGGGGTATTTATAGAGCAAAGAGACGGTTCAGGGGGCACCCGAGGTGGGTACAACCCACCGCGGCGTGCCCGGGCCTCCAGGCGCGCCTTGTTGGGTTGTGCTCCCCTCGGAGCACCCTCAGGTGCTTTGCTGGCCCACTGGATGTCTTCTGGCCCAAAAGAATCCAAAAAAAGTTTTGTTGTGTTTGCACTCCGTTTGGTATTGATTTCCTGCGATGTAAAAAACATGCAGAAAAGAGCAACTGGCACTGGGCACTATGTCAATAGGTTAGTAACAAAAAATGATATAAAATGACTATAAAATGATTGCAAAACATCCAAGAATTATAATATAACCGCATGGAACAATAAAAATGATAGATGCGTTGGAGACATATCATGACTTTGCCATGCTGAAAGCTCGTCACTTTGGGCTTGGGTGCCATGATTTCAGATCTGAACCGTTTATGTTATCACCATTATATCCATGTTCTAGATCCGATTTTGCAAGTTACAGTCACCTACTACGTGTTATGATCCGGCAACCGCGGAGTGACAATAGTCAGGACCACTCCCGGTGATGACCGTAGTTTGAGGAGTTCATGTATTCACCGTGTGCTAATGCTTTGTTCGGGTTCTCTATTAATAGGAGGCCTTAATATCCCTTAGTTTTCAATAGGACCCCGCTGCCACGGGAGGGTAGGTCAGAAGATGTCATGCAAGTTCTTTCCATAAGCACGTATGACTATTTACGGAATACATGCCTACATTATATTTATGAACTGGAGCTAGTGTCGTATCGCCATAGGTTATGACTGTCTCATGATGAATATCATCCAACGAATCGCCGATCCAATGCCTATGATTTTCCTATATGTTGTTCTTGCTACCCTATTGCACTTGCTACAAAACTACTGCTATCATTGTTACCGTTACTGTTGCTGTTGATATCATAATCAAAACTATCATATTACTGTGCTACTAATCACTTTGTTGTAGATAATTAATCTCCAGGTGTGGTTGAATTGACAACTCAGCTGCTAATACTTGCAAATATTCTTTGGCTCCCCTTGTGTCGAATCTATAAATTTGGGTTGAATACTCTACCCTCGAAAATTGTTGCGATCCCATATACTTGTGGGTTATCAGCAGGGCAGGGGTGCGAGGAGGCGTTGGGGAGGCGACGGCTAGGTCGAGGAGGCGTCGGCGACGAGGAGCAGGCGACGACGGGGCAGGGCGCATTGACAGCAACGGCGACGAGGATCAGTCTGGTGGCGTCGGAGCGCAGGGTTGTTGGCGTCAGGGGAGAATGGGGAAAATTCCTAAGTGCCACTTATATAGGAAAACCTTTAGTCCGGTTCGTGGCACAAACCAGGACCAACGCAATCTTTTAGTCCCGGTTCCTGACACCAACTGAGACCAAAGGCCAGTTTTCAGCAGCCAAAAGGGCGGGAAGCAGAGACCTTTGGTTCCCGTTGGTCGCATGAACCGGGACCATAGGTGTAAATAGGTCCCGGTTGGTGCCACCAACCGGGACCAAAGGTTGGTATTGGTCCCGGTTGGTGCCACCAACCGGGATGAAAGGTGGGTGCTGCTGTGGCCAAAACTTTAGTCCCACCTCGCTAGGTGAGAGGCACTGATAGTTGTTTATAAGCGTTGTTGCGCCTCCCCTTTCGAACTCCTCTATATTGCAGGCCTACTGGCCTAAATCTGTCTCTCTGCCTATGGGCCTTCTGGGCTTGCTACGGGCCTGAATCCTGGCCCAACTGGCTGGTTGGGTTTCTAGTCGTATTGAGGCCGTGGTGGCCCAGTAGGCGGCATTTTTTTCCATTTTTTGCTTTGTTTTTTGCTTTATTTATTTTCCTTATTTCTACTTACAGCTAAATACTTACAGTTTTTCAGTGATTGTTTTTGCTTTTAGGTCACAAAAATTATAAACTTTCTGTTAGTGCCATTAGCTTTCAAATTTGAATAGTTTAAATTTGAATTCTTTGAATTTTTTTGAATCACTAGTTTGTGAATAACTTTACTATAAAAATAGATTTTTGAGTGATTCTTTTTCCTACTATTTAATATTATTGTGTTTTATCATTATATTCAATTTGATAATTTTTAGGTTATTTTAAATGTTTGTTTTAATCAAAAACAGATTTTGTAATTTTAGTATTAAAGTTTCTAACAAAAAATACTATATGAATTTGTTTTTTCTATTAATGTTTTCAACAAAATATACTTTGATAATTTTAGTTGCATAAATTTTATATAATTTTAGTTTAAAAAATACTAGAGGTTTATAAAATCTCTTTAGTTGATTCCTTTTGTTATTAGAGATTTATAAAAGCTTTTTAGTTGATTCTTTTTGCTATTGAAGAATATTATAATTTTGTTTTAGTTGATCATAACAGAATATTTAATTGATTATTTTTAGTTCATTATTTTTTCTATTAGAGTTTCATAAAAGTTTTTCTAGTTCATTCTTTTTGCTATTAGTTCATTCTTTGAGCTAAATGACCCTGAAATTTAAAAGCACTACAAATGAACTCTGAAAAGGTTGAAAGTTGGCATGGTATCATTATTTCACCGGCATAGCATGTTCTAAAAAGTTGGGAGGGTTACGACAAAAGTTGGTTGCACTTCGTGTACAAAATGGACAGTCTCTTTCGAAGTATCAAGGTTTCGGACGGAAACTCATCTGTTTCAAAAGGGATTTTGTTTTTTGAACTTATTTGAACTCCAGACTTTTTGTGTCTTCAAAATGCACCATTCAAAGCCACATCATCAATTTTCAACCCTTTCTGACTTCAAAATGCACCATTCAAAGCCACGTCATTAATAGAAGTTCATCATCAAATTAAAACCAAAGAATAGTAGTGATCAAATGTTATTACTAAAAAAATAAATACATAAAGTTCATACATAGTTCTCATTGAACAACATATAGATCTCTAGAGCATCTAATTAAACCATACATTAAAACTATGTAAAACATTCGATGCAACAACATATGCGATCATAATCGCAACTAAGGTAATAATTAATCCAACTGCATAATGATACCAAGCCTCAATATGAATGCCATATTTTCTAATCTTTCTAATCTTCAAGCGCATTGCATCCATCTTGATCTTGTGATCATCGACGACATCTGCAACATGCAACTCCAATCTCATCTTCTCCTCCTCAATTCTTTTCAATTTTTTCTTCAAGTAATTGTTTTCTTTTTCAACTAAATTTAACCTCTCGGCAATAGGGTCAGTTGGAATTTCTGTTTCACATACCTCCTAGATAAAAACATCTATGTCACGTTGGTCGGCATAATTGTCATAAACACTAAATGAAACCAATAGTTATAAAAGATAATATATACCACATCCGAATCATAGACAGGACGGGGGCCGACGAAGGCAGATACCAAAACTATCGCACTATATAATAACAAACAATAATAAAAGTAAGAAAATTATACAAGTATCTATCTAAATCATACAAGTAAGAATTTTTTTGTTTTAGAAAGAAGATAAGAACAAGAGACTCACCATGGTGGTGCCGGCGACAAGCTCGGCGCGGGCGATCGATGGTGGTGAGGACGGGGACGGGACATGACGAACCGCCAAACCTAGACAAATCTTGAGGAAAATGGAGCTTCGATAGGGAGCTTCTAGAGGAGAAAGCTTAAGTGTGGCTCGGGCATTTCATCGAACACCTCATGTGCATAGGAGGTGAGCTAGAGCACCACAAACCCCTCCCACGGCCGGCCACAAAAATAGAGCACTGGCTCTGTTCGCGGGCAGGGGCGGGGGTATATATAGGCCTCTCTATAGTCTCGGTTTGTGGCTAAAACCGGGTCTAGAGGACAACCTTTGGTCCCGGTTCCAGCCACCAACATGAAGGAAATATGCCCTAGAGGCAATAATAAAGTTATTATTTATTTCCTTATTTCATGATAAATGTTTATTATTCATGCTAGAATTGTATTAACCGGAAACTTAGTGCATGTGTGAATACATAGACAAAACAAATAGTCCCTAGTATGCCTCTACTTGACTAGCTCGTTAATCAAAGATGGTTATGTTTCCTAACCATAGACATGTGTTGTCATTTGATGAACAGGATCACATTGTTAGGAGAATGAAGTGATGGACATGACCCATCCGTTAGCTTAGCATTATGATCATGTCAGTTTCATTGCTACTGATTTCTTCATGACTTATACAAGTTTCTCAGACTATGAGATTATGCAACTCCCGAATACCGGAGAAACACTTTGTGTGCTACCAAACATCACAACATAAATGGGTGATTATAAAGGTGCTCTACAGGTGTCTCCAAAGGTGTTTGTTGGGTTGGCATAGATCGAGATTAGGATTTGTCACTCCGTGTTTCGGAGAGGTATCTCTGGGCCCTCTCGGTAATACTCATCACTATAAGCCTTGAAAGCATTGTGACTAATGAGTTAATTGCAGGATGAAGTATTACGGAATGAGTAAAGAGACTTGCCGGTAACGAGATTGAACTAGGTATTGAGATACCGACGATCGAATCTCGGGCAAGTAACATACCGATGACAAAGGGAACAACGTATGTTGTTATGCGGTTTGACCGGTAAAGATCTTCGTAGAATATGTAGGAGCCAATATGAGCATCCAGGTTCTGCTATTGGTTATTGACCTGAGATGTGTCTCGATCATGTCTACATAGTTCTCGAACCCGTAGGGTCCACACGCTTAACGTTCGATGATGATTGGTACTATGAGTTTATGTGATATGATGGACCGAAGGTTGTTCGGAGTCCCGGATGTGATCACGGACATGACGAGGAGTCTCGAAATGGTGGAGACATAAAGATTGATATATTGGAAGGTTATATTCGGACACCAGAAAGGTTCCGGGGGTCACTGGATAAATACCGGAGTACCAGGGAGTTACCGGAACCCCCTAGGGGGTCAATGGGCCTTCATGGGCCTTAGTGGAAATAGAGGGCAGCAAGGGAGCTATGGGGCGCCCCCCTAGGCCCAAACCGAATTGGTTTAGGGCTTGGGGGGCGGTCCCCTCTTTCCTTCTCCCCTCCTCCTCTTTCCTTCCCCTCCTACTTGGACTAGGAAAGGGGGAACCTACTCCTAGTAGGAGTAGGATTCCCCCTTGGGGCGCACCCTATGAGGTCGCCGGCCCCCTCCCCTTGCTCCTTTATATACGCGGGAGGGGGGCACCCCTATGACACACAAGTTGACAATTGTTTTAGTCGTGTGTGGTGCCCCCTCCACAGATTTCCACCTCAGTCATATCATCGTAGTGCTTAGGCGAAGCCCTCCGCCGGTAACTTCATCATCACCGTCACCATGCCATCATGCTGATGAAGCTCTCCCTTGACCTCAGCTGGATCTAGAGTTCGTAGGATGTCACCGAGCTGAACGTGTGCAGATCGCGGAGGTGACGTATCTTTGGTTCTAGGATCGGTTGGATCGTGAAGACATACGACTACATCAACCGCGTTGTCATAACGCTTCCGCTTTTGGTCTACGAGGGTATATGGAGACACTCTCCCCTCTCATTGCTATGCATCTCCTAGATAGATCTTGCGTGAACGTAGGATTTTTTTTGAAATTACCGCGTTCCCCAACAGTGGCATCTGAGCCAGGTCTATGCGTAGATGTTATATGCACAAGTAGAACACAAAGAGTTGTGGGAGATAATAGTCATACTTCTTACCGGCATGTCATACTTTGATTCGACGGTATTGTTGGACGAAGCGGCTCAGACCGACATTACGCATACGCTTACGCGAGACTGGTTCTACCGACGTGCTTCGCACACAGGTGGCAGGTGAGTGTCAGTTTCTCCAACTTTAGTTGAATCGAGTGTGGCTATGCCCGGTCCTTATTGAAGGTTAAGACAACACACTTGATGAAAAATCATTGTGGTTTTGATGTGTAGGTAAGAACGGTTCTTGCTAGAAGCCCGTAGCAGCCACCTAAAACTTGCAACAACAAAGTAGAGGACGTCTAACTTGTTTTTGCAGGGCTTGTTGTGATGTAATATGGTCAAGGCATGATGTGATATAAATTGTTGTATGAGATGATCATGTTTTGTAACGAAGTTATCGGCAGCTGGCAGGAGCCATATGGTTGTCGCTTTATTGTATGCAATGCAATCGCCATGTAATTGTTTTACTTTATCACTAAGCGACAGCGATAGTCGTAGTAACAATAGTTGGCGAGACGACAATGATGCTACGATGGAGATCAAGGTGTCGCGCCAGTGACGATGGAGATCATGACGATGCTTCGGTGATGGAGATCATGAGCACAAGATGATGATGGCCTTATCATGTCACATATTTTGATTGCATGTGATGTTTATCTTTTATGCATCTTATTTTCCTTAGTACGGCGGTAGCATTATAAGATGATCCCTTACTAAATTTAAAGGTAGAAGTGTTCTCCCCGAGTATGCACCGTTGCTACAGTTCTTCGTGCTAAGACACAACGTGATGATCGGGTGTGATAAGCTCTTCGTTCACATACAACGGGTGCAAGCCAGTTTTGCACACGCAGAATACTCGGGTTAAACTTGACGAGCCTTGCATATGCAGATATGGCCTCGGAACACTGGAGACCGAAAGGTCGAGCGTGAATCATATAGTAGATATGATCAACATAGTGATGTTCACCATTGAAAACTACTCCATCTCATGTGATGATCGGACATGGTTCAGTTTATTTGGATCACGTGGTCATTTAGATGACTAGAGGGATGTCTATCTAAGTGGGAGTTCTTAAGTAATATGGTTAATTAAACTTTAATTTATCATGAACTTAGTCTTGATATTATATGGCAAATTATATTGTAGACCAATAGCTCGCGTTGTAGCTTCCCTTTATTTTTGATATATTCCTAGAGAAAAATAAGTTGAAAGATGATAGTAGCAATGATGTGGACTAGGTCCGTGATCTGAGGTTTATCCTCATTGCTGCATATAAGTATTATGTCCTTGATGCACCACTAGGTGACAGACCTATTGCAGGACAAGATGCAGACGTTATGAATGTTTGGCTAGCTCAATATGATGACTACTTTATAGTTTAGTGCACCATGCTTTAAGGCTTAGAATCGGGATTTCAAACACGTTTTGAACGTCATGGAATATATGAGATGTTCCAGGAGTAGAAGTTAATATTTCAAGGAGATGCCTGAGTTGAGAGATATGAAATCTCTAACAAGTTCTATAGCTAAAAGATGGAGGAGAATTGCTCAGCTAGTGAGCATGTGCTTAGAATGTCTGGGTGGTACAATCACTTGAATCAAGTGGGAGTTAATCTTCCAGATAAAATAGTGATTAACAGAGTTCTCTAGTCACCATCACCAAGCTACTGGAAATTCGTGATGAACTATAGTATGCAAGGGATGACGAAAACAATTCCCGAGCTCTTCGTGATGCCAAAATCGACGAAGGTAGAAATCAAGAAAGAGCATCAAGTGTTGATGATTGACAAGAACACTAGTTTCAAGAAAAGGGCAAAGGGAAAAAAGGGAACTTCAAATAGAATGTCAAGCAAGTTGTAATTCCTATGAAGAAGCCCAAACACATGGTAGATAAGAAGGATGGCAAAGTGAACAAAGGTATATTCTACATACAGATTATTGATGTGTACTTTACTAGTATTCATAATAACCCCTAGGTATGTGATACTTGTTCATTTTCTAAGATAAGTAACTCCAAACAGGAGTTACAGAATGAACAGATCCTAGTTAAGGGTGAAGTGACAATGTGTGTTGGAAGTGGTTCCAAGATTGATATGATCATCATCGCACACTCCATATACTTTCGGGATTAGCGTTGAACCTCAATAAAAGTTATTTGGTGTCTGCGTTGAGCATGAATATGATTAAATCATGTTTATTGCAATATGGTTATTCATTTAAGATAGAGAATAATTGTTATTCTGTTTACATGAATAAAACCTTCTATGGTCATACACCCAATATTGATGGTTTATTGAATCTCGATCGTGGTAATACACATATTCATAATATTGATGGCAAAATATACAAAGTTGATAATGATAGTGCAACTTATTTGTGGCACTGTCATTTGGGTCATATCGGTGTAAAGCGCATGAAGAAACTCCATAAAGATGGACTTTTGGAATCACTTGATTATGAATCATTTGATACTTGCGAACCGTGCCTTGTGGGCAAGATGACTAAAACTCCGTTCTCCGGAACAATGGAACGAGATAGTGACTTATTGGAAATAATACATACCGATGTATGCGGTCCAATGAGTGTTGATGCTCGTGGCGTGTATCATTATTTTCTGACCTTCACAAATGATTTGAGAAGATATGATTATATCTACTTAATGAAACACAAGTCTGAAACATTTGAAAAGTTCAAAGAATTTCAGAGTGAAGTGGAGAATCATCGTAACAAGAAAATAAAAGTTTCTACGATCTGATCGTGGAGGAGAATATTTGAGTTACGAGTTTGGCCTTCATTTAAAACAATGTGGAATAGTTTCACAACTCACGCCACCTGGAACACCACAGCGTAATGGTGTGTCCGAATGTCGTAACCGCACTTCATTGGATATGGTGCGATCTATGATGTCTCTTACCGATTTACCACTATCGTTTTGGGGTTATGCATTAGAGACAACTACATTCACTTTAAATAGGGCACCATCAAAATCTGTTGAGACGACGCCTTATAAACTGTGGTTTGGCAAGAAACCAAAGTTGTCGTTTCTTAAAATTTGGGGCTGCGATGCTTATGTAAAAAAGCTTCAACCTGATAAACTCGAACCCAAATCGGAGAAGTGCGTCTTCATAGGATACCCAAAGGAAACTGTTGGGTACACCTTCTATCACAGATCCGAAGGCAAAATCTTTGTTGCTAAGAATGGATCCTTTCTAGAGAAGGAGTTTCTCTCGAAAGAAGTGAGTGGGAGGAAAGTAGAGCTTGATAAGGTAATTGTACCTTCTCCCAAATTGGAAAGTAGTTAATCACAGAAATCAGTTCCACTAATTCCTACACCAATTAGTGAGGAAGCTAATGATGATGATCATGAAACTTCAGATCAAGTTACTACAGAACATGTCGGGGATATACCCCGCGGTATGACCCGACCGGACTTGACGTTTCATTGGTAACCCGCCGGAGAATTGGCAACTCACCGGATTGGCGGCTCTATAGTCTGACAACTCACGAGGCTGGTGACTCCCTTATGAGCATAATGAGACCTAGCCACAAATAGCATGTAGGGCTATTATCGGATGATGTTTCCCGAGGCCCGAAGCTGTCTAAATCATTGTCTTGTGTGTTGCGTCTCTCGTCTGGATCATCCCCTGTCAAGCTACCACATAGATACGTTGGCCTCACGACTAAGTCCTCACACTAGGACATCTGCCGTGACAATTCCACGATAGTTGGCGTCCACCGTGGGGCCTCCGCATAGTGGTGATGAGTTCTTGGAGGGATCTTTTCTCAGGGGTCGAGAAGTTCATGATTTTCCGGATGAAGAAAATCGGTTTTAGAAGGATATACATCGTCAACCAGCAGTCGGAATAGCGCATACGAAATTAAGATTTGTAAGATTTTAGGGTTGCGGGCTAAGCGGCCGCTACGAGCGCCATAGAGATCCGTCGAGTCCGAGACAAAAAAAATTTGGTTGTGGCAGCCTTTAGCTATCCGTCAAGTCGTAAGCTGTTCGAAAAAGAGATCTCGACGATGACGATGGCAATTGCCTCCATATGTGAAGGGCAGTCAAACGAAAAGTCAAACCACCGCTCCCATTTGGTGATCCGAAGTCAAGTCGATCAATTCACGAAGACCAACAGGAGTATGGCGGGTTGTGTGCCTCGCAGGAGATCATAACTCGCTGAGCCGCAGGTATACTATATGAGGGTGCAACTGTTGTTCCAAGTTTCCCATGGCAACACGTCTGTGATTCCTAGACTTCGTGTCCCGAGGCAACAAGCTACTGTTGCTGCTACTTTTTCCTGATGTGGAGATTAGTTAAATCCAAGAAACAAAGTGCTACGCACAGTAGTACAGACGAAGGCAAAAGTGCACTCACATCCATCAAAACCGCAAGCCGTCTACTCAAATTAAAGTGCTTTGTTTGCACAAACTTCCAGATCCCAGTTGAGAGTATACTGCCAGCAAGACCTCCAAGAAAACTCTCACGTGGTCACAAGGGACAAGCCATCACATTAAAAAATCAAATGACAGTACGCAGCAAAAACTTGCACTGAGACCCCCTCAAAATCAGGTGCTATTTGTTCTACATATTTCTTTATTACACTTTATAATTACTCCGAGCGCAACTACTCTACTTTATGGTATTTTTTATATGCAGAGTAATCATCTACTATAAAAATGACATTATACCGTGGATACGGAGTGCACGACATCATCATTTTGCACTGGTATTTGTCCATATTGCCGTGATCAGTGGAAGCACCCGAAGTCACCGCCCCTGCGGTACGGTCTACATGAACTCACCGGGACCGCGCTTGCAATCAGTTCATTCGACCATACTCGCGCCGACTCAACTGTTCGTGCCCACGGCTGACTCGTCTGTCCGCGCGGTTTATATCGTCACAGTTAACTCATGCGTCCGCTCCATCTTCTAAATGTCGCCATTGACTCTTGCATATACATCAACAAATCAGAGCCGCGTCTGCTCACACAAGCTGTCCAATGGACGTATGTGAGCCGCCCCTACTGCATTAAGACGTCAGGGCAGCGTTGCGCCGCCTTTGCCGTGTTGAGCCACCGAGGCTATATTGAGTCGCCGGTCTGCCTAAACCACCTCTATCGCGTTGAACGGATAATCGGCTATCCGAACAAATCAGGTGATATCTATCTAAGTCTATTTTATTAGCGCATATATTGTTTTCTCCTAGAACAATTACTCTGGTCCGCAATATATTTTGTGCAGGGCAATGATTCATTATCAAGGTGGTGTCATGTTGTGCCTATGGAGTGTGCGTTAGCACTATCTTGCACTGGCATTCACACTCGCTTGCTGTTGAATAGGTGGGTGCAAGCCGCCGCCCATGCAGCTCGATCTACATCAACTCGCTGGAACCACACCCGCAATCGACTTGCTGTCCGCGTGGCTTACCGCTCCTACAATTGACTCATCGTCCGCAACTGGCTTACAACGCCGCGGCCGGCTCATCTATGTGCTCCCACGGCTGACTCACTTGTGATTGGTTTCAACCTCACTATAGTGATCATCAACTCCGTGGCGGATAATTTCTGGCCTAACATATCAGGTGAAATCCATCCAATATATTTTTGTATATTATATATTGTTTTCTTTAAAAGAGCAATTACTCTGGTTTGCGATGTTGTTGAGGCAGGACAATTGTTCACTACATCAACACGGCGCGGTTGACTCGCCCGTCCGCGCGGCTTACCACGCTTGCGATTGACTCGCCCGTCCGCGTTGGCTTACAACACTGCGACTGACTCATCTGTCTGTACCGCCTCTGATACTACGGTTGTCTTTACCGTCCGTCTCTCGCGACCCGGTCTACATCAATACACCGGGCCACGCCTGTCCGCATGAGTTATTTATTGAGTATGAGCAAGTCACTGCTTGGGTAGCCAGGTTTTCTTCTAACAATTTGGAGGCAAATTATTATATATTATCGTCCGCCGTCTGCATTGGATGGCTCAATGGGCAGGTGCACAAGTCGCCACCACTACAGTTTAGTTAACTTCAAACAACCAGTTGGAAGGAATCATTGGCCGAGTTGCTGACATGGCTCATACGGATTCATTTATAACCCGTCGCAGTCACCTCAACGTTCTCTGGATTCGCATAGCGCTATCAACACCAATGATATACACTTTATGCTATGGTCAAAATATGAAGAATCTCAAGCCAACTCTTTGAGTCATCTTAAGACTCGGGGGCTATGATGACATGACTCAGCAAATATTGCCAGTTTCAGCAAAAATCAAGAACCACAGGTCATTGGAGGGAAAATAACCCGGTCCTGGAGGCTACTGCTGCATTGATTTAAAGGTCGTCGGAAACTTTTCGGCTTAAAAAGGTGCCTAGCAAACCAAATTTTCCGGCTCAATGGAAGAGTTCCGGGTTATCAAAAGAATATCCGGTTTAAAATCCGGCTCAAGAGACATCTCTCTCCTACAAAGCTTTGAAGCTTTCAATATCCGATTTAAAGTCCCGGTTTAAAAGAATCAATCTCTCGCAAGTTCGAGTTCTCAGAAAAATTAAAGGTTGCCAAAAAGAACTTGTTTCCATGATGCATCGTTCAAACATGGGTATCCTGCCTTATGGGTTTATCTTATTATGGTCATTTGGGGGCTTCCTGTTCAAACATAGGTCGTATTCGCACCAAAGAGAACATAGCTATCGGCACCCTCTTGATCGGCGCAATGCTAAACTCACTAGTGGGCTTCTTGATCGTATTCGAATAATAGCTTAACCTCTTTTGGGTCCGACTTTGATCGTATTTGAACCTGAGTCGTTAAAAAACTCTCAAGGTCATTTGGGGGCTTCCTGTTCAAACATAGGTCGTATTCGAACCAAAGAGAACATAGCTGTTAGTACCCTCTTGATCGGCGCAACGCCAAAGCCACTGGGGGCTACATGATCGTATTCGAATCCTAGCTTAACCCCTTTGGAACGGTTTACTCATCGTATTCGAATCAGAAGCCTCGATTTTTCTTTCTATTTGGCTTAAGTTTTTTGAAAGGAATCTTTGATTTTGGCTTGAGACTTTTTTGTTCAGATCTAAGTATAAGTGTGGTTTAAATTTAACCCGGCTTGGTTTTGGACGATAAGTCGCCAACATACGACAAACATCATACATTTGGAAGTAAGTGGCTTTTAAAGATTGGGTTAACACCCTTACTACACAGGTCACATAAACTGGCAGTACAATTCAATATCACAGGTATAATATTGTTTATACATGATTATGTTTAAACCGGCCCTGGCTATGGACTTAAAATCGAAGGTATATTTTGGGTTGCGCCATTAGAATCATGCGTTTGTCATTGGATTATTGCCCTTATTGGATACGGCGATATAAGCTGGCAGTATGAACCAATTCTATAGGTATGTTTTCCTGGTTATATAAATATGCAAGGTTGGATGACCCGCCCTGGCTTTTGAAGTTAAGTCGCCAGTATGTTAAGGCTTGAATGGACTTAATCCTAGTCTTCTCCATAATTGCATAAAGACTCTATTATGTTTGGGTTGTTACCCGCCCTGGCTTTTGACATTAAGTCGCCAGGGCATATGTTGTTTAAAATCTGCAGGATTTGCAGAACTATGACTTATATAAATGCTTAAGTTCAAGCTTATCATTAAATTTTATGCTTCAAAATGATTATCCGTTCTGGATTTTCTCAAAGGTTATAAGCCGCCGAGTAATTAAAATTCCGGCTTACAATGGAGGCGCATTAAATCGCCATCGGCCAATAGCCGCCGGGTATTTAAACTCTGGATTTACTTGTCAACAGATAAGGTATTCAAAGTCGCTTTAGCGGAATGGCTATTATTTTATCAATGGATATGATTTATTCTACAATGGAAGGAATAGTCTCGAGTCGCTGCAGGCTTATGACCCAGCACTTGGGGGCTACATTATTCAAATTGAGATCATATCAAATATGCAAGTTTCATGTCGCTGCGAGCATGCACCATGGCACTTGGGGGCTAATGCAAATTCATTTTTTGCTCAACTTATTGAAGACCGGACTCATCACATTGTAATGAGCCGACCCTTGGGGGCTACCAATTGCTCCTATCAAAAATTCAAGGTACACAAGCATTAATCCATTATATTGAACGGTCCACTACTCAGTTGGTAGAGTATAAAACTCTTAACCTTGTGGACGTGGGTTCAAGCCCCATGGTGGAGATTATATTATATGATGTTATTATCAATAAATTATATACAAAGTCCCAGCTCAGTATTATCTTACTGAGCCGGCCCTTGGGGCTACACGTTGTTGTTCAAGTTTACATGGTTATATCTACAAAGTCCCTACTCATTATTGCATAATGACCCGGCCCTTGGGGCTACACTGGTTGAAGCTTTCATGAGCATAAGGCAATTACAAGTCCTAGGTTGCTGCAAGCATGACAACCCGGCACTTGGGGGCTATAGGTGATATACATATGAGGAAAGGATAACTTCAAATTCTCAGTTTTTGAGCAAAACAGATATTATATTATTATTGGAGAAATCTGCAAAGTTTATGACCCGGTGTCTACAACAATCATGACCCGACATCATATATTTATGACCCGGGGTCATTTATTTATGACCAGGCATCATTTAGTTATGATCCGGTAATTTTGGCAATCATAAATCGGCAAGATCTACATCTTTAAGCCGGCTGAATATCAGTTGAATATTTCAAGACCAATATTTTTGTCAACTCAGAGCACTGAAGGCCGACTCAAATTGATTATTTCTCTACAAGAGCCAATGTCAGCAAATTGATTATGAAGCTGGCCTATTGACCCGGATTTTTGAGAAGAAGTGCCCGGATTTTTTGCATTGGCAAAGTTTGAACACATGTGTTAAAGGAGATTCTTTATGAGATAATGAGTACGCCTCCAGGAGGAAATGGAAAGGACTTAAGGATGATCAGGTGCCGGCTCAGGAGAACTTTTAACCCGGAGCACAACCTATCAAGTTTGTTCTTGTGTTTATTTTACAGGATCAGTTTAACATGGATAAATCCAAATTAAACTAGGGGCTAATGTCGGGGATATACCCCGCGGTATGACCCGACTAGAAGTATGACCCGGCCGGACTTGACGTTTCATTGGTAACCCGCCGGAGGATTGGCAACTCACCGGACTGGTGGCTCACTAGTCTGACGACTCATGAGCCTGGTGACACAATGGTTCCAACGGCGGGTCAGGTAGAAGACTAGGGCCAAGGCCCAGAAGGCCGGCTCGTGTTAATGGTGGGCCAGTTTAAGAGGAAAGACATGAGGAATATTTCCATTACAAGGAGTCAGACCCGGACTTGTATCAGGCTTGTATTAGAAGATAGACTAGTCCTAATCCTATTTGGACTCCACATGTAACCCGCCCGTTCAACTTATATAAGGAGGGGCAGGGCACCCCAAGAGGGGATGATATGTCTCCGACGTATCTATAATTTATGAAGTATTCATGCTATTATATTATCCATCTAGGATGTTTTATATGCATTTATATGCTATTTTATATGGCTTTTGGGTCTAACCTATTAACCTAGAGCCCAGTGCCAGTTTCTATTTTTTCCTTGTTTTTTGAGTTTTACAGAAAAGGAATACCAAATGGAGTCCAATTGACGTGCCAATTTTTGACGAATTTTTATGGACCAAAAGAAGCCCCTGGAGTGCAAGAGTTGGGCCAGAAGAGTCCCGGGCTTCCCACGAGGGTGGGGGCCATGCCCACCCCCCTAGGGCGCGCCCCCTGCCACGTGGATAGCCCGGAAACCCCCCTGACATGAGACCTACGCCAAAAATTCCTATAAATACTGAAACCTCCAGAAAGCACAATAAATCGGGAGTTCCGCCACCACAAGCCTCTGTAGCCACCAAAAACCAATTGGGACCCTGTTCCGGCACCCTGCCGGAGGGGGGATCCCTCACCGGTGGCCATCTTCATCATCCCGGCGCTCTCCATGACGAGGAGGGAGTAGTTCACCCTCGGGGCTGAGGGTATGTCCCAGTAGCTATGTGTTTGATCTCTCTCTCTCTCTCTCTCTCTCTCTCTCTCGTGTTCTTGATTTGGCACAATCTTGATGTACCATGAGCTTTGTTATTATAGTTGGATCTTATGATGTTTCTCCCCATCTACTCTCTTGTAATGGATTGAGTTTTCCCTTTGAATTTATCTTATCGGATTGAGTCTCTAAGGATTTGAGAACACTTGATGTATGTCTTGTCGTGTTTATCTGTGGTGACAATGGGATATTCACATGATCTACTTGATGTATGTTTTGGTGATCAACTTGCGGGTTCAATGAATCTATGCATAGGGGTTGGCACACGTTTTCGTCTTGACTCTCTCGTAGAAACTTTGGCGCACTCTTTGAAGTACTTTGTGTTGCTTGAATAGATGAATCTGAGATTGTGTGATGCATATCGTATAATCATGCCCACGGATACTTGAGGTGACAATGGAGTATCTTTGTGACATTAGGGTTTTGGTTGATTTGTGTCTTAAGGTGTTATTCTAGTACGAACTCTATGATAGATTGAACGGAAAGAATAGCTTCGTGTTATTTTACTACGGACTCTTGAATAGATCAATCAGAAAGGATAACTTTGAGGTGGTTTCATACCCTACCATAATATCTTCGTTTGTTCTCCACTATTAGTGACTTTTGAGTGACTCTTTATTGCATGTTGAGGGATAGTTATATGATCCATTTATGTTCTTATTGTTGAGAGAACTTGCACTAGTGAAAGTATGAACCTTAGGCCTTGTTTCCTAGCATTGCAATACCGTTTACGCTCACTTTTATCATTAGTTACCTTTCTATTTTTACAATTTTAGGTTACAAATACCCATATCTACTATCCAATTGCACTTCTATCACCATCTCTTTGCCGAACTAGTGCACATATACAATTTGCCATTGTATTGGGTGTGTTGGGGACACAAGAGACTCTTTGTTATTTGGTTGCAGGGTTGTTTGAGACAGACCATCTTCATCCTACGCCTCCCACGGATTAATAAACCTTAGGTCATCCACTTGGGGGAAATTTGCTACTGTCCTACAAAGCTCTGCACTTGGACGCCCAACAACGTCTACAAGGAGAAGGTTGTGTAGTAGACATCAAGCTCTTTTCTGGCGCCGTTGCCGGGTAGGTGAGTGCTTGAAGGTATATCCTTAGATCTTGCAATTGAATCTTTTTGTTTCTTGTTTTATCACTAGTTTAATCCATAAAAGAAAACTACAAAAAATGGAAGAGTTTGTCTCATACGCTTCATCTATTTAATATCTTTCGTGAGAATGATGGTAAGGAAAATTGTGCTCAAGTTCTAGAAGAAGAAGTTTATAAAATGTTATATATGTTAATGATGAGCATGATTGCAATGTTGTTAGTAAGAATTCTTTGAATACCCATGATGCTAATGATATGCAAAGCCACAAGCATGGGGATGCTATGTTTGATGAATATGATATTTTTTGTCCCCCAAGTTTTGATGAGCAAATTTATTATGATGAAAGCATGCCTCCTATTTATGATAGTTAGTGTGATGATACGTATGCAATAAAGAATAAACATAACCATGAAACTTGTCATCATGATTTTAATTTTCCATTGGATTATGCTTCACATGATAGTTATTTTGTTGAGTTTGCTCCCATTACTATTCATGAGAATAAATTTGCTTATGTGGAGAGTAATAAAATTTCTATGCTTGTAGATCATGAAAAGAATGCTTTAGGTGATGGTTATATTGTTGAATTCATTCATGATGCTACTGAAAATTATTATGAGGGAGGAATATATACTTGTAGGAATTGCAATAATATCAAGTTTCCTCTCTATGTGCTTAAAGTTTTAAAGTTATGCTTGTTTTGCCTTCCTATGTTAGTTGATTATTGTTCCCATAAGTTGTTTGATCACAAAATACCTATGCATAGGAAGTGGGTTAGACTTAAATGTTCTAGTCATATTCTTCATGATGCTCTCTTTATGTTTCAATTCTTATCTTTTATGTGAGCATCATTGAAATCATCATGCCTAGCTAGGGGTATTAAACGTTAGCGCTTGTTGGGAGGCAACCCAATTTATTTTTGTTCCTTGATTCTTGCTCCTGTTTAGTAATAAATAATTCATCTAGCCTCTGGTTAGATGTGGTTTTATGTTTTAATTAGTGTGTGTGCCAAGTAGAGCCTTTGGGAAGACTTGGGTGAAGTCTATATGATCTTGCTGTAAAAAACAGAAACTTTTGCGCTCACGAGATTAGCTGCCATTTTTTACTGGAGAGTGATTTTAGGTTGATTCTTTTTGAAGATGATTAATAGACAAATTCCTCAGGTCCAACAATTTATTTGAGAATTTTTGGAGTTCCATAAGTATACGTTTAATACATATTACTACAGACTGTTCTGTTTTTGACAGATTCTGCTTTCATTGTGTTGTCTGTTTATTTTGATGAATCTATGAGTAGTATCAGAGGGTACGAACCATAGATAAGTTGGAATAAATTAGGTTTAACACCAATATAAATTAATAATGAGTTCATTACAGTACCTTAAAGTGGTGGTTTGTTTTCTTGTACTAATGGATCTTACGAGTTTTCTGTTGAGTTTTGTGTTGTGAAGTTTTCAAGTTTGGGGTAAAGATTCGATGGACTATGGAATAAGGAGTGGCAAGAGCCTAAGCCTAGTGATGCCCAAGGCATCCCAAGCTAATATTCAAGGACAACCAAGAGCCTAAGCTTGGGGATGCCCCGGAAGGCATCCCCTCTTTCATCTTCGCTCATCAGTAACTTTACTTGGAGCTATATTTTTATTCACCACATGATATGTGTTTTTCTTGGAGCGTCATTTTATTTTGTTAGTACTTGCTTGATGTTATTTAGAATAATTTTTTTCATCTATATTTTCAATAAAAATGTCAAGGTTATCCTTTACCATGCTTATTTTGCAAGTATACATGTTGCTGTTTCAAAACAGAAAGTTTACCGCCGTTGCAAAAATTCCCTAGAAAAGTAAGAGAATGATATAACGTTGAATATTTTTGAATATTGAGCTCTGATAATTATTCTACAGCTTAGTAGTTTTATTATAATTTTTGGAGTTAGGGAAGTATGATGAATCTTGCATTCTTTACAGACTCTACCGTTTTGGCAGATAGCTATTATATTTGCATTGTTTGCATATGTTTGCTTGTTTAATGAATCTATTTGAGGATAGGAGTATTAAATATGTAGAGAAATTTAGTATGCAATGTTGAATAATAATGTTAGTAATTTGTTACAGTAGAAAATGATAAGGTTTTTGCATTGTTTTATACTAACTTATCTCACGAGTTCTTGTTGAGTTTGTGTGGATGAAGTTTTTGAGATTTAGGGAAACTGTGATATAAAAGGAATTAAGGAGACACAAAATCTCAAACTTGGGGATGCCCAAGGCACCCCAAGATAACATTGCAAGAAGTCTCAAGCTTCTAAGCTTGGGGATTCCCCGGTAGGCATCCCACCTTTCTTCTTCAACAATTATCGGTTAGTACCGGTTGAACCTAAGTTTTTGCTTCTTCACATGAGTTGTGCTATCCTTGCAATGTGATTTTGTTTTTATTTTGCTTGCTCTTTAAATAAAATACCAAGATATGAAATACTTAAATGAGAGAGAGTCTTCACATAGTTACATAATTATTTGACTACTCATTGATCTTCACTTATATCTTTTTGGAGTAGTTTGTCATTTACTCGTGTGCTTCACTTATATCCTATGAGTAAATGGTTGAATGATTTGAATATAATAAATCTGAAATTATATATGTACTTGAACAATTCATGAAATAATATTGAAGGAATAGAGATTTCACATATAAATATACTATCTTAGACATCTTCTATGATTGTGAGCCCCATTAATTATTTTCAAACCTGAGCAAATTAGTTGAAATTGGACAAGGAAGACAACATAATGAGTTATGCTTGGGTATATTTGTATAGAAGTTATATTTTTATAGATCCTCCAACATGTTGTCCTTGCTATTTAGAATCCTTTGCTAGCCTAAATATCTGTACTAAGCGGGAATACTGCTTGTGCATCCGAATTCCTTGAACCAAGTTTCTTCCATGAGTGTCAACCATATCTACCTATATGCGGTATTTACCTGCCGTTCCAAGTAAATTTGCATGTGCCAAACTCTAAACCTTCAAATAATAATTTGTTTTGTATGCCCGAATCGCTCATGTAGCGACTAGGGGCTGTCAGTATCTTCCATGCTAGGTGGGTCATTCTCACGATGAGTGGACTCCGCTCATCATTCACGAGAAAAATAGCTGGTAACTGGGATGGCCAGTCCCATGATCAAAATATCAAAATCAAATCAAAATAATTGCAAACAAAAACTCCCCCGGGATAGATGTTAGTTGGAGGCACCCGTTGTTTCGGTCAAGCCATGGATTGATGATTGTAGGTGGAGGGGGGTAAAAACTTTACCATTCTGTTTGGGAACCGCCTATAATGTATGTAGTATGGAAGATATTGGGAAATCTTGGTTGTTATGTTGATAATGAAAGCATACCTCTCAAAATTATTTATCTCTATTTCAGGAACGAGCTCTGGCACCTCTGCAAATCCCTGCTTCCCTCTGCGAAGGGCCTATCTTTTACTTTTATGCAAGAGTCAGTAGTATTCCTTCTCATTCCAACCTACTCTTTAGTTGGCAAGCATCATGTGATGGGGAAAGATCTAAGCATATATGGCCATTCAAATATATTTGATCATGAATTATTATTGTTGACAATTATCTATATGATAAGTAAGTTGGGAGGCGAAACATTAAGCCCCTATCTTTCTCTGTGTTCAATGGATGCCATTTGTTCTAAAAATATGCTTTGAGTGGTAGCAATCATGGAAGACTATATGATAGTTGAGTATGTGGGATTTGCTAAATCAAAGCTCTAACATAGACCCTTCCTAAAAATAAGATGAATTGCAATTGTGTGATGACTAAGAATGAAGTTTGTTAGTTTTCAAGAAATTTTATGGTTTATGCTTTAACATGTGAATAGCTTGTTACTTGATCATGAAAAGTTTTATGAGATGAGCTACTGTTATGACACATAATGATGCTAGTAAAGGTGATTGAAATTATCATTGATCAAACTTGTGCACCTGCTAGCATTCACACTTCATAAATTAATTCTTATATATTTACCTACTCGAGGACGAGTGGGAATTAAGCTTGGGGATGCTGATACGTCTCCAACATATCTATAATTTATGAAGTATTCATGCTATTATATTATCCATCTAGGATGTTTTATATGCATTTATATGCTATTTTATATGATTTTTGGGACTAACCTATTAACCTAGAGCCCAGTGCCAGTTTCTGTGTTTTCCTTGTTTTTGAGTTTTACATAAAAGGAATACCAAACGGAGTCCAATTGACGTGCCAATTTTAGACGAATTTTTATGGACCAAAAGAAGCCCCTGGAGTGCAAGAGTTGGGCCAGAAGAGTCCCGGGCTTCCCACGAGGGTGGGGGCCATGCCCACCCCCCTAGGGCGCGCCCCCTGCCACGTGGATAGCCCGGAAACCCCCCTGACATGAGACCTACGCCAAAAATTCCTATAAATACTGAAACCTCCAGAAAGCACAATAAATCGGGAGTTCCGCCACCACAAGCCTCTGTAGCCACCAAAAACCAATTGGGACCCTGTTCCGGCACCCTGCCGGAGGGGGGATCCCTCACCGGTGGCCATCTTCATCATCCCGGCGCTCTCCATGACGAGGAGGGAGTAGTTCACCCTCGGGGCTGAGGGTATGTACCAGTAGCTATGTGTTTGATCTCTCTCTCTCTCTCTCGTGTTCTTGATTTGGCACGATCTTGATGTACTGTGAGCTTTGTTATTATAGTTGGATCTTATGATGTTTCTCCCCCTCTACTCTCTTGTAGTGGATTGAGTTTTCCTTTGAATTTATCTTATCGGATTGAGTCTCTAAGGATTTGAGAACACTTGATGTATGTCTTGTCGTGCTTATCTATGGTGACAATGGGATATTCACGTGATCTACTTGATGTATGTTTTGGTGATCAACTTGCGGGTTCAATGAATCTATGCATAGGGGTTGGCACACGTTTTCATCTTGACTCTCTCGTAGAAACTTTGGTGCACTCTTTGAAGTACTTTGTGTTGCTTGAATAGATGAATCTGAGATTGTGTGATGCATATCGTATAATCATGCCCACGGATACTTGAGGTGACAATGGAGTATCTAGGTGACATTAGGGTTTTGGTTGATTTGTGTCTTAAGGTGTTATTCTAGTACGAACTGTATGATAGATTGAACGGAAAGAATAGCTTCGTGTTATTTTACTACAGACTCTTGAATAGATCGATCAGAAAGTATAACTTTGAGGTAGTTTCGTACCCTACCATAATCTCTTCGTTTGTTCCCCGCTATTAGTGACTTTGGAGTGACTCTTTATTGCATGTTGAGGGATAGTTATATGATCCATTAATGTTATTATTGTTGAGAGAACTTGCAATAGTGAAAGTATGAACCTTAGGCCTTGTTTCCTAGCATTGCAATACCGTTTACGCTCACTTTTATCATTAGTTACCTTGCTATTTTTATAGTTTTAGGTTACAAATACCCATAACTACTATCCATATTGCACTTGTATCACCATCTCTTTGCCGAACTAGTGCACCTATACAATTTACTGTTGTATTGGGTGTGTTGGGGACACAAGAGACTCTTTGTTATTTGGTTGCAGGGTTGTTTGAGAGAGACCATCTTCATCCTACCCCTCCCACGGATTAAAAAACCTTAGGTCATCCACTTGAGGGAAATTTGCTACTGTCCTACAAACCTCTGCACTTGGAGGCCCAACAACGTCTACAAGGAGAAGGTTGCGTAGTAGACATCAGGGGATAGGCAAAATAATCTCTATGGCTAGACACAACTAAAGGGGAGCCGGCTTATGCGGCGACTCCCTTATGAGCATAATGAGACCTAGCCACAAACGGCATGTAGGGCTATTACCGTATGATGTTTCCCGGGGCCCGAAGATGCCTAAATCCTTGTCTTGTGTGTTGCATCTCTTGTCCCGATCAACCCCTCTCAAGCTACCACATAGATGCGTTGGCATCACGAGTAAGTCCTCACACTAGGACATCTGTCGTGACAATTTCACGACAAAACCTCATAGGTCTTCTAGAGTATAGTCCGAACCAGAATGGTACGGTAATCCTATTCCAGAAGTCATGTTACTAGACCATGATGAACCTATGAACTATGAGGAAGCATGATGAGCCCAGATTCCACGAAATGGCTTGAGGCCATGAAACCTGAGATGGGATCCATGTATGAGAACAAAGTGTGGACTTTGGTGGACTTACCCGATGATCAGCAAGCCATATTAAATAAATGGATCTTCAAGAGGAAGACAGACACTGATAGTAGTGTTACTATCTACAAAGCTCGACTTGTCGCAAAAAGGTTTTCGACAAGTTCAAGGTGTTGACTACAATGAGATTTTCTCAACTGTAGCGATGCTTAAACCCGTCCGAATCATGTCAGAAGTTGCAATATTTTATGAAATCTGGCAAATGGATGTCAAAACTGCATTCCTTTAGTGGATATTTCTTAAAAAGAATTGTATATGATGCAACCAGAAGGTTTTGTCGATCCAAAGGGTGCTAACAAAGTGTGCAAGCTCCAGCGGTCCATTTATGGACTGGTGCAAGCCTCTCGGAGTTGGAATAAACGCTTTGATAGTATGATCAAAGCATATAGTTTTATACAGACTTGCAGTGAACCCTGTATTTACAAGAAAGTGAGTGGGAGCTCTATAGCATTTCTAATATTATATGTGGATGGCATATTGTTGATTGGAAATGATATAGAATTTCTGTATAGCATAAAAAGGATACTTGAATAAGAGTTTTTCAAAGAAAGACCTCGGTGAAGCTGCTTACATATTGAGCATCAAGATCTATAGAGATAGATCAAGATGCTTGATAAGTTTTTTTTTCAATGAGTATATACCTTGACAAGTTTTCGAAAGAGTTCAAAATGGATCTGTCAAAGAAGGAGTTCTTGTCCGTATTACAAGGTGTAAAGTTGAGTAAGACTCAAAGCCCGACCACGGCAGAAGATAGAAAGAGAATGAAAGTCATTCCCTGTGCCTCAATCATAGGTTCTATAAAGTATGGCATGCTATGTACCAGACCAGTTGTGTGCCTTTCTATGAGTTTGGCAAGGGGGTACGATAGTGATCCAGGAGTGGATCATTGTATAGCGGTCAAAATTATCCTTAGTGAGGACTAAGGAAATATTTCTTGGTTATGGGGTGATAAATAGTTCATCATGAAGAGTTACGTTGATACAAGCTTTTACACCAATCCAGATGACTCTAAGTCTCAGTCTGGATACATATTAAAAGTAGGAGCAATTAGCTAGAGTACCTCCATACAGAGCATTGTAGACATAGAATATTTGCAAAATGCATATGGCTCTGAATGTGTGTGACCCGTTGACTATACTTCTCTCACGAGAAAAACATGATCACACCTTAGTTCTCTTTGGGTGTTAATCACATAGCGATGTGAACTAGATTATTGACTCTAGTAAACCCTTTGGGTGTTGATCACATGGCGATGTGAACTAGATTATTGACTCTAGTGCAAGTGGGAGACTGAAGGAAATATGCCCTAGAGGCAATAATAAAGTTATTATTTATTTCCTTATTTCATGATAAATGTTTATCATTCATGCTAGAATTGTATTAACCCGAAACTTAGTACATGTGTGAATACATAGACAAAACATATAGTCCCTAGTATGCCTCTACTTGACTAGCTTGTTAAACAAAGACGGTTATGTTTCCTAACCATAGATGTCGTGGTGGGCGCACCGCAGATGCCAAGGGATGGCTAAAGAGAGGAGGAGGCTCGAGGGCGCTGGCGGGCTCCAGAGGCGAGGTTGGCATGAGCGGGCGCAGGACGCCGGACATACCCAGGTTTGGGGCTCTCCGGAGAGATAATACCCTTAGTCCTGCCGAGTGTAGTTTGATGTTCGATAGTACAATGTCTCTCCTGGAGCTGTATCAGAGAGGAAGGGGCCGGCCAAGGCTTAGGCTGCTCCTTCTCTCTTGGGTTGCTATTTTCGATGGCTAGTTCCTTCTCTATATCACATCACATGTCATGCTCGTATATGTGTGGGCTCCTGGGGGGGTTTATAGACCAACCCCCCAGGGGTACAATGGTAATGCTGCGAGTTGGTGGGTCCGGGTTGTCGGCGTCCGGGGACCCGGGCTGGGCCCCGCTGGGGGACTGTGGTTCGCCGGGTTCCCCTAGGTGCGGGCCCGCATGCCTAGGGGGACTGTGCGCCATCTTGTCGATCATCAGAGTGAGGCCGAGTCGAGTCGTGTACAGTGGCGCTCCGTCAGGTTGCTCCCTGCTGTCGACATCGGTTAGGGCGGGGGCACTGTAGCCACGCTAGCCTTGGTCAGTGGGTAGGTGAGG
This sequence comes from Triticum dicoccoides, assembly GCF_002162155.2. Lineage (NCBI taxonomy): Eukaryota > Viridiplantae > Streptophyta > Magnoliopsida > Poales > Poaceae > Triticum > Triticum dicoccoides. The sequence goes on from NC_041393.1 coordinate 129,146,843, forward strand.
GGCACTGTTGCCACGTTCCGACTGACAATAGGCATGGGTGGAACACTGTCGCCTTGGTCATCGGTGATTGAAGACTTGTCCTGTCGTACGGCCTAGATGGGATGGGAGCTGACCCGTGGCTAGATTGCGGAGCACGCCACGGGTGAAGCTGGCTTGTTGAGGAAGCCTTGGGTGCACCGGGTTCGGCTGCCTTGCGCCAGTTGTTGGGGCCGAGACGGCGTGTATTGTCGGGTCAGCGAGCTTGGCCGGGATGCTAGGCTTGGCCGGGTCTGGCGACCCGGCCAGGCGCGTGCCGGCTTGAAGGGCGATGCTGGCCCCGTTGTTTTTGAAAAGGATCCGGGTTCCGTTGCCTTCCCGGGGTTCATCCCCCCGACGGTAGTCCCCAAAGCTGTGAAGGTCCGCCGTTTTCGAACGAGTGGGCCTTCGCAGTTTCCCCCTTGAGCAAGGCGGATTCTTCGAGCGCCAGGTCCGGCAACACCCATTGTGTTCCAGTTTTCTCGAAAACCGGATAGCGGCATCTCGGCGATGGCGGGAACCGAGGAGTCCGTCAAATCTTGGGGCAATCCCTCAGTCTTCGTGCGGGCGCCACATGGTGCCCGGGAGTCGGAGAGGCCTGACGGGCCATGCGTGTGACGGGACTGGGCGACGGGCTGGGGCCCACCGCCACGCTCCCTTGGCCCATGCGCACGGATTTATTGCGCCGTCCGGGAGCCGGTTGCCCTTCCCCAAGCAGTTATTGCGTGTGTACTCGCACACTTATTGTGGGGTAGTGGAAAGGGTGTTGGAAATATGCCCTAGAGGCAATAATAAAAGCATTATTATTATATTTCCTTGTTCATGATAATTGTCTTTTATTCATGCTATAATTGTATTATCCGGAAATCGTAATACATGTGTGAATACATAGACCACAATACGTCCCTGGTGAGCCTCTAGTTGACTAGCTCGTTGGTCAACAGATAGTCATGGTTTCCTGACTATGGACATTGGATGTCATTGACAACGGGATCACATCATTAGGAGAATGATGTGATGGACAAGACCCAATCCTAAGCATAGCACAAGATCGTGTAGTTCGTTTTGCTAGAGTTTTTTCAATGTCAAGTATCTCTTCCTTAGACCATGAGATCGTGTAACTCCCGGATACTGTAGGAGTGCTTTGGGTGTACCAAACGTCACAACGTAACTGGGTGACTATAAAGGTACACTACAGGTATCTCCGAAAGTGTCTGTTGGGTTGACACGGATCGAGACTGGGATTTGTCACTCCGTATGACGGAGAGGTATCTCTGGGCCCACTCGGTAATGCATCATCATAATGAGCTCAAAGTGACCAAGTGCTTGGTCATGGGATCATGCATTACGGTACGAGTAAAGTGACTTGCCGGTAACGAGACTGAACGAGGTATTGGGATACCGACGATCGAGTCTCGGGCATGTAACGTACCGATTGACAAAGGGAATAGTATACGGGGTTGCTTGAATCCTCGACATCGTGGTTCATCCGATGACATCATCGAGGAGCATGTGGGAGCCAACATGGGTATCCAGATCCCGCTGTTGGTTATTGACCTGAGAGCCGTCTCGGTCATGTCTGCATGTCTCCCAAACCCGTAGGGTCTACACACTTAAGGTTTGGTGATGCTAGGGTTATTAGGAAGACTTGTATGTGATTACCGAATGTTGTTCGGCGTCCCGGATGAGATCCCGGACATCACGAGGAGTTCCGGAAGGGTCCGGAGGTAAAGATTTATATATGGGAAGTTGTCAAACGGACACCGGAAAGTTTCGGGGGCATATCGGTATTATACCAGGGCCACCGGAAGGGTTCCGGGGGTCCACCGGGAGGGGCCACCCCTCCCGAGGGGCCACATGGGCTGCGTGGGGCAGGAGCCAGCCCCTGGAGGGCTGGGCGCGCCCCCCCCCTTGGGCCCATGCGCCTAGGGTTGGGGGGGGGAACCCTAGAGGGGGCGCCCCCTTTGCTTGGGGGGCAAGTCCCCCCTCCCTGGCCGCCGCCCCCCCCCTCTAGATCCCATCTAGAGGGGCTGGCCCCCCTTGCCCCTTCCCCTATAAATAGAGGGGTGAGGGGAGGGCTGCACACCCAAGCCAAGGCGCAGCCCCTCCCCTCCCCAACACCTCTCCTTCTCCGTCACGAGCTTGGCGAAGCCCTGTCGGACTGCTGCTTCTCCACCAACACCACGCCGTCGTGCTACCGGTGGAGCTGTCTTCCTCAACCTCTCCTTCCTCCTTGCCGGATCAAGACGGAGGAGACGTCGCCCGTACCATACGTGTGTTGAACACGGAGGTGCTGTCCGTTCAGCACTTGGTCATCGGTGATTTGAATCACGTCGAGTACGACTCCATCATCACCGCTCCCTCGAACGCTTCCGTACGCGATCTACAAGTGGTATGTAGATGCAAACTCACTCCCTTGACTCGTTGCTTAGATGAACTCATAGATGGATCTTGGTGAAACCGTAGGAAAATTTTTAATTTTCTGCAACGTTCCCCAACAGTGGCATCATGAGCTAGGTCTATGCGTAGTTCTCTATTGCACGAGTAGAACACAATTTTGTTGTGGGCGTAGATCTTGTCAACTTGCTTGCCGCTACTAGTCTTATCTTGCTTCAGCGGTATTGTGGGATGAAGCAGCCCGGACCAACCTTACACGTACGCTTACGTGAGACCGGTTCCACCGACTAACATGCACTAGTTGCATAAGGTGGCTGGCGGGTGTCTGTCTCTCCCACTTTATTTGGAGCGGATTCGATGAAAAGGGTCCTTATGAAGGGTAAATAGAAGTTGACAAAATCACGTTGTGGTTATTCATAGGTAAGAAAACGTTCTTGCTAGAACCCAATTGCAGCCACGTAAAAGATGCAACAACAATTAGAGGACGTCTAACTTGTTTTTGCAGCAATTGTCATGTGATGTGATATGGCCAGAAGTTGTGATGAATGATGAATGATATATTGTGATGTATGAGATCATGTTCTTGTAATAGGAATCACGACTTGCATGTCGATGAGTATGACAACCTGCAGGAGCCATAGGAGTTGTCTTTATTTTTTGTATGACCTGCGTGTCATTGAAGAACGCCATGTAAATTACTTTACTTTATTGCTAAATGTGTTAGCCATAGAAGTAGAAGTAGTCGTTGGCGTGACAACTTCATGAAGACACGATGATGGAGATCATGATGATGGAGATCATGGTGTCATTCCGGTGACAAGATGATCATGGAGCCCCGAAGATGAAGATCAAAGGAGCTATATGATATTGGCCATATCATGTCACTACTTTATATAATTGCATGTGATGTTTATTATGTTTTATGCATCTTGTTTACTTAGAACGACGGTAGTAAATAAGATGATCCCTTATAATAATTTCAAGAAAGTGTTCCCCCTAACTGTGCACGTTGCTAAATCGTCGTTTCGAAGCACCACGTGATGATCGGGTGTGATAGATCCTTACGTTCATATACAACGGGTGTAAGACAGATTTACACATGCAGAACACTTAGGGTTAACTTGACGAGTCTAGCATGTACAGACATGGCCTCGGAACACAGAGACCGAAAGGTCGAACATGAGTCGTATGGAAGATACGATCAACATGGAGATGTTCACCGATGATGACTAGTCCGTCTCACGTGATGATCGGACACGGCCTAGTCGACTCGGATCGTGTAACACTTAGATGACTAGAGGGATGTCAAATCTGAGTGGGAGTTCATTAAATAATTTGATTAGATGAACTTAATTATCATGAACTTAGTCTAAAACTTTTGCATAATATGTCTTGTAGATCAAATGGCCAACGCTCATGTCAACATGAACTTCAACGCGTTCCTAGAGAAAACCAAGCTGAAAGATGATGGCAGCTACTATACGGACTGGGTCCGGAACCTGAGGATCATCCTCATAGCTGCCAGGAAACAATATGTCCTAGAAGGACCGCTAGGTGACGCTCCCGTCCCAGAGAACCAAGACATTATCAATGCTTGGCAGTCTCGTGCTGATGATTACTCCCTCGTTCAGTGCGGCATGCTTTACAACTTAGAACCGGGGCTCCAAAAGCGTTTTGAGCAACATGGAGCATATGAGATGTTCGAGGAGCTGAAACTAGTTTTCCAAGCTCATGCCCGGGTCGAGAGATATGAAGTCTCCGACAAGTTCTATAGTTGTAAGATGGAGGAAAATAGTTCTGTCAGTGAGCATATACTCAAAATGTCTGGGTTGCACAACCGCCTGTCCCAGCTGGACATTAACCTCCCGGATGAGGCGGTCATTGACAGAATCCTTCAGTCGCTCCCACCAAGCTACAAGAGATTTGGGATGAACTACAATATGCAGGGGATGGTGAAGACCATTCCTGAAGTATTTTCAATGCTGAAGTCGGCACAGGTTGAAATCAAGAAAGAACATCAAGTGTTGATGGTCAATAAGACCACTAAGTACAAGAAGGGCAAGGGTAAGAAGAACTTCAAGAAGGACGGCAAAGATGGTGCCGAGCCCGGTAAGCCAGTTGCCGGGAAGAAGTCAAAGCATGGACCCAAGCCTGAAACTGAGTGCTTTTATTGCAAGGGGAAGGGTCACTGGAAGCGGAACTGCCCCAAATACTTAGCAGACAAGAAGGCCGGCAACACTAAAGGTATATTTGATATACATGTAATTGATGTGTACCTTACCAGTACTCGTAGTAACTCCTGGGTATTTGATACCGGTGCCGTTGCTCACATTTGCAACTCACAGCAGGAGCTGCGGAATAAGAGGAGACTGGCGAAGGACGAGGTGACGATGTGCGTCGGGAATGGTTCCAAGGTCGATGTGATCGCCGTCGGCACGCTACCTCTACATTTACCTACGGGATTAGTTTTAAACCTCAATAATTGTTATTTAGTGCCAAGTTTGAGCATGAACATTGTATCTGGATCTCGTTTGATGCGAGATGGCTACTCATTTAAATCCGAGAATAATGGTTGTTCTATTTATATGAGAGATATGTTTTATGGTCATGCCCCGATGGTCAATGGTTTATTCTTAATGAATCTTGAACGTAATACTACACATATTCATAGTGTGAATACCAAAAGATGTAAAGTTGATAACGATAGTCCCACATATTTGTGGCACTGCCGCCTTGGTCACATTGGTGTCAAGCGCATGAAGAAGCTCCATGCTGATGGACTTTTAGAGTCTCTCGATTATGAATCATTTGACACATGCGAACCATGACTCATGGGCAAAATGACCAAGACTCCGTTCTCCGGAACAATGGAGCGAGCAACCAACTTGTTGGAAATCATACATACTGATGTGTGCGGTCCAATGAGCGTTGAGGCTCGCGGAGGATATCGTTATGTTCTCACTCTCACAGACGACTTATGTAGATATGGGTATGTCTACTTGATGAAACACAAGTCTGAGACCTTCGAAAAGTTCAAGGAATTTCAGAATGAGGTAGAGAATCAACGTGACCGAAAGATAAAATTCTTACGATCGGATCGTGGAGGAGAATATTTAAGTCACGAATTTGGCACACACTTAAGAAAATGTGGAATCGTTTCACAACTCACGCCGCCTGGAACACCTCAGCGTAACGGTGTGTCCGAACGTCGTAATCGCACTCTATTGGATATGGTGCGATCTATGATGTCTCTTACCGATTTACCGCTATCATTTTGGGGATACGCTCTAGAGACAGCTACATTCACTTTAAATAGGGCACCGTCTAAATCCGTTGAGACGACACCGTATGAATTATGGTTTGGGAAGAAACCTAAGCTGTCATTTCTAAAAGTTTGGGGATGCGATGCTTATGTCAAGAAACTTCAACCTGAAAAGCTCGAACCCAAGTCGGAAAAATGCGTCTTCATAGGATACCCTAAGGAAACCATTGGGTATACCTTCTACTTAAGATCCGAGGGCAAGATCTTTGTTTCCAAGAACGGATCCTTTCTAGAAAAAGAGTTTCTCTCGAAAGAAGTAAGTGGGAGGAAAGTTGAACTTGATGAAGTACTACCTCTTGAACAGGATAGTAGTGCAGCTCAGGAAAATGTTCCTGTGATGCCTACTCCAACTGGAGAGGAAATTAATGATGATGATCAAGGTACTTCTGATCAAGTTGCTACTGAACTTCGTAGGTCCACAAGGACACGTTCTGCACCAGAGTGGTACGGCAACCCTGTCCTGGAAATTATGTTGTTAGACAACGGTGAACCTTCGAACTATGAAGAAGCGGTGGCGGGCCCAGATTCCAACAAATGGCTTGAAGCCATGAAATCCGAGATAGAATCCATGTATGAAAACAAAGTATGGACTTTAACTGACTTGCCCAATGATCGGCGAGCGATAGAAAACAAATGGATCTTTAAGAAGAAGACGGATGCGGATGGTAATGTCACCATCTATAAAGCTCGACTTGTCGCTAAGGGTTATCGGCAAGTTCAAGGGATTGACTACGATGAGACTTTCTCTCCCGTAGCAAAGCTTAAGTCCATCCGATTCATGTTAGCAATTGCCGCATACTATGATTATGAGATATGGCAGATGGACGTCAAAACGGCATTCCTTAACGGGCATCTTAAGGAAGAATTGTATATGATGCAGCCAGAGGGTTTTGTCGATCCTAAGAATGCTAACAAAGTATGCAAGCTCGAGCGATCCATTTATGGGTTGGTGCAAGCATCTCGGAGTTGGAACATTCGCTTTGATGAGATGATCAAAGCATTTGGGTTTATGCAGACTTATGGAGAAGCCTGTGTTTACAAGAAAGTGAGTGGGAGCTCTGTAGCATTTCTCATATTATATGTAGATGACATACTTCTGATGGGAAATGATATAGAATTCTTGGACAGCATTAAGGCCTACTTGAATAAGTGTTTTTCAATGAAGGACCTTGGAGAAGCTGCTTATATATTAGGCATCAAGATCTATAGAAATAGATCGAGACGCCTCATAGGTCTTTCACAAAGCACATACCTTGATAAGATTTTGAAGAAGTTCAAAATGGATCAGTCCAAGAAGGGGTTCTTGCCTGTATTGCAAGGTGTGAGATTGAGCTCGGCTCAATGCCCGACCACGGCAAAAGATAAAGAAGAGATGAGCGTCATCCCCTATGCCTCAGCCATAGGATCTATTATGTATGCCATGCTGTGTACCAGACCTGATGTAAACCTTGCCGTGAGTTTGGTAGGAAGCTACCAAAGTAATCCCGGCAAGTAACACTGGACAGCGGTCAAGAATATCCTGAAGTACCTTAAAAGGACAAAGGACATGTTTCTCGTTTATGGAGGTGACGAAGAGCTCGCCGTAAAGGGTTACGTTGACGCTAGCTTCGACACAGATCTGGATGACTCTAAGTCACAAACCGGATACGTGTATATGTTGAATGGTGGAGCAGTAAGCTGGTGCAGCTGCAAGCAGAGCGTCGTGGCGGGATCTACATGTGAAGCGGAGTACATGGCAGCCTCGGAGGCAGCGCATGAAGCTATTTGGGTGAAGGAGTTCATCACCGACCTAGGAGTCATACCCAATGCGTCGGGGCCAATCAAACTCTTCTATGACAACACTGGAGCTATTGCCCTTGCGAAGGAGCCCAGGTTTCACAAGAAGACCAGGCACATCAAGCGTCGTTTCAACTCCATCCATGAAAATGTTCAAGATGGAGACATAGATATTTGCAAAGTACATACGGATCTGAATGTCGCAGATCCGTTGACTAAACCTCTCTCGCGAGCAAAACATGATCAACACCAGAACTCTATGGGTGTTCGATTCATCACAATGTAACTAGATTATTGACTCTAGTGCAAGTGGGAGACTGTTCGAAATATGCCCTAGAGGCAATAATAAAAGCATTATTGTTATATTTCCTTGTTCATGATAATTGTCTTTTATTCATGCTAGAATTGTATTATCCGTAAATCGTAATACATGTGTGAATACATAGACCACAATACGTCCCTGGTGAGCCTCTAATTGACTAGCTCGTTGGTCAACAGATAGTCATGGTTTCCTGACTATGGACATTGGATGTCATTGACAATGGGATCACATCATTAGGAGAATGATGTGATGGACAAGACCCAATCCTAAGCATAGCACAAGATCGTGTAGTTCGTTTTGCTAGTGTTTTTTCAATGTCAAGTATCTCTTCCTTAGACCATGAGATCGTGTAACTCCCGGATACCGTAGGAGTGCTTTGGGTGTACCAAACGTCACAACGTAACTGGGTGACTATAAAGGTACACTACAGGTATCTCCGAAAGTGTCTGTTGGGTTGACACGGATCGAGACTGGGATTTGTCACTCCGTATGACGGAGAGGTATCTCTGGGCCCACTCGGTAATGCATCATCATAATGACCTCAAAGTGACCAAGTGCTTGGTCACGGGATCATGAATTACGGTACGAGTAAAGTGACTTGCCGGTAACGAGACTAAACGAGGTATTGGGATACCGACGATCGAGTCTCGGGCATGTAACGTACCGATTGACAAAGGGAATAGTATACGGGGTTGCTTGAATCCTCGACATCGTGGTTCATCCGATGACATCATCGAGGAGCATGTGGGAGCCAACATGGGTATCCAGATCCCGCTGTTGGTTATTGACCTGAGAGCCGTCTCGGTCATGTCTGCATGTCTCCCGAACCCGTAGGGTCTACACACTTAAGGTTCGGTGACGCTAGGGTTATTAGGAAGACTTGTATGTGATTACCGAATGTTGTTCGGAGTCCCGGATGAGATCCCGGACGTCACGAGGAGTTCCGGAAGGGTCCGGAGGTAAAGATTTATATATGGGAAGTTGTCAAACGGACACCGGAAAGTTTCGGGGGCATATCGGTATTGTACCGGGGCCACCGGAAGGGTTTCGGGGGTCCACCGGGAGGGGCCACCCCTCCCGGGGGGGCACATGGGCTGCGTGGGGCAGGAGCCAGCCCCTGGAGGGCTGGGCGCCCCCCCCTTGGGCCCATGCGCCTAGGGTTGGGGGGAACCCTAGAGGGGGCGCACCCCTTTGCTTGGGGGGCAAGTCCCCCCTCCCTGGCCGCCGCCCCCCCTCTAGATCCCATCTAGAGGGGCCGGCCCCCCTTGCCCCTTCCCCTATAAATAGAGGGGTGAGGGGAGGGTTGCACACCCAAGCCAAGGCGCAGCCCCTCCCCTCCCCAACACCTCTCCTTCTCTGTCACGAGCTTGGCGAAGCCCTGTCGGAGTGCTGCTTCTCCACCAACACCACGCCGTCGTGCTGCCGGTGGAGCTGTCTTCCTCAACCTCTCCTTCCTCCTTGCTGGATCAAGACGGAGGAGACATCGCCCGTACCATACGTGTGTTGAACGCGGAGGTGCTGTCCGTTCAGCACTTGGTCATCGGTGATTTGAATCACGTCGAGTACGACTCCATCATCACCGCTCCCTCGAACACTTCCGTACGCGATCTACAAGTGGTATGTAGATGCAAACTCACTCCCTTGACTCGTTGCTTAGATGAACTCATAGATGGATCTTGGTGAAACCGTAGGAAAAATTTTAATTTTCTGCAACGTTCCCCAACAAAGGGTGCATGCAGACGATCCCACTCCCCCACGTTTGAACCGAGGGCTATAAATCGGGGGGCAGGGGCTGCGGACATCATTCTCGCACACGCCCTTCTGCCCCTTGGTCTTGCCCTGCTCTTTGCAACCGACACACCGCGGCGCCCGCTGCTCCGAGCAGAACTTCTCCGTCGTCCATCTTCTTTCTCCTTCCTTCGTCCATGGCCCTGCCGTCGGGCTCTTGGATTGGCTCGGCTCGAATGTCACTGCCGAGGACATCGCCCATCTTCGAGCGTCGTGGCGCCTGCCGTGGAAGACGAACATCGTCGTTCGTCTGCCGCGCGGCGAGCAGAGGCCGCAGCCAGAGGAGTCGGAGCGCATGGTCTTCCTCACGCACTTCGAGCACGGATTTGGGCTGCCGGTGAGTGCCTTCTTCCGCACATTCTTGGAGTTCTTCGGGCTTCAGCCGCATCATCTCGGTGCCGGCGCCATCGTCCAGCTCTCCGGCTCCGTTACCCTCTGCAAGGGGTACCTGGGGGTCGAGTCCATGATCGACCTCTGGGCGCGCTTCTTCCCCCTGAAGCAGCAGGGCACGTCGGCCGGGGAGTTCGTTGACTGCGGGGCCGCCATCATCTCGAAACGGTCGGGGGTGGATTTACCCAAGATCTCGCTGGAGGATTCTGCCAAGAAATGGCAGAACTCCTTCTTCTACATCCGCAACCTGGGTGCGGACCGTATCAACCTTCCGCTCTTCGCCATCGCGCCGCCAAGGGCAAAGACAAACTAGGGCTACTCGCTCAGGCGACCATCGCAGGAGATTCTCAATCTCTGCGAGCGGGTGACGGTGATGAGGACGCGGGAGGGGCTCTCCGGCAACAACCTCATCGCCACGTTCATCATGCGCCGGGTCCTCCCGCTGCAGATGCGCTCCTGCCTCATTGGCGAGATGGTCGGCCTTCAAGACCCCAACTGCATGGGGTCGGCTCGGCTGACGGTGGAGCAGATCGCGCGTCATGTGAACGACATCTCCAAAGCCAACCCTGGGGAGGACTGGCGGTGCGGCAAGGTTCCGTACAGCGAGTCGAACCGGTCACCGCAGGTGAGTGTCTGGTCGCCTTACTTTGCTGTTGTGCACCTCCTCGTCCATCCTAACGCGACGCGGGAGGTGCTTCTGAACGCGAGCCGGCATCCTTATGCCCGGGCTCCGTCGCAGGTGGCGCCGGTGGCGCCAGAGCGGCCCGCGGCATGTGGCGGGGAGGAGGAAGCCGAGGCCGACGCCGGCGCTGGGCATCGCGTGGGTAAGTTTTGTATTTTTTCTTCATGTATCTTCAGTTGTTGACCTTTGTATGGTACGGGCGACGTTGATGCCAGTTGTTGGTGCAGTGGCGTTGGGCGGGGGAGGCGGCGACACGGGCGGAGCCGGGTCATCGCATGGGGTGGCGCCGAGCCGCCCGCACAGGAAGGACATCGTCGCGCCGCGGCCCCGGGCCCCAAAGCGCATGGTAGACCCGGCCGAGGCCGGGAGGCCGGCTAAGAGGAAGCGCAGCGAGAGTCCAACTCCGGTCCCGGTCTTGTCGGGGTAAGCTTCACCTCCTGTACGCGTCCGGAGTTGCCAAGCCGGCCTTGTCTCTTTTTTGCTCATTCTGTCTTCTTCTTCTTTAGGTCACCAGTTGCGTTGGCCAGGGCGGCGGCGGACGCCACGGCCGCCGAAGGGCCGCATTTCGCTGGAGCCAGTTTGACCTCGTCGACCAGGGTGAGGTGGAGGGTGGGCCGACTTGGACCTCGGCCTGGACCCGAACGACGCCGAGGGCTTGGCCTGGCGCGACAGGAATAGGGCCGAGGCGGAGCTGGAGGCGGCGTCGGTCCGGGCTTGGACCGACGTGGCGGTGGCATGGGCGCAAGCCGACGCGGAGCCGTCCTGGCACGAGATGCCAGAGGGCACGGTCATGGCGGTGACGGTCTTTGAGCCGTCATCGGTGAGGGAACGCGACCGCGAAGGCCGGGTTGACGTGGTAGTCATTGACCGGGAGGTCGTGGATGTGGAGGATGATACCCGCCGCGGGTCGACATCATCGAGCGAGCGGGGGTTGATGGCGGTGGAGGCGGCACCGTCTTGGAGGAGGCGCTGCGGGTGGCGGCGCGCGAAGCGCTGCCGGTATTGGAGGAGGAACAACGAGGCTCCGCCAGGCCGGAGGCGGCGACACAGGGGGTCCCGACGTCTGGGTCGCTAACAGCGCCGGAGCAGGCGTCGGAGGAGGTGCCGGCCATGTCGGGAGCGGCCAGCGGAGAGCATGCCTTGGTGCTCCGGCAGGGACGACGCCGGGCCGCCGCGCCGCAGCCGGCGCGGAGCGGGGGCGCTGCGGTCTTCAGGCCTCAGACCCAGGAGGAGGCGGCGATGGACGCGCAGGCCGGACGGACCGGCTCGAGGCCTTTGCCCAGGCCGAGGTGGAGCGGACACGCGACCTGGAGCGCGCCGTTCTGGTAAGCTTCTTCTTCTTCGCGATTTCTTCTTTGTGGGGTCGCGCTAGCACACCCACTGGGTGTAGCCCCCGAGATTCGGGCCAACTACGTAGTAGATTGGTCGAATCTTTGGAGTGTTGGCCTTGTTCTGATTTTTGCTCTTTTCAGCAACTCGATGCCTACCAGGCCAGCGCCTTCAACCGTCTCCTGGGCAACTACCGGGAGCTCAAGGAGCAGCTCACCACCAAGGAGGAGGAGCTTCGTGTCGCCGCAGGTATCTTCGTGCTCTTTTCTAGTGGGTGCGTGCAAGCGCACCCACTGGGTGTAGCACTCGAGATTCGGGCCAACTGTGTAATAGTTGGGCCAAATCTTAAGTCTTTGCTTTCTTGTTTTGCTGAACTCTTCTTTTTCGCAGTCGAGGTGCTGTCCTGGCGTACTCTTCTGCTACGGGCTGGTCACCACTATGACCGGCTCGTTGTCGACACCGGCTGCCTTGGCGTCGAGGCGGCGAAGGCGAGGGCGCAGGCGGCCGCGACCCGGCGGTCTCTCGACGAGGCCAGCCAGCTACATGAGCAGTTGGCGGGTCACAAGAGCCGCCTCGAGGCCGAGGTGGAGCTTCTTAAGGCGGTGGAGGCGCAGCAGGGCCTGGTCGAGGCAGACCAGCAGCGCGACCGGTTGGCCGATGACAAGGGCCGACTCCAGGCCGAGGTGGATCGCCTATGGGAGCAGGCTACTGCGGCTGAGGGGGCCCGGCAGGACGAGGCCCGTCGTTGCGAGGCGGCCGAAAAGGCGGCCGACGACAAGGACGCCGAACTGAAAGCGGCCCTTGCCAAGGCGTCTGATCTGGAGAAGGCGCTCCAGGAGCGCGACTGCGCCATTGAACGGGAGCGGCATGGTATGTTGCTCGAAGCGCAGCACCTGGAAGAGTCCTTCTCCAGTAAGTGTTTTTCTTGTGTTTTGGCCGGGTCGGGGTCCGGTCTTTCGTCCTTGTTGTTCTTCTTTTGATATGCTTCGCTTTTTGTGGTACGGGCCTTCTCGGAGACGCAACGGCTGGCGGAGGAAGCGGTACGCTTTCAGCGCAATCCGACCGGAGCCGTTGGATCCGGGACGGACCCGCGAGTGGCGTGGACCTTCCCGGAAATCATCACCGCTGTTGAGGCCCGCCTGCGGGTCTTGGGGACGCAGATGGAGCGGCTGCCCCAATCCGGCACTGCGATGACGGTGTCCCTTTGGCCGGACGCCATCTAGCCGAGCAACTTTACGCGCCTGGCGCGTTGGTTGGAGATGGGGCCAGACCGTCTTGGCGAGTGGCGCGTCTTTTCCGCTCGTGCCGGCACTGAGATGGCACTCCGGTTCACGCTGTCCTGGCATCCGGACCTACAGCTGGACATGCTGATGGGCCAGTGGGCCATCTCGGAGCAGTTGCTGCAGGAGCAAGCCGGCCGGATTGCCTCCCGGGCCAGCTATATTGCCGAGTTTGCCTTCCACGATGAGTTCCATCCGGAGCGGACGGAAGACGGCAGGGTCGTGGATGGCGACGACTACGGCCTGCTTCTCCATGATCCGGAGGGGAGCTCGGAGGAGATGGGCGTCTACCGCGATGGGAGTGCCAAGGAAGACACCAGGACCTCGCTGGACCCGGAGGCCGCCAGGGGAGAGTCGTCGACGCCACGACGCGGCAGTGGAGATGCCTAAGACATTCTTAGTAGAATTTGTTAAGTAGCAGGTCCACCCACCCAATGGGGGTTTTTAGGGTGTAATGAACTCGGGACATGGGCCTTTTTAAATATTTATGTGTAAATGTCATGAGTGTTTTTGCTTTCGCCTTCCGTTTTTTGGACCGTTTTCCTGCATTTCTCCTGTCTCAACCCCCCCCCTCCCCACGAGTCAGACGGCTGAGGCTCCGGTCCGTGACAAGGAGTTCGGTTCTTCGAGGAGCATGCAGGACTTTTGGCCTTTCAAAACATTGAGCGCAAGTAAAACACCCACTGGGCCGGCTTGCGGCAACCCGGCGAAACCGGTTGGCGAGCAGCCGGTCGTGCAGCTGTTTAGTTTATGCATGACGGGCCGGGTTGATCGACCCGGCTACCTTTGACTTGGTGTTTGAAGCATGAAGGAGCTTTGGTCCGTTGTGCTTGTCGGCCGACAGCCGAAGCCGGATCTGTGGCTTTTAGGCGAAGTGGGGGACCGTCGCTTCCTTACTGTATCAGGAATCACCAAGTAAGGTGGCGGGGTGGTGATCGAGCCAGCCAGCCCCCGAGCCCCCGGGCCGAGCTGGTCGGACCAGTGGCCGGGTTCAGTGGCATAGTGATGCGAGAAAGTAGGGACACAATAAATTGGTCAACAAAAGGCAGCCCCCGAGTCTCGTTCGGGAGCCCCATAGTTTCATGTGTTTACAAAAGGCAATGATACATACACTCATGCAACTAACTGTAAAATGGACAGAGGAGTTCCGCGTTCCACGACGAGGTCATTTCTTCGCCGGCGGTGTCTCTCTTGCGCTTCTTTGATATGCGTGCGTCGATGAGGTAGTAGGTGTTGCGATCGTGCAAAGCGCTGCTCACGATGAATGGGCCCTCCCATGGAGGGGACAGCTTGTGCTGGCCTGCCTTCTCTTGTATGAGTCGGAGGACGAGGTCGCCCTCGCAGAACGCGAGGGGCTTGATCTTCTTGCTGTGGTAGTGTCTCAGGCCTTGCTGGTAGATGGCTGAATGGCTGAGCGCCAGGAGGCGTGCTTCTTCGAGCAGGTCGACGCCATCTTCGCGGGCTTCTCTGGCTTTGGCTTCAGTGTACATCGCGACGCGCGGCGAGTCAAACTCGACATCGGTCGGGATGACGGCTTCAGCTCCATAAACAAGGAAGAACAGGGTGAACCCGGTCGACCGGTTCGGCATGCTGCGGAGACTCCAAAGAACGGCCGGGAACTCATCGAGCCAGCTGCTGGGTGAGCGGATGAGTGGCTCAACGAGTCGCGGCTTGACACGGGACAGGATGAGTCTGTTGGCCCGCTCGACCTGGTCGTTGGACTATGGATGTGCAACAGAGGACAAGTCGAGGTGGATGCCGGAGACGGAGCAGTATTGCTCGAGCGCGCCCTTGGGGAAGTTGGTGCCGTTGTCCGTGATGATGCTGTTCGGCAAGCCATAGCGAACCGTTATGTCCTTGATGAACCGGACAACTATTGGCCCGTCCAGTTTCTTGATCGGCCAAGCTTCGATCCACTTGGTGAATTTGTCCACTGCCACCAGCAGGTGCGTCATGCCGCCTCGAGTGGTTTTGAAGGGTCCCACCATGTCGAGTCCCTAGACCGCGAAGGGCCGGGCGATCGATATGGTGCTAAGTGCTGACGCCGACTGGTGGTTGTGTCTGCTGAAACGCTGGCACCCCTCACACTTGAGAACGAGTGACTCGGCATCTTCGAGGGCCATGGGCTAGTAAAAACCGTGGCGGAACGCCTTGGCCACCAAGGATCGCGACGCGACGTGGTGCCCGCATTCGCCCTGGTGTATGTCGCGGAGGATGTCGATGCCCTGTTCCTGCTCGACGCAGCGCTGGAACACGCTGGTGGAGGTGCGCTTCACGAGCTCGTTGTTGATGATGTTGTAGGCGGACGCCCGGCGCTGCACTTGCCGGGCCTCGGTCTCATCCACGGGGAGAACCCCGTTCTCCAAGAACTCTGATATTGGGAGGGCCCATGATGGAGCCATCACCACGGCAAAGACGGTCACCAGGGTGGGCTCTGGGTCGGCAGCCCCCGAGCCGGGTTGAGAGCCCCCGAGCCGGGTTGAGCAGCCCCCGGGTTGGGAACAGCGGCGGCCGGGTCCGGGATGGTGTCGGCCGAATTGAGCTCAGCAGCCCCCGGGCCGAGTTGAGGCGCGGCCGGGTCGTCTGGAACATGGATGGACTCGGAGTCCGGCGATGGCTTGACGGACGGCTCGCGCAGGTGCTCGAGGGAGACGCCGGGCAGGATGGACTGCCGGGACGATGCGATCTTGGCTAGCATGTCGGCCGCTTTGTTCTCCGCACGTGGGACATGGAGGAACTCACAGCCCTCGAAGGACCCGGTCAGCATTTGGACGAGGAAGCGGTATCTTGCCATGTTGGAGTCGCGGGCGTCCCACTCGCCGGAGCACTGCTGTACCACAAGGTCCGAGTCGCCGTAGCACAGGATGCGTCGGATGTCGGGTTCCTTGGCAAGCCGAAGGCCGTGCACAAGGGCTTCATACTCGGTGACATTGTTGGAGGTGGCGAAGTGGATCTGGAGCGCGTAGCGGAGTCAGTCGCCCTTCGGGGATGATAGTACGATGTCAGCCCCTAAGCCGAGTCGCATCTTGGACCCGTCAAAGTGCATGCGCCAATGCGTCGAGTTGAGAGGCGGCTGTAAGTACTAGGTCTCGGTCCAGTCGACGAGGAAATCGGCCAGGGCCTGAGACTTGATTGTGGTGCGGGGCTCGTAGAGGATGGTGTGGCTGGCTAGCTGGAGAGCCCACTTGGCGACCCGGCCAGAGGCATCCCGGCATCCGATGATCTCTCCGATAGGCGTCATGCTGACGATGGTGACGACGTGCTCTTGGAAGTACTGCTTCAGCTTCTTGGCGGTGACGTACACGCCGTAACACATCTTCTGGTAGTGCGGGTAGTTTTTCTTGGAGATGGAGAGCACCTCGCTCAGGTAGTAGACCGGGCACTGGACGGCTTGGATCTTGCCCTTCTCTGGTCGCTCGACCACCAACACCGTGCTGACCACCCGCGAGGTCGCGGCTATGTAGAGCAACAGCGGCTCCTTGTCGGTCGGCGCAGCCAGGACTGGTGCGGTGGAGAGCATGCACTTGAGGTCTTGGAAGGCCTCGTCTGCCTTGTCGTTCCATTCGAACTGGCTCATCTTCTTCATCAACTGGTACAGGGGCAGCGCCCTCTCGCCCAGTCGGCTTAGGAACCGGCTGACCGAGGCCAAGCATTCGGTGAATTCTGGACATCGCGCAGCCGAGCTGGCTTGTGCATGCGCTCGATGGCCTTGATCCTCTCTGGGTTCGCCTCGATGCCGCGTTCCGAGACGAGGAAGCCGAGTAGCTTTCTGGCCGGGACGCCGAAAACGCATTTTTCCGGGTTGAGCTTGACCTTGTATTCGCGGAGGTTGGCGAATGTTTCCTTCAAGTCGTCGAGGAGCGTGAGGTGCTGCTTGGTCTTACCCACGATATCGTCCACATAAACGTGGATATTGCGGCTGAGTTGCGGCAGCAGGCATTTCTGCATGCAGCGTTGGAAGGTGGCGTCGGCGTTCTTTAAGCCGAACGACATGGTGATGTAACAGTATGCCCCAAAGGGCGTGATGAAGGACGTCTTCAGGGCGTCGGCCGGGTCCAGCTTGATCTAGTGGTAGCCGGAGTAAGCATCCAGGAAGGACAGGAGCTCGCACCCGGCGGTCGAGTCGATGACTTGGTCGATCCGCGGGAGGGCGAACGGATCCTTGGGACAGGCCTTGTTGAGGCTGGTGTAGTCGATATCATGTGCCAGGTCTTGTTCTTCTCCAGGACGAGGACTGGATTGGCCAGCCACTCGGGGTGAAACACTTCCTTTATGAAGTTGGCCGCCAAAAGCTTGGCGACCTCTTCGCCGATGGTTCTTCTCTTATCTTCGGAAAAACATCGTAGGGGCTGACGGATAGGCTTGGCGTCCTTGAGGACATGAAGTTTGTTCTCGGCATACTTCCTCGGGATACCCAGCATGTCCTTGGGGGTCCATGCGAAGATATCCCGATTCTCATGGAGGAAGTCAACGAGCTCACCTTCCTATTTGCTGTCGAGGCGGGCGCCTACGACAATGTACTTGCTGCATCTGGGGTCTTCCGGGTTTAGCTTCACCTTCTTGGTCTCCTTGGAGGACTTGAAGGCGGCTTCGTCGGACGAGTCCTTGACCGGGATCGATGCGGCCGAGGCTTTGCCTGCCACGGTGACGATCCGGTCGAGCTGGCACCGCTCCTCGGCAATGACCAGCGACTCGGCCAACTTGGCACCGTCTCGGGCGCACTCCAGGGACTTGCGGTAGTCGCCGGTAACGGTGATGAGGCCCTTGGGACCCGGCATCTTCATCTTTAGATACGCATAGTGGGGAACCGCCATGAACTTGGCGAGCGCGGGCCGTCCCACCAACGCGTGGTACGTGATGGACAGGTCCACCACCTCGAACTAGATTGGTTCGCGTCGGAAGTGGCAGCTGTCACCGAACAGGACGTCGAGCCGGACCCGGCCAATGGGAGAGCAGGAACGGCCGGACATGATGTTGTGGAAGATCGTCCGGGTCGGCTCCAGGTCCTCGGCCTTGAGGCCGAGCTTGGTCATCGTGTCGCGGTAAAGGATGTCGATGCTGCTGCCACCGTCGATGAGGACTCGGGAGAACTTGCACGTACGCCGCGCGACGATGGTGGGGTTGAGGACGAGGGCGTAACCACACGGATTCGGCATCACTGCCGGGTGATCCTCCCGGGTCTAGGTGATCGGGCGATCCGACCAGTGCATGAATTCTGGCTTGGCCGGGACGATGGTGTTCACCTCCTGCCGAAGGAGGCGCTCGCTACGCTTGTCGTCGCCGAGGCTGGTGAAGACGATGTAGGCCGCATTCTGGTCCGGGAAGGCGTCATCGCGCATCGTGCCGTCAGCCGGAGGCGGCGATGGAGGCGGAGGCGGCTGCCCCGCACCCGGAGCCGGAGCCGGAGGGGGCAGGACGTCGCCTCTCATGATGCGCTTGGTGATAGCGCATTGTCGGAGCATGTGCGTGGATGGCCTTGCGCCGCTGTGGTGCTTGCAGGGGCGTCGAGCATTTCTTCGTAACTCATGGCGGGCTGCCACGCCATCCTTCCGGTCTGCCGAGGCTTTGTCGCCGGGTCGGCCGCGGGCTCGGTGGCCGCGACAAGCCGGTTGTCGTGACGCTGCGCCAGTTGGTCGGCCTTGCGCTTGTTATTCTGGTGATGCTGCTGCCGGCTGCTTTCGTCGGCCGGCTTCGTCTTGCCGGCCTCGTCTAGCGCCACCTGGATCTTCATGGCGGAGTCGGCGTTGGCGTATTTGTCCGCCGTTACCATGAGCGCGGCCATGGTGGCCAGCTCGGAGCACAAGAGCTTGTGCTTGAGGAGGGTGTCGTCTCGGCACCCATTGATAATGTACTAGATCGCCTGGACTTCATGGACGCCCTTGCAGCTGTTTCAGAGCTCGGTCCAGCGTGCGAGGTACTCGCAACCGGTCTCCGTTGGCCCCTGTACGCACATGGCGAGATGGCTAGGGCGGCCGGGTCGCTTGTAGGTCCCCGTGAAGTTGCGGACGAAGGCCTCCTCGAAATCGACCCACGTGTTGATGCTGCCCATCGGCAGACTGTTCAACCACGTGCCCCTGGAGCATGAGCGGTGCATAGTGCACAGCGAGACGGCGATTGGCACCGGTGATGCCAATGGTCATGGTGTAGTCGGTGAGCCAGTCTTCTGGCTTCACAGTCCTGTTGTACTTGGGGTGTCGTGAGGGAGCATGAATCCTTTGGGAAAGGGCTCGTCCCAGATGCGTGGGCCAAAGCACGCCGGCCCGATAGCGCTGCTCTCCTCCACCTCTAGGGAGCGAGCGATCTGATCG
>NC_041393.1:129166708-129178659 GCF_002162155.2 Triticum dicoccoides
GAGTTCGTCGCCCAGGCCGCCCGCGGCTGTGGCGGCCGGGTCGCGCCGAATCCGGGCTCGGCCGGAGTGCACCTCGCTGGGCGGCGAAGAGGCTGTATGCAGAAGTTCGGCGGGCCCGCCAAGGCGGGCGGAGCCGGATCCAGCCGGCTTGGCGAGCTGGTTGAGGAGCTCATGCATCCGCCCGATGCGCTCCTGCAGCTCCTCACCCATGAGCCGGTCCAGGCCGACTACGGCTGCCTGGGCAGCACGCATGTTCTTTAGTGGGGTCTCATAGACGATCCGGATGGCGCCGAGGGCCCGGCCGATCGCTCCTCCCCGGGTACGCACATCGACCACCTGGCTTGGCTCGGCCTCGGCAGGCGCGAATCCATAGGCGGCATTGTGCTCCAGCTGAGCGGCGTCCAGGCGACGCTTGGTGGCGGGGTGTCTCGGACAGGTCCAGCATCTGCTGGCGCCTTTCCTCGAGCTGAGTTCGGGACTCAGTGACGTTGGTGGCGTTGACGTCGGTGCCGATGGGGATGTGGAGGCTCTACATCGCGGCGTGCAATGGATCAGACGGCTCGGTCCATTCTGCTGCAGCCCTGGCTTCTGCGGCCTTCCTCGACTTGCTTGACGAGGAGGAGGCGCCATCGCCGGTGACGAAAACCTCCACATGGACGTCCATTGCCCCGGCAGAAATGCCACCACCGAGGGAGAGGGGAGAGTCGGAGTAGCTGAGAACCTTGCTGGGGTACTCGTCGGCCGCGAATGCATCGGAGATGCGCAGCACGGTGAAGGAGGCGGCGAGCGCGCCGATGATGTCGTCCGCCAACATGACGGACTCGTCGAAGTAGGAGAACGACCCCGTCTGAAGCATGCTCCCAGCGAGCTCCTCGAGCTGCCCCACAGTGGGCGCCAACTGTCGTGGTTGGTGACGGTATCCTGGACTAGGGGTTCTCACCACGTCGTCCCCCGATCAATTAGATTGGGACGAGGACCCCCATGGTCGTATACTCATGGGCCAGTTCGGACAGTTGCCGCATACAAGGAAGATTCCACAAGACTTGGTGATCAAGACAAGGACTCCTCCCCCACCAGTGTATTCAGCTAGGACTCTTGTTATCCTAGGCCTCTGGTGCATTATATAAACCGAGGCTAGGCTAGTCGATAGAGGATTTATTATTATGACATTACTCATCATACCTCTAGGGTTTAGACCACAATATATGATCTCGAGGTAGATCAACTCTTGTAACCCCTAAATTCATTATAGTCAATCAAGCAACATGTAGGGTATTATCTCATCAAGAGAGCCCGAAGCTGGGTAAAATCCCGTGTTCATGTTACCATTGATCCTAAGACGCACTGCTTGGGACCCCCTACCCGAGATCCGCCGGTTTTGACACCGACATTGGTGCTTTCATTGAGAGTTCCGCTGTGTGGTCGGCAAAAGGATCAATGGCTCAACTGCAGGTCAACTGCGACGTCGGTTTCTTCGTCACCAGCTCGACTGGTCACCTTGGCTTGACCGAGGGCTGCACCCTACCTCCGATCGTCATGTTCGGATGAGGGCCTACATTAACATCAACTCCGATCTCTATCAAGATCATGGAGGAGTCATCCATGGAGCTCGGGGGCTCAACGTCAACATTGCCCTCGGGCGACCGTGCTGTTTTTCTGGACAGCAAAATCGTATCCGCAGCCACCGCCTCCTCGAGTGTTGCCTAAACAATTGCTTCGGTGGAATTATGCGGAATTAAGTTTACAACAACCCTGCGAAAATTTCGTCGAGTTCCGATGGAGGAATCTACGGCAATCTCCGATATACCGGAGCCATGTTGAATCTGGACGAGAATCCGGACGAGTTTGGAGCGGGGTGTCCAGCATCTAGCTCGGACATCCTTTGGAAGATCCAACCGTAGATCGGCTGCGGAATTTCCATATCTACCACCGGCCGAAAATTCAGCTCGATCCGACCTTCCAAACTCCGGGAACCTTCCTATTAGTGCATCACTTTTTGGATCTATTTTCTGCGCGAGAACGAATCCGACCCGAGTTCATCTCCTTTACGAACGGGATTTCGGACATCCTTTTTTAAGGACGTTTTCGTATGGGATATTGTGTTTTATTCTCAAACTTATCCCATTAATATTAAAAGTATTTTTACAATACGATCTTCACCATCGCGCCGGTGTCAAACCGGCCCGATAACATCACTCAACAGCGGCCGGCCTGCGCTAGACACGTCCTCGCTTTGTTGAGCCGAGCTCAACTTCTTCGAATCATCATCTCGGTCAGCCAAACAATAGTTCGGCATCACGAACTATAAATCATCACCAACATCGCCGCCCCACGCCTGGACTGGGGGCTTCGTCATCCCTTCATCAACTGACCTCAGAGACTCCGGTGTCACCGGCCGACCAGCTTCCTCACATTAGCTGGACCACGTGCTTTGCCTCGGCGAGCCAACCTTTGCCAGCATCGTCATGCCTTCGCTTCATTGCCCATTAGGCAATGGGTGTGCGGGTCGATTCCCAATTTTGGGAGTTGCTTTTCTTTGGACTACTACAACAAATAAACCAGGTGCTATTAATCCTAACAATTTTTGCTTGTTGGGCTTATTCTTCTTAAAGTATTATTACTCTGGTTTGTTCCATCATCTGTACACAGGTCTATCAAACGGCGGCCACATTAAAAACGGTCGTGGGATGGTTCGGTCAGTTTCCATACATAGTCCGGCAAACGCCGCAACCGAAACTCAGACCACCCTGCAAATACAGGCTTTGTCATGCCTTCACTTCGTCACGCCGACGCCCTGCATAGACATTGGTTTCGGCGCCAGGCCACATCTCTTTAAATAAATTATTCTCGCGTAAAGCAACTATTCAAGGATTATATACATTATTATTATTTCCTGGAGCGTACTGTTTTATCTGTGCAGGTAATCGATTTTAACCGCGTTACGTGGTCACTACTCCGGAATGCCGAACTCCTTGCTCGGACACCTCGGGCCTGGGGGCTGGGACCTCAGCCATGCTGAGGACTGCAAACCTTGTCGGTTCAATGGGCATCTTCGTCCTGCCACAATCCCGAATCACGTCATCAACACCGAACACATTAACCAGCTAAGTTGCTCTCATGCTCAAAAACTTTCAGTTTTAAATTTTGTCGGTTCAACCAAGCATTATACTTTTTGCACAAAGTTGTTTGTGACAAAGTTCCTTGTCAAAACTTTGTTTGTGACGCACATATTCAAATACCCCGTTTATTTGGGGGCTCCCTTGATGGAGCTTTTTCTCTTGCATATGATTATACCTGTACGGCTTCGTTCCTTGTTCGTGTATTACGCCACAATATGCACCATGTTGACTTAAGCGACTTGCAAGCTGGGTTGTCTGGCTCCTGTGCTTACTCCTACGTTCCCGATTGTTCGGCTAGGGAGTAAAGGGAGCACCTCTGCGATTGTCACGATCGGTTCATCCGAGCCGGACCTCAGACTGGGTGAAGCCGAAAGCTAGCGCTCTTACTGTTTTCAACAATGGTCGGCACACAACGGAACTCATGAGTACAAAAAATCTATTGAACAATTCTCATAATAATAATGAGCAACCGAAGAAAGGTATCAGTGGGGGTACTATTTTCTTCGAAGATGCTTCTTACACTTCGTTAGTAATATAGCATAAGTTCCCTGAGCGCGCTTTGTCTGTTACAGCCTTATGGCCTGATTGCCTGGTTATCGGAAACACCGTCGATATTCTCGACAGGTGGAGTACATAACACTCTTCAGTCCTTGACCAAAGAGGGAGAAGCCGACGGTCGGTTAAGACGCGTTCAAAGTTCGGGTGAACACAGATATGATATAAGTACTTCGGTACGCACAATCATTATAACATAAAATTATTTTACCCAAGTCACTTGGGGGCTCTTAAATTTATGTGAGATGTTTTATAATAAGTGTTCTTCTTCCTAGTCGCTGCAAAGTCTTTTTTCTATCACTCCTTTTTTTCGACGAGAGTGTGTGGTCAATAGCCGGGGAGCCTAAGTACTCCGCCTTCGGGATAGGAGGTTGAATCTGTAGGCTGACCTGCTTGGAGTCTTGAGATAGGATGTGTCATGTTAAAGCACGACAGAAGTACAATTTTTTTCTAAGACCAATTTCCGGATTGGCACAGAACACTTGATCTTGTTCGAACGTCAAGTTTTTACTGACGTTTCTTGGTTTTCCAAGTTTATGGCACTTTTAAACTATTTGTGTGTTTTCCGCATAAGTCTCGCAGTGCAACGCCGGACACCTTTAGAGATTCGGCAAAAATTCTCGGATATTGCTATATATGCATCGGTTTCAAATTGTGTCTTCGGTCGATAGTTGGGTTGCCCGGCTCCTGTGCTTGCCTCCTACATTTCGCTTTGTACGGTTATGTGTGCAAAAGGAGTACCACTGCGATTCTGCTTCCAACTC
This sequence comes from Triticum dicoccoides, assembly GCF_002162155.2. Classification (NCBI taxonomy): domain Eukaryota; kingdom Viridiplantae; phylum Streptophyta; class Magnoliopsida; order Poales; family Poaceae; genus Triticum; species Triticum dicoccoides. Next base: position 129,171,147 of record NC_041393.1, read on the forward strand.
GTATGGTTAAGCACCTCTGTGGAGAAAGCCGAAAACTGACTGTCACAATAAAGCGTAACCCGGTCAACGATCCGATGACTATGTTAAATGACGGGCCATTCATAACATTGGCCTAAGTGTTTACGGCTTGACCTCGGTTGTCTCCGAACACTAAGCGGGGGGCTACTTGCTGGCCTCCCAACTTTAAGCTCCTATGACTAAGTGAAAGTTATAAAGCCCGTATATCTGATTGCCTTGTTTCCGCCAACACAACCACCTTCGGGCACCGAGACGTCGGCTAAGGGTTGTTTTGTTATTTCGAAAACACCCTGCGTAGCATCTACAAGGGGGTAGAAGCCGACGATGGGCCACTTTCAGATTATAAACGGTCACAACGGAAGTGAAAATTTGGGTTCATCTAGACCATAGAGTTTGGAAGCTTTTCCTGAACTAAAATCCTCAGTATTTTCTCCCACATTGATCGGAGCTGAGGTTTCATGATCATGCTTAGCATGACAACCCAAAGAAAGGAACCGATAGTGGGACTATTTTCTTTAGACGATGTTTCTTATGTTAAACAATAATATAACATGTCTCTCTGCGTACCTTTGTTTATAAAACCGTATGGCCGGATTGCCTTGTTTGCCACAAATCTTTGCCCTCATAAAGGCTTTATAAAGTGGGACAAACACTCCCTGGCTATTGGCCGAGGAGGTTGAAGCCGATGGCCGGTCGACAAAGTTTTGTACAATGCGGATGCGAGCATTGATGATGCAAAGTACTTGGATACATAGAATCATTACACATAATTTGTGATTTTACTTTGGATATCGATCCTTAATTTGGCCACCCGTGCCCACATTAAGGCTCGGGGGCTACTGGGCTTCGTGCTTATTATTTACAAATATTAAAGGGGTACATCGATCCCCTAATCTAGTATCGCCACCCGACCAGTGTCTCGGGGGCTACTGCACTGACAATCCAATGCAGAAAATTTAAAGTGCAGTATAGTTTTCGAGGAGATTATTATCCTCAGGATGGTCGGCCGTACCCAACCTGAGTCTCGAAGACTTTGCACACCGCGTTTCTATTCCTATGTATGCTGCCGAGCTAGGAATTGATCCTCAGGCCGATTTCGCGCATCGACCTGAGTCTCATGGGAAACTAGGATCAGCGGTTTCATGTTTTCCTTCAGGTGCATCTCGGGTTTTAGACCAACGCACATACCTTGAGGGCTACTGGCTATATATATCAGCAGAGAATAAATGGCACCAATCAAAAAATCAGCCCGCAGTCAGGGGTGGTGCACCACCTCGGAAGCAGTCCGGCATTAAGCTCGGGCGCCAGTGGCTGGCTCCATAGAGGGCATTTCCGGCATTAAGCTCGGCTAAACTCCTTCAACTTTTTGAACCCAGATGATCTATGACATCTCGTATATAGTCCGGCGTTGGAGCTCGGATACGCGTTGGAGCTTGGACACAGTCCGGCGTTAGAGCTTGGATATATTCCGGCGTTGAAGCTCGGAAGCAGTCCGGCGTTGGTGCTTGGCTGCAAAAGATACCTCGAATGCAATCCGGCGTTGGAGCTCGGATGCAAGAAGGCGCTGCCGCCCGGGAATAACTTCAATCCTAAAGTGCGGCATAATAATAACAAGGCATTGATAAAGGCCGGAAACATAAAGGGGCTCCTTGGATACCTGACATATAAACTCTTCGGATTTACTTTGCGATCCTCAAGATCGAAGATGAGAAGATTTGTTGAACCGGTTTTCAAGACCGACGACCAAAGATGAAGAACAGTTCGGAAGAATCGAGGAGCGTCCCAAACTTGAAGACCGGTTCAGGGGGCTACTGACGGTGTCCTGGACTAGGGGGTACTCACCACGTCATCCCCCGATCAGTTAGATTGGGCCAAGGACCCCCATGGTCGTATACTCATGGGCCAGTTCGGACAGTTGCCACATATAAGGAAGATTCCACAAGATTTGGTGATCAAGATAAGGACTCCTCCCCCACCGGCGTATTCGGCTAGGACTAAAGTTATCCTAGGCCTCTGGTGCATGATATAAACCGAGGCTAGGCTAGTCGATAGAGGATTTATTATTATGACATTACTCATCATACCTCTAGGGTTTAGACCACAACATATGATCTCGAGGTAGATCAACTCTTGTAACCCCTACATTCATTATAGTCAATCAAGCAGCATGTAGGATATTATCTCATCAAGAGAGCCCGAAGCTGGGTAAAATCCCGTGTTCATGTTACCATTGATCCTAAGACGCACTGCTTGGGTCCCCCTACCCGAGATCCGCCGGTTTTGTCACCGACAGTGGGCGCACGGCAGATGCCAAGGGATGGCTAAAGAGAGGAGGAGGCTCGAGGGCGTTGGTGGGCTCCAGAGGCGAGGTTGGCATGAGCGGGCGCGGGACGCCAGACATACCCAGGTTCGGGGCTCTCCAGAGAGATAATACCTTAGTCATGCCGAGTGTAGTTTGATGTTCGATAGTACAACGTCGCTCCTAGAGCTGTATCAGAGAGGAAGGAGGCCGGCCAAGGCTTAGGCTGCTCCTTCTCTCTTGGGTTGCTATTTTCAGTGGCTAGTTCCTTCTCTATCTCACATCACATGTAATTCCCGTATATGCGTGGGCTCCTGGGGGGTTTTATAGACCAACCCCCCAGGGGTACAATGGTAACGCTGCGAGTCGGTGCGTCCGGGTTGTTAGCATCCGGGACCCGGGCTGGGCCCCGCTGGGGGGTCTGTGGTTCGCTGGGTTCCCCTAGGTGCGGGCCCCACATGCCTAGGGGACTGTGCGCCATCTTGTCGATCATCAGGGTGAGGCCGAGTCGAGTCGTGTATAGTGGCGCTCCATCAGATCGCCACTTGATGTCATCATCGGCGAGGGCAGGGGCACTGTAGCCACGCTAGCCTTTGTCAGCGGGTAGGTGAGGGGCACTGTTGCCACGTTCCGGCTGACCATAGGCATGGGTGGAACACTGTCGCCTTGGTCATCGGTGATTGAAGACTTGTCCCTTCGTACGGCCTGGATGGGAAGGGAGCTGACCCGTGGCTGGATTGCGGAGCACGCCACAGGTGAAGCTAGCTTGTTGAGGAAGCCTTGGGTGCGCCGGGTTCGGCAGCCTTGCACCAGTTTTTGGGGTCGAGTCGGCGTGTCTTGCTGGGTCAGAGAGCTTGGCTGGGATGCGGGGCTTGTCCGGGTCGAGCGACCCGGCCAGGCGCTTGCCGGCTTGAGGGGCGATGCTGGCCCTGTTGTTTTTGAAAAGGGTCTGGGTTCCGTTGCCTGCCCGGGGTTCACCCCCCCCCCCCGACAATAGACATGTGTTGTCATTTGATGAACATGATCACATCATTAGGAGAATGATGTGATGGACATGACCCATCCGTTAGCTTAGCATTATGTTCGTGTCAGCTTCATTGCTACTGCTTTCTTCGTGACTTATACAAGTTCCTCAGACTATGAGATTATGCAACTCCCGAATACCGAAGAAACACTTTGTGTGCTACCAAACATCACAACATAAATGGGTGATTATAAAGGTGCTCTACAGGTGTCTCCGAAGGTCTTTGTTGGGTTGGCATAGATCGAGATTAGGATTTGTCACTCCGTGTTTCGGAGAGGTATCTCTGGGCCCTCTTGGTAAAACTCATCACTATAAGCCTTGCAAGCATTGTGACTAATGAGTTAATTGCGGAATGAAGTATTACAGAACGAGTAAAGAGACTTTCCGGTAACGAGATTGAACTAGGTATTGAGATACCGACGATCGAATCTCGGGCAAGTAACATACTAATGACAAAGGGAACAATGTATGTTGTTATGCGATTTGACCAATAAAGATCTTCGTAGAATATGTAGGAGCCAATATGAGCATCCATGTTCCGCTATTGGTTATTGACCGAAGATGTGTCTCGGTCATGTCTACATAGTTCTCGAACCCGTAGGGTCCGCACGCTTAACGTTCGCTGACGATTGTTATTATGAGTTTATGTGATATGATGAACCGAAGGTTGTTCAGAGTCCCGGATGTGACCACGGACATGACGAGGAGTCTTGAAATGATCGAGACATAAAGATTGATATATTGGAAGGTTCTATTCGGACATCGGAAAGGTTTCGGGGGTCACCGGATAAATGCCGGAGTACCGGGGAGTTATCGGACCCCCCCCCTGGGGGGGGGGGTCAATGTGCCTTCGTGGGCCTTAGTGCAAATAGAGGGCAGCAAGGGACCTATGGGCGCCCCCAGGCCCAAACCGAATTGGTTTAGGGCTTGGGGGCCGGCCCCCTCTTTCCTTCTCCCCTCCTCCTCTTTCCTTCCCCTCCTAGTTGGACTAGAAAAGGGGGAATCTACTCCTAGTAGGAGTAGGATTCCCCTTCGGGCGCACCCTATGAGGCCGCCGGCCCCCTCCCCTTGCTCCTTTATATACGGGGGAGGGGGGCACCCCTATGACACACAAGTTGACAATTGTTTTAGCCGTGTGCGGTGCCCCCTCCATAGATTTCCACCTCGATCATATCGTCGTAGTGCTTAGGAGAAGCCCTGCGCCGATAACTTCATCATCACCTTCACCATGCCATCATGCTGACGAAACTCTCCCTCGACCTCAGCTGGATCTAGAGTTCGTGGGACGTCATCGAGCTGAACGTGTGCAGATCGCGGAGGTGTCGTATCTTCGGTGCTAGGATTGGTCGGATCGTGAAGACGTACGACTACATCAAATGTGTTGTCATAACACTTCCGCTTTCGGTCTACGAGGGTACGTGGACACACTCTCCCCTCTCGTTGCTATGCATCTCCTAGATAGATCTTGCATGATCATAGGAATTTTTTTGAAATTACCGTGTTCCCCAACACAATTGGGACTAAAGGTGCTGGGCCATGAACAAGGACCATTGGTCCCAGTTCATGTCTGGAACCGGGACTAAAGGGGTCAAACGAACCGGGACCAATGCCCCCCGAGGCCTGGCCGGCGCCCTGGCCTCATGAACCAGGACTGATGCCCCCTTTGGTCCCGATTCGTGAGTGAACCGGGATTCATGCCCTTACCCAGGCTTCAACCAAAGCCCTATTTTCTACTAGTGTAGTGCGCCTATGCCTGCTCCATGGTGAAGCCGGCGTGCACAAGTGCGAGCGTCAGAGCGGTGTCGTTGGAACCCGTCTCTATTGTGGGTTGTCGGCGACCTTCGGCGAGCTGGCCGTCAAGCCAGCCTCGATCCGCCTGGCACGACAGCTCTACAAGGCAGCGACAAGGGCAGCCACCTCATGCTCCATCTCCGTGGGAAGGCTCTCCCACAAAGCTTCATCGCCTACAGTCATGGAGGATGCGATGCAAAGGGAGGAGGATGGGATCAGCTTGTTTTGTGGCATGGAGTTAGCCGGATGTGGCTGCCTTTATATAGCGGATTCCAGTGAGGCCAGGCATCCGGGTGCGCCAATGCCCAGCGCCGGAGTAGGTTTCTCAGCCGACGAGCAGGCTTATTGGCGGCATATGGACTAATGGGGCATTGAACAGAAATGGTAGATATCTATCTCGTCCCGTCCAGTAACGCTTCGCCGGCATTAAACAGGCGCAGACAGCAAAGCCGCGGCACGGGCAGCGCCTCGGACGGCACTCTGCTTAAATGGCGGAGCCAATGAGAGGTCGCATCCGCGTGAGCCGTATTCAATATGGAGTGGCTGCTCTACAGGGGCATGAACGTGGGCAACTGGGACCAGGCGGAAACGCGCGCGTACGAGGGAGGGGGGTTTTGGGTGGGCCAGGGCGGTCAGAAGCGGGCGTGGGTGTTTTCCTGTCACCCGTGAAGCCCCACTGTTGGAGAACATTGCATGGAAAACAAAAAGAATTCCACACACACGCAAGATCTATCCATGGAGATGCATAGAAACGAGAGGCGGGAGTGTGTCTATGAACCCTCGTAGACCGTAAGCGGAAGCGTTTAGTAACGCGGTTGATGTAGTCGAACTTCTTCGCAATCCAACCGATCGAGTACCAAACGTATGATACCTCCGCGTTCAGCACACATTCAGTTGGGTGACGTCCTCGGCTTCTTGATCCAGCAAGATGGGCGAAGTAGTGGATGAGTTCCGGTAGCACGACAGCGTGGTGACGGTGGTGGTGATGCTATCTCCGCAGGGCTTCGCCTAAGCACTAGAAAAATATGACCGAGGGATGAAACTGTGGAGAGGGGCACCGCACACGGCTAAGAGATTGTCGTGGGCTATGTGTGGAAGACAAGAGGCGCCCCAAGTGGGGACGAATCCACTTGGGCTCCTGCCCTTGACCGCCCCCGCTTTCCTTGTTTGAGCGCGGGAGGAAGGCAGGGTGAGGTGCCCCCCTTTACTTTCTCTCACGAGGAGGGAAAGGTAGGAGGGGCCAACCCTTCCCCTTTCCTTCTCCTAGGGTCATCGGCCAGGGAGAGGGGCGCACCAACCCCTTGTGGGATGGTGTGTTCCCCCCTTTGGCCCATTAAGCCCATATAGCCTCCCGGGGCTTCCCGGAACCCCTTCCGGTGATCCCATGAATACCCGGTATCCTTGGAACTCTTCCGATGTCCAAACATCATCGTCCTATATATCAATCTTTACCTCCGGACCATTCCGGAGCTCCTCGTCATGTCTGTGATCTCATCCGGGACTCCGAACAACATTCGGTCACTAAATCATATAACTCATATAACACTATATCATCAACAAACGTTAAGAGTGCGGATCCTACGGGTTCGAGAACTATGTAGACAAGACCGAGGCACCTCTACGGTCAATAATAAATAACGGAACCTGGATGCCCATATTGGTTCCTACATATTCTATGAAGATCTTTATCGATCGAACCTTATGACAACATACGTAATTCCCTTTGTCTATCGGTATGTTGCTTGCCCGAGATTCAATCGTCGGTATCTTCAAACCTAGTTCAATCTCATTACCGGAAAGTCTCTTTACTCGTTCGGTAATACATCATCTCGCAACTAACTCCTTAGTCACTTTTCTTGCAGGCTTATTATGATGTGTATTACCGATAGGGTCCAGAGATACCTCTTCGATACACGAAGTGACAAATTCTAATCTCGATCCATGCCAACTCAACAGACACCTTCGGAGATACCTGTAGAGCATCTTTATGATCCGCCAGTTATGTTGTGACATTTGATAGCACACAAGGTATTCCTTTGGTATCCGGGAGTTGCATAATTTCATAGTCAAAGGAATATTTATTTGACATTAAGAAAGCAATAGCAATAAATTGAACGATCATATGCTAAGCTAACGGATGGGTCTTGTCCATCACATCATTCTCCTAATGATGTGATCCCGTTATCAAGTGAAAACACATGTCTATCGTTAGGAAACCTTAACCATCCTTGATCAACGAGCTAGTCTAGTAGAGGCTTACTAGGGACATGGTAATTGTTTATGTATCCACACATGTATTTAAGTTTCCGATCAATACAATTCTACATGAATAATAAACCTTTATCATGAATAAGGAAATATAAAATAACAACTTTATTATT
>NC_041393.1:129179002-129191676 GCF_002162155.2 Triticum dicoccoides
ACACACACACTCACACAAACACATTTGCCTCCGGTTTGCGGGAGAAAGTACGTTTGGACCACCCTGCGGACCGATACAGTCCCACGTTGGATAACACAACACGCCCGGACCGCGCGGTCTGGATGGATGCGAGCGGTTTGAGGATGGTCGTTGAAGATGCCATTAGCAAGTTTAGAGATCAATAAATAATAATTGCGGCGAGTAGTAATTTCTATATATTTCCTATTCTGCAACTTAAATGGTTGATTTTCTCAATTGCAGTTTTTTCATAGGGTTTGTGAGAGAAATCCCGTTTTTGTAAACATAATAGAAATGCAGACGCTCGCATAAACGCATAAACTCTCACCCATATACCTCTCTGAGCACAATCGCGAGTTCACAAAAACAACTGCCAGGGGAAGGCGATTGGATTGGCGAACCGCTGCTCCCAGCCTTCGCCCGCGTCGCCACCAGTTCTTGCCTCCTCCGTCGTCTTCTCCGGCGACTGGAGGGGGTAGGGACCCTAGTGATTTGGCGTTGGCACACAGGTAAGGTAGGCTTAGTATGTGGGGCAGCGTCGCTTTTGACAATGATGGCGACAATGCATCCAAAAATAATGCCCCGGCTCCAGTCTCATCTCGACGGCGTCTATGGCGGCGTCGAGGAGCCGGTGGGCTTTGTCTTTCCTTGACCCTTCAGGTGGACATGTTTAGATTTTCGACCGCTGGTTGTCGTTCTTGACGACGCCGTCGGTGGGCGAGAGTGGATGTCGGTTCCAGATCTGCACTTGAGGATTGATGGTGGCGGATCTAGTGCACGGCCTCGACGATGTCGATGGTTGGCGATGGCTTCGTGACTCGAGGAGAGTGAGGATAATCCCCGGTCGACAGGCCACGGCGATAAGGGCCTTGCCGGCGGCAGGCTTCTTCATCGACTCACAACGCTATTTTGGGCTATGGTTGGTGGTGACGTTGGCAGTTGCAGGACTACCTACGGATTCCTTTGTAATTTTCCTTTCTAGGAGTTGTTTTCTGCAAACTTCTGCGGACACGTGTTTCCTCTCGACCCTTCTGGTCAGTTCCGCGTGCATGCTTTGTATTCTTCTTATTTGTGATTAATGATACACGTGGTTACCTCAAAAAAAAATACCTCTCTGAGCACTTTCGAGAGATGGAACAAACATATTTTGTGATCAACCAAGTTGCCACTAGCACCTCATAACTAAGAGGCACCCCATGCCACATGAAGGAATAACGCTAAATTTTTAAAAATAGATCCTGAAAAAGGTGAGTACCCATGTGAAGCCTACAAATTAAACCTGTTGGGGGCAAATTCGCACACATGTAATATTCTTGGTTCTGGGCAGGTTCTAAACTTATTTTGACCATATTAAACTTCTCCACCAGAGAAGCCGTAAATAGGTCTCATGATAGGTCTTCCTTCTGGGTGATTTCTCCTTTTCTTCCGATTGGTTTTGTGTGAACTAACCAACAAAGTGGTGGGCAATGAGTATAACGGCAGAGATCACGAATGTATTCTCTCGGGGTGAAAACCCATAATGTAGACTTGTGACTTGATCATGTAGGGTCTACGACAGTGCGTCGTTACCTTGTTGAAGGTGTTGATTACATTTTGCTTCAAGGGTAATCGCTCGTGGTTTGACGTCTAATTGGACCAAAGATGTTGTCTTAGAATGTTGCACCATTTGTCTACTAATATGTTACTCGTTGGTTTTGTAGTAGATTTTGAAGATATCGCTGTGATACATGCCTTAGTAGATTTTGAAGATATCGCTGTGATACGTGCCTTATGTAGATGGCCTCGTGTTTTTCTTATTTTTTTTCTTTTTATAAGCTGATTCGCTCGACCACAACACTTGAACTTTTCACATTGTTTTCACAACTAATAATATGCATTCCGCCATGTGCTGCTTCTAGAAAAAAAAATCTTGGAGAAGATGGATAGGTAGGCGGCAGGTGTGAACCATCAAAGGCATGAATGCACGCCCGCCAATATCTCAAGATGATATGCTGGCTCAGTCTTTCGGAGGTGTTCATAGATGTAGGGTGTGCGTGCATGCGTTCATAGGGGTGAGTGTACGCGCGTGTATATGAGCGTTTGTGTCTGTACTGATGTTAAAAAAAAATACGTTGGCACGGACAAGCTAGGTTTGCACGGTGGCTGATCGCAAAAAAAAAAGTTTGCACGGTGGCATGCACCAACACTTGTCGTCGCTGCTCGGCACCAGAACAGCAGCTCGTTCCTCCGCCCTTGGATCTCCAACACGCGGCCTACCTCTGCTTTTCTTGTCCTCCTGCGCACACTGTGCGAGTGCCGCGCCGTGCGGGCACAGAGTACCGTGGTCGGTCTTAACGATTACTACGATGGGATCCTGAAAAAGAAGATTACGGCGGAGTTGGTGCGTGCGTCCGTGCATACGTCCATATACCCGCTATGTACGTGCGTACTGCTGGCCGTGGCAAGCACTCAGTTGCCCGGCAGGCAAGGCAGGGAGGCCTTTCTTGCTTGGTTGCAAATGCAAGGAGACATGGAGGCATCGACGTCCAGCTCCTACTGAGAATATTTCCGCCAAAAGGGTCTAGACCTCTCACCGATTCTCCGGCAAGCTCTGATGGACACCACTAGGGGTGTGTGGCTGCTGGTGCAGGGCATCGTGGTACACCCTAGTACACTGTACTACGTACGGGTGAACGCCTCGCGCGGAGCCATTTAGATACATTAAAACTGAGCACTCTCCCAGCCCTCTCAGGCCATCCGCATTTCTAATCGTTGGATCATCACTTTTAGTCTTCTTTAGCCGTCGGATTTGCTCTTAATTGCACCCAAATCACGCGTACAGGCTTCATTACGAGCGCTAGCCTTCTCTGGCCGCTACTCCCGTGGTTTTTTTGGGCATCATAGATTCAATTGGGCCTATTGGGCCTGTACTCCCGTCCAGCGCAAAAGTGGAGAACCCAAAACACTAGACGCTCGGGACCCTGATCTCTTTCGCTCGCAGCCCTGGCGGCGCCTCTGAACTGGGTGCCGACCGATGCGGGGGCTTGGACTGCCATGGCGACTGCGCCAAGTTTCGACCGACATGGCAGATATCGCCTACTCGGTCCGTTCGCTTGCACAGGTGTGACGATGAAGTTCAATCGCCAAGGATGATTTACTGACTTTAATACCAGTAATGCCATTCGATGCTCCGGGCAGGTCAGTTTCCATTGGCGATTCATATTTTTCATTCAATTCATGCAACCCATATAATCCCAACCTTGCCACTGCTCCTTTCCCACTCTGCTCATTGGCAAACCATTCTCCAGCACAGCAGCGCTGGGTGATGCTAAGGTTTCCAGTTGTTCCAATTACTCCCTCTTTGCTGCATCTCCTCTTCCCCCAATTCTTCCTCTGCTTTTAGTGATATTATTCTATGTATTAAAAGAAACGCAAGGCAGCCTGCTTCAGTTGGATTAGAAGGTGATGCGCTGGTTCCGGTTCTTGCTTGTTGTCTACATATACAAATGTGTTCTGTCTAATTTAGATTTTCTAATGATTGCAGGTTCTCTACAGAGACGAATTCGAGCTAAGTACTGATTGTTTTCTTTCGTTCTTCCAGTTGAATCTGCCGGTATCCTGTGGCTAACGGACAAGTCAGTAATCATCATCAGTGTGCTCTTATGCCTCATTTAATTACGCCTCATCTCAATATTTATGTGTTGTACTATGTACTTTTTATTCGTATGATATGATTTCAGTCTCTGTGATTGTTTGAAATAATCAAACTACACAAATAATTGCAGGTCAGTTACCATGTCGATCCTTGCTCTTCATTTACTCCACGTGCATTGTCGATGTTCGATCCTTGCTCTTCAATTAGTTCTTCTCTGTTCTTCCCCCAATTTATATAATTTTTATTGACTGATGATGTTTTCCACTCCCAACTGCAGACACGTGCTCTTAGTTGATGAGTTTGACCTTTTTGCTTGGTTGAGTTCTCCCAGCCATGCTTACTGAATTTAAAATAGTTTTTAAGCAAGTACATGTGCAAGTGCGTTTTTGAAGCCTCTGTCAAGAGGTCTATGATGTAGCAACGTCAAAGCAAGTCGAGGACCTGATGGTCTAGATCAATACCCATCCTGACCATGAACCAATATTCTCTCAAATGCTTGGTAATTAGGTTGAATGGCAGAGTACTTGAAAAACAAACACTGATTTGGTTTGAGATTTTTATTTGACCATGTATTGTTGTCACAATAGGGATTCCCTTCCCTCTAAACTAATGTGCTGCATCAAGATAGTCTTAAAATACAATGGTTGTGTGTACACATAACACTTAGCATTTTAAGATGATTGTGAAGCTTAAGGAAGATGCACATCTTGGTACTATATGTAAGCACTTTGTGCTCTTCACATGGGTACAGTTTCACCTCTGGTAACTTCTTGGGATAAAAAAAGTTGCCTGAAGCCATGTAACATCATACAAATGTGGCGTTCTTCAACCAGTTTTGCGAAACAGTACGGATTTCTTCCTACTATAGTACCTCATGGACCCCAAGACATGGTCTACTGCAAGCACTCTCGTTGGGATGTACTGCACAACATTCTTCAACATGATGCTGAGATAGATTTATCTATATTTAATTTCAGTTATATGATTCCATCTTGCACCAAGCAATTACATTGTCGTGATATCCTCTCATTCCGAAATTTGTACATACAAGTAATGTTCACGCTGGTTGTGGTCGATTGAGATATTGGAGCTTGGTATGTGATTTTTTTAGATCGCGAGCTCGCCGCTGCCCTCCCCTTGGCGCCCATGACTACCTGTGTTGTGTTGCATGGATGCCGGCCATGTCCATCCGTCCCATAACTCCTAATTACCCAGAATTCATCTAATAGACTTCTAAGTTGAAACTTGGAGAGCATCTAATATCCTCATGTTCACTTCTTTGTCCTTTTTATTTTGTCTCACCCTGTCATTTAAGTACAAGTTCAGTTTTGATGTCCCAAGACTGATCCAAGTTAACTTATAGTTGTTTCAGAAGCCCTTGCATCAGAGGGCATAACTCTCCATGATGCATGGAAACTAAAATAGAGCTCTCAAATAACTGTACCACGAACAAATTCCTAACCATTTCTACGGATTAATTGTTCATTTCTAAATGTATTGAACTGGTGTGCTTTTCTCAAGCAATATAAAATTTGATTATGTGCTACTTCTTCAGTGTGACTAAATGTGGATTCATTCTTCTCCGTGCTTTTCTTTACTCATAGCTTGGTTAAAATTCGTGTCATGTTATTTTGTCACAGCATTCCCACATCTAATATATTCAGATGGTCCTAACATTCTTCTCCATGCTTTTTTTACTCGTAGCTTGGTTAAAATTCCTGCCATGTTATTTTAATCACAACATTCCCGTATCTAATTAATTCAAATGACTTTAACATATTTGCAATAATATCCTGGACTACACCGGTAAGGGATCAATTTCTTGCTTTTAAAAAACACTTGCTGGATGCGCATGTGGATTTATGCTTGCCTATGATTATTATTGCAACCACAACTATTATCGAGCCTGGCACACTCATCAATCATACCTAGCATGCACCGTGACACTGCAGTGTGAACAGCCCATGCAGAACAATGTGGGCTTTAATGTTCAATTCTATGCCCATCGGACCCAAGAAAAACAGTCCTTCCCTACTATTTCCTACTTTTCTTTTTTCATGTATCTACATATTTGAAAACCGTATCCTTCTATCGTAAAAATAGACGGGCGCAACAACACGCGTCATCAATGATCTAGTGAAAATCATGGTGCGTGCGTGCGTGCGTCCTGACGCGGTCAATCCTGTGCCCTCCCCATCACGCGCGTTTCGGGCTGTACACAGACCAACGGAGATGGAAGCGCAGCACGCGCATGGCACGGCACAGAGCACGGACCATGGAGATCGCGCGACGCACGGCAATGCGCGGGCGGTTTTCGCTCCCCTCCGCGCCTCTCTTCTCCGGCGAAAATCTGGACTCTGGGAAGCAGGGCAGGCCAAGGCACGGGCCAAAAGCAGAGGCCGCGCGGGACGTAACGCTGCGCGGCTAGCGAGCGAGTAGGGTAGCTAGCTATAGCTGAACACGGGGTTAACTTACCACGAACCCGTGATTGAGCAGGCCATGTTTTCTTTCCTTTTCCCACGGCAGCAATGCGACTGAGGCCGATCGACTACGAACAAGATTATTTTCGACACCTCTATAAGCTAGCGATAGCGATAGCTTCATACTACTTCCTCTGTTCAAAAATTAGTGTCTTATTAATCTATTGAGCATATGTGGCTCCATTAAGGCGTCGAGAGAGATGCTAGCTAAACCGTCGGCAATGAAACAGCTGGACTAATCAATTTGATTTCGAGGCAGCATGCGCGATAGAATAGAAAATAGAAAATGGAAACAGCGCGATTCGGATTGCATTGGATCGTGGTGGCTTCACCTATTTTCTGGTCAACATTGCACGTCTTCCCTAATTCATTATCTGATAAGACCTTCCCCACCTATTCATTTCATGTCTATTCTCAATAAACAAAAAGGAATATTTATTGTGTGGATACTTTGCCCCTTTCCCACCCAGTTCTTTCATTGTCAAAAGAAGAGTTGCCAAAAGATTATGTTTGGTTTGCTCATACTTAATTTGGTGATAGGGCAACCTCCAGGGACAAGTAAAATTATGTGAATAACATATCGTTGGATGGTTAGAAGGACAGTGGCATCACCAGCTCATCAGAGTTTAAGTCCGAGACTTCACATTGTGCTCGCATTGTTTCTGGGCTTCCAACGATGTTCGTTTAGTGGGAGAAGACGTTTCTGTCAACTGCGAGACGCCTGTGATGACTTCGTAAAATCTCAATATGCTATACCGACTTAGCCTCTTGGAGGTGCTCGTAGGGTTGCGTGTATATGAGCTACTTCGATTGTACAATGTTAAAAACAAGTACAAGAAAAATTACTAAACGTTCGACCTCCCAAAGTAAACATAGGTAAAACTGCCAAATTGGCACTGTCAAGTCTCGTGTGCAGTTCGTCTAACGAGAAGTACCATGTGCGGTTTCACACAACAAGAAGAGCGATGCTACACTTACATATATAATTGTACGTGAAAACATTCTTTCATGAACGGATTCATCACTGTTATATGCATCAATTAGTGCAAAACAAAGGGGTTATCTTCCTTAAAAAGGCAGCCTTCAAACACAACGGTTAATTTCAAAAATTAGTGAGATGATGGAGCCATGAGGTCATAATCATCATAGAAGTAGGCCTCCGTCTAGGTGAGTAAGTCATCTTAGCTGTACACCATGATCAAGGAGGAGGGAAAACGAGAGACCTTAATATATATTTGTTAATTAATAACATTGCATGCAATGAACTAAACACTGCATATCGTGTTTGGTAGTCTCAAGTCATTAAAAGCATGCACACTCCTCATCTCCTATTGGTTGACATGTTAAGAAACAAGAAACGAGGTACAAATTAATGCACCGCGCCTAAATGTTTTGGGATTATTTAGTTTTCGTAAGATGACTTACACACCTATACGGAGGGATTAAATACTCATCTACTCAGCTTGAGATAGTTGACCGCACCCGCCGTCTGTTGTCTTTGGTAAGTCAATGCCACTGACGCGACACATTCGGCCTACAATGTTACTGGTAATTATGTTATGATAAAAGTTAAACCATGTTTGAAAAAATATGACAGTGCATGATAAATCAAAACAACATAAATAAAACATTGGTTAACTAAATGTTTAACGAAACTTTTCAGAGTTTGCATGTGTGGCAGATTACCGTAATTGATTGTGTTTGTCTAACCAGTTTTTTCTAATTTTAATTAATGTTTGGCTACCGGACGTTTTTTCCTTTTGCCTAGTTTTCCACATCAAATTACACAAAACGAAAGTTCATCACATCAAAGTACGTGAGATGGTTTTTGTTTTTTGTTTTTCAGAGTTAAATTTCAGTGGCTATGACGATTAAAAAGTTAAAACAAAGCGGAGTAATGCTTGGAATAAAAAATGCATGGTCAACATCTTGAACTAATGATCTCCCAAACAAATCAGATGCATAAGGCCAAAATATAATGAATCCAAGATCGTGGTACGTGACAAGAGGCACCAAATCGAGAGGGCATAATAAACATCACACAAGCGGCATCACACGCATGCGGCACACTTATGATTGGAAGCGGAAAGCAATTGCTTACCTATCACGCGCTAATCACCCTTATTAGTCGGCCGACACTAGAAGTCATATACTACCGCACAACGAATATTTCTCAATGATTTAGAAAAAATAGAGTATTTGTCAATAACCCCAAAAAAATTATAATCGAAAGATCCAGATTTGGTTCTCGACAAAGCAGCAGCAGTGTGAATATCTCGGGCTAACAGCCCAAAAATGCTGGAAATGTCAAGTTGGTGCTGGGATGGACACACCAGCTATGTACTTGGCTTGTGACACTCATTGCAGCTTGCTTTTCTTTATTAAATTATTTTCTCGAATACGCATGAGTGTGCATACTTTACTATAAAGGAGTGGGGGAAAAGAGCCCCTCCACATCAGCGTTTACATATTACATGAACACGACTCCACCACTACTACCACCTCAACTACATACTAACTCCTTGCACTAGCCCACACTTCCACCTCATGAAAGAAGCCGTCCGTGTCATCTTTGATCAACACCGCTTGTTTCCACGCTCTACCCTCCTGGCAAATCCGAAGAATAACATAGTTCTTGGATGACGAGGCACCATCGAAGATAATGGCATTACGGTGCTTCCATATCTCCCACATGACCAAGATGAGAATTGCCGCCTGATCCCTCTTCTTCTTAGTTGTACCTCCCTTACCGATGCACCAGTCTTCAATTTTGTTGCCCATTGCCGGCATCCACTCCATCTTGCCCATAGCTTGTAGGACCGCCGTCCATATCTCATTTGCAAAGACGCA
Source organism: Triticum dicoccoides (assembly GCF_002162155.2). Taxonomy (NCBI): domain Eukaryota; kingdom Viridiplantae; phylum Streptophyta; class Magnoliopsida; order Poales; family Poaceae; genus Triticum; species Triticum dicoccoides. The sequence goes on from NC_041393.1 coordinate 129,187,985, forward strand.
GTGTAGCATGAGGTGGTTGATTGACTTTTCCTCTTGATCACATAGAGGGCAACTGTCCTGATGGTCAAGGCCTCGCCTAGCTAGTCGGCTAGTCGGTCAGAAGTCCAACACCGGTTTCACGCGGCGAGCCAGATGAAGAAACGGCATGGCGGAGGTGCCTTGGCTTTCCAGCTGAATTTCGCCATTGGCGCCACCTCCAGTCCCTAGAACAAAGCCTCATACGCAGATTTTGCAGAGTATTCGCCATTCCTCTCCCATGTCCAATCGACAATGTCCTGCTCATCCTAAACCAGCTCCACATCCACCACCCTAGTCCACAGCTTATGTATTCATCTAACTCATATGAAGTCATCTCCGGTCCAATGTCCCTAGCCCATGAGTGATCAAGCATGGCCTGGGCAACAGTACGGCTAGCCCGGACCCGGTTTCCTACCCTGCTGTATATCAACGGCGCAATATCCTTGATTCTCTCTCCATCTATCCATTTGTCCTCCCAAAACATCGTGTTGTTACCATTGCCCCCAGTGGCACGGGTGGCCGCATTGCAAATCTGAAGAGATGCCGCCAGAACATTTATCTTGAATTCAGCCCAGGGTCTGACACCATCCGCTTTTTGTAGCCAAATCCATCGTGCTTGCAACGCAGTGTTCATCCATTTGAGGTTCGGAATTCCTAGACCAAGATCTGGGTCATGATCCTGCCGCGCAACGAGTATTTGTCAATGTCAATTTAACCATTTTCTTATCAAACGGATCCAGATTTGGTCTCGACAGAGAAGAAGGCTGAGTACCAGAGGCTAAAACCCTATAAACGCTGAAAATAACAATTATTGGAGTCAATGTTCTTGATGCAACTTTATTACCAATCTGTACAAAGAAGAGAAGTTCACTGCTGCTGCTGATGATGAAGGTAGAAATCTGGTCGACGTCGACGAGTTGCCGGTTGCGAAACGAAGGAAGGAGAAGGCTCTTGCACAGATGTATCTACCCCGGCGTGTTGGCAGGTTCAGGTGATCCTGAGATGTCGGGCGTAGCGGCCACCAGCCAGATCGCAGCGTTGTGTTGCAGCTTGTGACGCCCCCGATTCAATCGTACACTAATCATGCACGCAAATGTGTACGATCAAGATCAGGGACTCACGGGAAGATATCACAACACAACTCTACAAATAAAAATAAGTCATACAAGCATCATAATACAAGCCAGGGGCCTCGAGGGCTCGAATACAAGTGCTCGATCATAGACGAGTCAGCGGAAGCAACAATATCTGAGTACAGACATAAGTTAAACAAATTTGCCTTGAGAAGGCTAGCACAAACTGGGATACAGATCGAAAGAGGCGCAGGCCTCCTGCCTGGGATCCTCCTAAACTACTTCAGGTCGTCATCAGCGGGCAGCACGTAGTAGTAGGCACCTCCAGTGTAGTAGGGGTCGTCGTCGACGGTGGCGTCTGGCTCCTGGACTCCAGCATCTGGTTGCGACAACCAGAAAGGAAGGAAAAGGGGAAAAAGGGGGGAGAAAGCAACCGTGAGTACTCATCCAAAGTACTCGCAAGCAAGGAACTACACTACATATGCATGGGTATATGTGTAAAGGGCCATATCAGTGGACTGAACTGCAGAATGCCAGAATAAGAGGGGGATAGCTAGTCTTATCGAAGACTACGCTTCTGGTCACCTTCGTCTTGCAACAGGCAGAAGAGGGTAGGTCGAAGTCCTCCAAGTAGCATCTCCAAGTAACATCTCATAGCATAATCCTACCCGGCGATCCCCTCCTCATATCCCTGAGGTAGAGCGACCACCGGTTGTATCTGGCACTTGGAAGGGTGTGTTTTATTAAGTATTCGGTTCTAGTTGTCATAAGGTCAAGGTACAACTCCAAGTCGTCCTGTTACCGAAGATCACGGCTATTCGAATAGATTAACTTCCCTGCAGGGGTGCACCACATAACCCAACACGCTCGATCCCATTTGGCCGGACACACTTTCCTGGGTCATGCCCGGCCTCAGAAGATCAACACGTCGCAGCCCCACCTAGGCAAAACAGAGAGGCCAGCACGCCGGTCTAAACCTAAGCGCACAGGGGTCTGGGCCCATCGCCCATAGCACACCTGCACGTTGCGAGGGCGGCCGAAAGCAGACCTAGCCTAGTGGCGTTCCAGTCCAATTCGGCGCGCGCCGCTCCGTCGCTGACGTCTGAAGTGCTTCGGCTGATACCACGACGTCGGGATACCCATAACTACTCCCACGTAGATGGTTAGTGCGTATAGGCTCGTAGCCGACTCAGATCAAATACCAAGATCTCGTTAAGCGTGTTAAGTATCCGCGAACGCCGAACAGGGCCAGGCCCACCTGTCTCCTAGGTGGTCTCAACCTGCCCTGCCGCTCCGCCACAAAGTAACAGTCGAGGGCCGTCGGGAACCCAGGCCCACCTCTACCGGGATGGAGCCACCTGTCCTTTTAGCCCCCTCGTCAGAATCACTTGCGGGTACTCAATGAGCTGACCCGACTTTAGTCACCATCTGTATAGTATGTATGTATGTATAGTATATACCCGTGATCACCTCCCGAGTGATCACGGCCCAATAGTATAGCAAGGCAGACTGACAAGAATGTAGGGCCAATGATGATAAACTAGCATCCTATACTAAGCATTTAGGATTGCATGTAAGGTATCAACAGATGTAGCAACAATGTCAGGCTATGCATCAGAATAGGACCAACGGAAAGCAGTAACATGCTACACTACTCTAATGCAAGCAGTATAGAGTAGAATAGGCGATATCTGGTGATCAAGGGGGGGGGGCTTGCCTGGTTGCTCTGGCAAGAAGGAGGGGTCGTCAACTCCGTAGTCGAACTGGGCAGCAGCAGCGTCGGTCCCGTAGTCTACCGGAGAGAAGAGGGGGAAGAAACAATGAATACCAAATAAACAGATGCATATCGATGAATGACATGACAAGCGATGCTAGGCGTGCCCTAATGTGGGATAAGGTGGTACTGGTTAAGGGGGAAATCATCCGGGAAAGTATTCCCGGTGTTTCGTGTTTTCGGGCAGAGGAGCCGGAGGGGGGAAGTTGCGGGTTCGATAGGTTAGGGGGGTGTGGCGGACGAACGGACTGCGTATCCGGAATCGTCTCGTCGTTCTGAGCAACTTTCATGTACAAAGTTTCTCCATCCGAGTTACAGATTATTTTATATGATTTTTCAAAGTTTTATTCATTTTCTGAAATTATTACTAATTCAAAATTAATAGACAAAATGCTATGGGTACCCAGCCCTGTGTACACAGAATGTACACAGAGGCTGACAAGTGGGCCAGGGGGACCCAGTTGACCAGTCAACGTTTGACTGGTCAACAGGGGTGGGACCCCCGTGTCATTGACTGTATTAGTTAATTAGGGATTAGGCTAATCAAACTACTGTTCAATTAAACTAACAGATTAATTAGATTAATTAACTAGGATTAATTAACTTACTTAATTTAATTAATTAATTAATTAACTTTATTTATTTTTAATAATTATTATGTTCTAAAAAAATCCTCTCTTTTTTTTAAATCTTTTTTTTTGTTCTGGGCGGGGGCCCCGTTCGTCATAGGGCCAGGGGGGCCTTGCGGGCGCTGGGTGCAGGCCGCGGGCGCCACCCGTTAACGGGCGAACTCGGGCGGCCGCCGCAGGCGCGCGCGCCAGCGCCGG
>NC_041393.1:129191991-129199112 GCF_002162155.2 Triticum dicoccoides
TGGGGGCTTTTAATTTCTTTTGTTTTCTTTTTGTTTATTATTCCTTTTCTGTTTTCTGTTTTATTTTAGTTCCTCTTTTATTTTAGTTTTATAACTATAAAAGTAGTCCCTAATTTAGTGTTAGTAATTAGCTACTGCCACATAAGCTTGGGCAACAAAATAAAATAGTTTAATATTTTATCTATTGTAAAAGGCATTCAACTAATTGTCTTTGATACTGTTTAAAACATTTTAGATTATTTTACACTTTTATAAAAGTGTGGTTTCTCCACCATACTTACTTATGCATTATTTGGCTCACTCCGGACATTTTAGTTTCAATATTTGAAATCTTTTATTGTTTGCTTGATTTTGAATTTGAACGCAAATCGGTTTCGAACTAACGCGCGATTAGCAACTATAATCGAGGTGACGTGGCATCACTAGCGGAGGATCACTGTAGCTTAATTATCCGGGCGTCACAATTCTCCTCCACTACAAGAAATCTCGTCCCGAGATTTAGGATCGGTTATTAGGGGGAAGGGGTCTGGTTACGAAATTCTAACGATTCTTCTCGGTCATAGTAGCTCTTCTCGAAGAGGTCGACCCATTACATTGATGTCTTCGGTCCTCCCCTTCAGGTCATCATGATGAAGTTTGTCGTCCTTTCTTCGGGGGTTCCATCGTACTTACGAAAGGATAAAGGGTGGGTATCCCAAGAGAATGGACCTCTGCAGGTTTGACTATCTGGTCGATAACATCGGGGAGGGTGGCGGAAGTAACTCTCGAATTGAAACTTAAGAAAATATCAAGAGCAGAGTAAGGAGGTATCCTGGGAAGTTTCGAGCGGGCAGGCAATCGTTCGATGCCTGATATGTGGCATGAAAGGGGTTCGAAGCCATGAGAATAAGTATTTGTCTGATACCAGATTGAAGGTGGCTCATGAATTACATACGAGGCCACGCGCGAGGAACAACCTTGGGTACAGGGGGGTACAGGAGAGTCAGGTTTCGATCCTGTGGAACTGTGGGTTATGGGCCCACCATGTGGATTAAAGTAGGAAGGACAGTGACATCTTGCACGATCATGCAAGCAAGGCATGCCAGAGGATAGTCTGTCGGTTATGTCGGCAACAACATCGGTACCAAGGGCGAGGGACGAAGAGAACCATTTTCCTGCTCGTTGAACAAGGCGGACCAATAGGCAAGGTTCTCGTCCATCGGTGGTTACCGGAATGTCATCAACAATAGTAATAGGGTCTTACTTACAGAGGGGTACAACGAGGTGCTTACCTAAGCAGGGGATTATCACTGCTTAGATTATATAGGTCACAAGAAGGGTCAAACAGACCCATGGAAAGGAAAATGTGATCATTAGGTTAAACAGAACAATGGAAAGGAAAAATGTGTTTAAACACATATTTTGGGGGTATATCCTTCCCAAGGATAAGCAGAGCATGATATCCATGACAGGATATAATGTAGAAAACCCTTTAGGTAAGGGGGGAGAAATTTCATGACATTACCCATACAACGGTGTTCGGATAATTGAGCAAGAAACATTTAGCATTGGGCTTCGGATGTTCTTGTTGAAAATCAGAGTATCGCAGACATGCCTCGAGATAGCATTGACATGGTCTTCATGTAAAGGTCATACTTCGGATACACAAAGGATTCATCAGGAATAACTTATAGAATAAGTCTTACAATTTCCTCCAGGAAGAATGGTTATCCTTGCAAAAGAATTTATAATGATCGGTCCTCCACCCGGGGGGGGGGGGTGCTAGGCATGACATCAAGTTACCGGTTCATCAAAGGACCAATATCATAACTCTTGGAAAGTTGTCCCAACCATCATATCTGACCGAGATTCAGATCCGATTGGTGTCATGATACCTCAGACTCAGGATGTCCGAGAATAAAAGGTGCAACACAAATAGACGAAATGACATTTCAGGATTCTCAGGGAAATGAACTATGAAGTGATTTCCGTTAACAAGAGTCCATCATTAACCCAAGGAGAGGACAAGGAGGTGTCTGGTGAACCCAACGGCAATTCACCGAGATTCCCAAAAGATGGATTTCCACCATTAAGTGAACAAGGAGATAACATTTGTCAGATCAAATGATATAAGGAAGTATGCTCGAGGAAAACATACACAATTAAACACTGGTTGAAGGGTGCGCCCGAAGTACGGGTTGGGTTACACGACCAATGTTAGAATGGTGATTCAATTAGCGAAGGACTTAGACTGAACTATCGCCCATTCACTTCAAAGCAATAGGGTTGCTAAAAGTTTTGAATTCACAAGTCATAGCTCCATTGTCGGTATTCCGGTTGAAAACAACACGGGGACCAAGGAATGAACGAAGATGGCAAGAAGTATTAAGATATCAAGAATTATTAAGAGGTGGTGAAATTCTCACCACATTCTTGACAAAAAGTGATGGTAATACTTCCAAGGTAAGGAAGATCAACTGCTGGGTAGCAGTGATCTCAAGGTTTACACAAAACTCGAACAAGTTGTGTTGAACGAAAGGCAATAAAGTGGTCGATGAGAACAGGAATCATCGAGGGGCAAGGATGGTATTACCCATCATGAATTCAATTGAATTCCTGGAAGAGCTCATAAGGTTGATGATGATCACGACACAATTGTCGAGAGATTTCATGCAGATGTAGTCAATCAGCGACGACATCAAGTCAAAGGAATGATGAGCAAGAGGTTATTGGAACCACGGTTACGACACAAACTCGAAACCAAGCTTGTTGTTCAAGGCGAAATGATATGACGATGAGGATCGACGTAAGCTTAGCTATCGTCGCAAATTGGTGCTCCGAGAATAAGGACCAGGTAGCACAGTTAGAATCATCACGACAATGATGTAGCCAAACAGGCTAGGAATGGCGTGATCGGGTACAAACTCGTACTAATAGAAGCTTACTGAAGAGTTGTTGAACCGTAGAGCGGACTCGGTTCAGTTATCGGTGTCTTTGAGTGTTTAATAACTCAGAGCCCGTGAAAAATTGGAATCAGTGGTAAGGTAGCACTTGATGAAGAACTCATAAGAAGTTAAGCAGTACCATGATAATCTTGAGATACCAGGGGGTAATACTCAACACAAGATCAAAGTAAAGGTTGGACTGGGGTATTGCTCTACAGAAGACAAGTGCTTAAACCTGCACGAGAAACGTAATTTAAAGAAGAACATGGTCGGAACCACGATTGCAAAAGGCCAGATCCCAGATATAAGATGAACTTATACCAAAGGAATAATTAATTTAAGAGAAGCTTTAATGATAAGATCTACACCGAGTCCATGGGCATGAACGCAAGGTTCAAGGTCGACTCCCACTTCTCCAATGCATACCTTTTCATTCACTTCTCATTTTCGACGAAGTCGTAGTGTTGAAATTTTATCTGGTAATCACCCGAAGAATATAACTCGTGAAAACTCTCGGGTTTGCACAGTCTAGGGAAGGCCTTGGTCCAACCCATCGGTTATCTTAGGAACATACACTACAAAGTTCAGAAGTAAATAACACAAGCCCGAAAGCAGAGCATGGTTGGCCAAGCAGAGGATACAACTTAACAAGGGCATCATGTATAAGGGGAAGAACTCACAAGGTGTTCAAATGTGAAGGACACTGCCGGATAACAATCCAACAAAGGACTTGATAGTCCACAAAGGATCTGATATGAGTATCGGTACTCAACCAGAAGAGGAAGGAATGCAAATGCAACAGGTTATGGAATCATCTGAATAATTCAAAGCTTAAATAAAAAGGAATTATGATTTCCAAAACAAAGGATCAGAAGCAGACGTTCTGATCAAGGATGGATCAATTGAATATACCAGAGGCACAATCGACGACAGATAGTTTGGTCGAGAACCAGCTCACGTTTGAAAGACGTCTGAGCCGGAGAGATAATTTAAAAGGATCAACTGATGATTACGTGCATTCGCAACATATTGAGTCAACAGACTCAAAATGATAATGACAAGGAATGTCAATAAGATTTCTATACTTATGGGATTAATCATAATGAAAGTAAACAAGAAATTCCAGAGCAATAGGTTGCTGAGGATTTTTGGAATATCGGTGGTATTTCGAAGACTTTTGTGTAACACATAAACAACTGGGGGATGAGCGGATATTCTATAAATGCGAGAATTAACCGTAGGGGTATTCAAGTGACAAGAACAGCAAGGTAGTAAGCTCAAGGGATTATCGAAACCACGACGAGTTTTTCAGGGTATCTTGTAATAACAAGACCAACTGGGGATGACAATATGAACGATAGGTGTAAGTAGTTATCCAGAGGGATTTATCGATGGAAGTGAATTGCAAAAGCGATGGCACATAGTTTCGAGAGCACATCGTAGAGTATCTTCGGAATCTTCTGGTGCAGCAGGCGGTCATCGGTAACAAGTGGCTCTCCGGGAGAAAGTACTTGCGAGAACCTAAAGTTAGTTTGTTTTTAGCAAAATCATTTAACCCGAATAGAAGAGAGCTCAGAGTCCCAGAGTAAAGGTCGAGGAGTAAAAGATCCTAGTACCACCCAATGGCGACGTGTGCCCGTAAGACACACAGCCATGTTAGTAAAGGTTTTGCCATGTCTAGACTCAACTTCGGCCAAAGAGTTGGAAAGGGGATTCCTACAGGCAGTCGGCTCTGATACCAACTTGTGACGCCCCCGATTCAATCGTACACTAATCATGCATGCAAATGTGTACGATCAAGATCAGGGACTCACGGGAAGATATCACAACACAACTCTACAAATAAAAATAAGTCATACAAGCATCATAATACAAGCCAGGGGCCTCGAGGGCTCGAATACAAGTGCTCGATCATAGACGAGTCAGCGGAAGCAACAATATCTGAGTACAGACATAAGTTAAACAAATTTGCCTTGAGAAGGCTAGCACAAACTGGGATACAAATCGAAAGAGGCGCAGGCCTCCTGCCTGGGATCCTCCTAAACTACTTCAGGTCGTCATCAGCGGGCAGCACGTAGTAGTAGGCACCTCCAGTGTAGTAGGGGTCGTCGTCGACGGTGGCGTCTGGCTCCTGGACTCCAGCATCTGGTTGCGACAACCAGAAAGGAAGGAAAAGGGGAAAAAGGGGGGAGAAAGCAACCGTGAGTACTCATCCAAAGTACTCGCAAGCAAGGAACTATACTACATATGCATGGGTATATGTGTAAAGGGCCATATCAGTGGACTGAACTGCAGAATGCCAGAATAAGAGGGGGATAGCTAGTCTTATCGAAGACTACGCTTCTGGTCACCTTCGTCTTGCAACAGGCAGAAGAGGGTAGGTCGAAGTCCTCCAAGTAGCATCTCCAAGTAACATCTCATAGCATAATCCTACCCGGCGATCCCCTCCTCATATCCCTGAGGTAGAGCGACCACCGGTTGTATCTGGTACTTGGAAGGGTGTGTTTTATTAAGTATTCGGTTCTAGTTGTCATAAGGTCAAGGTACAACTCCAAGTCGTCCTGTTACCGAAGATCACGGCTATTCGAATAGATTAACTTCCCTGCAGGGGTGCACCACATAACCCAACACGCTCGATCCCATTTGGCCGGACACACTTTCCTGGGTCATGCCCGGCCTCAGAAGATCAACACGTCGCAGCCCCACCTAGGCAAAACAGAGAGGCCAGCACGTCGGTCTAAACCTAAGCGCACAGGGGTCTGGGCCCATCGCCCATAGCACACCTGCACGTTGCGAGGGCGGCCGAAAGCAGACCTAGCCTAGTGGCGTTCCAGTCCAATTCGGCGCGCGCCGCTCCGTCGCTGACGTCTGAAGTGCTTCGGCTGATACCACGACGTCGGGATACCCATAACTACTCCCACGTAGATGGTTAGTGCGTATAGGCTCGTAGCCGACTCAGATCAAATACCAAGATCTCGTTAAGCGTGTTAAGTATCCGCGAACGCCGAACAGGGCCAGGCCCACCTGTCTCCTAGGTGGTCTCAACCTGCCCTGCCGCTCCGGCACAAAGTAACAGTCGAGGGCCGTCGGGAACCCAGGCCCACCTCTACCGGGATGGAGCCACCTGTCCTTTCAGCCCCCTCGTCAGAATCACTTGCGGGTACTCAATGAGCTGACCCGACTTTAGTCACCATCTGTATAGTATGTATGTATATATAGTATATACCCGTGATCACCTCCCGAGTGATCACGGCCCAATAGTATAGCAAGGCAGACTGACAAGAATGTAGGGCCAATGATGATAAACTAGCATCCTATACTAAGCATTTAGGATTGCATGTAAGGTATCAACAGATGTAGCAACAATGTCAGGCTATGCATCAGAATAGGACCAACGGAAAGCAGTAACATGCTACACTACTCTAATGCAAGCAGTATAGAGTAGAATAGGCGATATCTGGTGATCAAGGGGGGGGGGCTTGCCTGGTTGCTCTGGCAAGAAGGAGGGGTCGTCAACTCCGTAGTCGAACTGGGCAGCAGCAGCGTCGGTCCCGTAGTCTACCGGAGAGAAGAGGGGGAAGAAACAATGAATACCAAATAAACAGATGCATATCGATGAATGACATGACAAGCGATGCTAGGCGTGCCCTAACGTGGGATAAGGTGGTACTGGTTAAGGGGGAAATCATCCGGGAAAGTATTCCCGGTGTTTCGTGTTTTCGGGCAGAGGAGCCGGAGGGGGAAAGTTGCGGGTTCGATAGGTTAGGGGGTGTGGCGGACGAACGGACTGCGTATCCGGAATCGTCTCGTCGTTCTGAGCAACTTTCATGTACAAAGTTTCTCCATCCGAGTTACAGATTATTTTATATGATTTTTCAAAGTTTTATTCATTTTCTGAAATTATTACTAATTCAAAATTAATAGACAAAATGCTATGGGTACCCAGCCCTGTGTACACAGAATGTACACAGAGGCTGACAAGTGGGCCAGGGGGACCCAGTTGACCAGTCAACGTTTGACTGGTCAACAGGGGTGGGACCCCCGTGTCATTGACTGTATTAGTTAATTAGGGATTAGGCTAATCAAACTACTGTTCAATTAAACTAACAGATTAATTAGATTAATTAACTAGGATTAATTAACTTACTTAATTTAATTAATTAATTAATTAAGTTTATTTATTTTTAATAATTATTA
>NC_041393.1:129199942-129201146 GCF_002162155.2 Triticum dicoccoides
GTGGGTGGGGGGAGGAATCGTGGGGAGAGTGGGGGAATGGGGTTAGGGTTTCTGGTAGTGGGGGGGGGTTATAGCCGGGGGTGGGCCGGCTGGGCTAGGTGGGTTGGCCCAGTTGGATGGCCAGCTGGGCCGAGGCCCAGTGAGGGGGGGGGGCTTTTAATTTCTTTTGTTTTCTTTTTGTTTATTATTCCTTTTCTGTTTTCTGTTTTATTTTAGTTCCTCTTTTATTTTAGTTTTATAACTATAAAAGTAGTCCCTAATTTAGTGTTAGTAATTAGCTACTGCCACATAAGCTTGGGCAACAAAATAAAATAGTTTAATATTTTATCTATTGTAAAAGGCATTCAACTAATTGTCTTTGATACTGTTTAAAACATTTTAGATTATTTTACACTTTTATAAAAGTGTGGTTTCTCCACCATACTTACTTATGCATTATTTGGCTCACTCCGAACATTTTAGTTTCAATATTTGAAATCTTTTATTGTTTGCTTGATTTTGAATTTGAACGCGAATCGGTTTCGAACTAACGCGCGATTAGCAACTATAATCGAGGTGACGTGGCATCACTAGCGGAGGATCACTGTAGCTTAATTATCCGGGCGTCACACAGCTTCCACTTGTCGATCGCTTTCCGAAAGAGAGAGAGAGAGAGGGGAAGGTGGAGCATGCCTCTGGTTCATGGATGCGTGACCGATGGATGTCATCGTTGGTTTTATTTAATTTCATCGTTTTTCTTAGATTATGTCATCGTAGATTTCTTTGTCGCGAGAGGAGAATAATTGTTTGGTGAGTGAGCCTTTTCATCACGCAACATGAACGAACAAGCGTTTTGCCACGACCACAAAGCTAGCCTCAGTTAATCATGTCGATAAAGGAATCGAGTGGAGATATAGCTTTTGGTTAAAAAGAACTAAAATGAGGCCTTTTGGAGGCTTGATCTAATTCCTAAGTTTGTTTACTAGTAGTAGGAGTATATAATTAGGCAAAAAGGACATCAACTTTTCAGCCGCACATATGCATATATACTCCAAAAGAGGCATGCACGCACGCACCTAACTTCTAATTAGTTCTCTATCATTCATATGATCATAAGCGTCGTAGTACTGCAGCTGTTTAGTATTCCCTCTTATTCACAAAAAAAAGGTATTCCCTCAATCCCAAAATAAGTGAATAGTTGAAGACGAGAGGAAGTACTATATCT
>NC_041393.1:129201393-129210718 GCF_002162155.2 Triticum dicoccoides
GCGTGGCGGAACCGTTCCACACCGTTACCCCGCATCCCTGCCACCCTTTCTTGGAATCGACATTTTCACTGCCGCTGCATACCTCTTTCCTGTTGCCGTCGAGGTGAAGGCCACCGCCTGGATATGGCGTAGGAGGATCACCTGCCAGCCCTAGCCAGTCGACAGTGAAGGCCACCGCCTCCCTCGCTACCCCGGCGTTCGCCACTGTAGAAGAAAGTGGGCTGCAATTTAATTGCGCCAGCCGGGTGTTGAACTCAAGACCCCTTGGCTCTGATACCATAATGAAGTGCATGCTCTAACCAATACAATCAAAAGGCCGATCTGATGGAAGAGACTAGGCAATACATTTGTACCTCAACAACCACCTCCACGCCCGAGAACCGCCATTGCGGTCTGCTAGGCAGCGTCGACAGTGTCCTCTACCGCCTAGCTAGAGCATCACTGCCGCAGCTCGTGCTCTGACCCCGTCCGCCCACAAGGTATTTGTCAAACCGACAAGCTCACAATCAACTTCAAGAAGATCTTTTTGAGCACCATTGGCAACTTCATAGCACATGATTCTTGTGATTTTACCATGTTTATTTGAATTCTTAGTTCATTTGGATCATATGTTGTGTTCGAATTTTCATGGTTAAATCTGAAAAGTGAAAACAATACATTTGTACTTGAATTCTCGAGTTTTGAATTATGTTGTGATAATTTTTGAACACATTTGGATGAATTGGCAGAAGAGAAAATTTTGGGGATTAAGGTTTTGGTGGGTGGGTGGTACATGATGAAAAGTTTAATCCCCCAAACAATAGCTTTTTCAACAATAGGGGATTAAATTTTGGGGGATCTGCTACAAATGCTCTAAGTTCAATCTGAGTTTTTTTGTACTTGTTGAATGGTTCGTCTACGCAATTTGTTTGAATTTTTTATAGTACTCAAGATTCTCTGTTGTTGATTATCTAATAAAATGAAAGTAGCCTATTTTGTAAGTCCATAACTTTTTGTGATCTCTTCCTGAACTACCAAGAATCACTTGATTCACTTGGCTCTCGCGTTTCTTTTTTCTTTTTAGCTATAGCTATTGCATAAAAAATAAGAGTAAATGTGCCTATCATCTATCGTCTTATTTATGTTTATATATTTCGATATACCAAAACCTACTAGATAAATATTAAGAGGACTATCCTAAAATAAAATAAAGAGAACCCTTCTGCTTAGATAAAAATAGGACAGCATATGTAGCAATTATTAAGGGTCGTCTTCTAGATCAGTAGTCCCATTGGGCAGGTGTCGCCCTTTCCATTGACGGCGTTCCGTACCGTCATGCTCCTGGTTGGATCACGAGAAACCAGAAAGCGAGCAAGCTCATGCGGCGGACAGCGAGGGTGCATGCATGGCATGCACGGGGAGCACGCATCATTGGCGCTGCCGTCTATGTGATGTCTTGTGATGATTAACCATGGCGACGTTGCCAGGATTAGTACTAGACACGGTGGCATGATCCAGTGTCCTCCGGCCGGCGGCTCCTTGCAACATGGTTTTGCGCTTGCAGTGCAAGACTGCAACATGATTAGTGAAGAAAAGGCTGCCGGGCCAGCTCAGCTCAGCCGGCTTGCCCAAGCAACTGCTGTTCTTATTCGTGTCTCCTGAAACCAGTGGCGGAGCCAGGAATATTTTTTTGGTGTGGCAGAGTTTGTGAGGGGAAAAAACAACGTAGTAACATATAACTATGTGACGTTCCTGCTTGCTGCATCTCTTGACGGTGATCGCTGCCATGCCCACCACGCTGACTAAAGATCGCGTGGTTGCTTTGTAATCGCTGCCTCTGTTGCATGCCTTAGGGGTTAGCCGACTAGAGGTCGGTCGGTCGGTCGGTAGTAGGGACAAATATCACAACAAGACATACATTGTCATGAGTTTGGAGGAGTAGCCGTTGCTCCTAGTTGTATATTGTAATACCTCAGACGATTTGAGTCCGATTAGATCTAGTTTCTTCACCGGAGAGACGGAAAGCGGTGAGGCTCTGGGTTTCGCGGAGTTGGCACTGCTCATCACACAGCTAGAGACAAGCTTGAGGGGCGACTGGAAGGCGATTCCTGATCAACCGTGCTTGAACGAAACAGCTCGTGTATCTCCAATCAACTAGTACATTTTTTTAGCATGTCCAATCAACTGGAGTACATGTGAATTGATTTGCAATTGACTGCCAATGGTGTCCTCGTTTAGAACATGGGCTTGTGGGTCATGGGCTTATGTGATGCAAGTCACCTATATTGCTTAATTCTCTCCTTCCGCGGCAGTTAGGCCTCTAATGAGGCAGAAACACGTAGGTAACAATACAACTACCTGGCGAAATACATTCGAGGCCATGAGTTGCCTGCCCCCTGCGAGTATTCATCCTCCAAATTGACGAAACTGACCAAAAATCCATTGACTCAGCTCAAAGCTTCATACATACAGTATATATATGCAATACTTTTGCCAAATTTTAGGTATGGCGGCTGCCAAACCTCGCCATATAGCTGGATCCGCCCCTGCCTGAAACACAGACCAATGGCAACTGGGTTTATATGTAGCTTTTGAAGAACTTTCGGATGATTTAGGCAGGCCAGGAGCTACCGTCTAATGTTGCGAGAAGAATGGTCGGCGGCGCACACTTGCGATGAAAGACACTAGCATTTCTCTCATTTCAAATGATCCAACAAGCGAGCATTACTTCTTTACGAGGGAGGCCATTACTTTTCGATGAGGTATACGCATTTCGGACATGTTGAATGGTCCTTCTTGGTGGGTATTTATGCTCGTTCATCTTTGGTGATTCTAAATTTACTAGAATTACCAAAGGCCACTTCAGCCTTCATGTTTTTTTAACGTTCACCTGCATAGCACTTTTGTAGGTCCAAATTATAGCTACTCTGCTGGAGCTGCTCTTCAGAGGCGGAGGGATCACCCAGGCATGCTAGAAGACCTGGATGCCAAGATCCACGTCCCCCGTTGAATAAACCTGGTGGATGCGTATCCCTTCCTATACATGCAATTCAATTTGCACTGATCCTTTCCTGAACAGTTTTTACTTCCCAGCACTGGCCCACCTTGCACCTTGCACCTTGCACACTAGCGGGACATGTGAGAGCGATGCAAATTTTCAGGCCAGGGACTACTAGTTTGGTCCCGCGCTGAGTGAACTGGAGAGCCGCTGCTGTGTGTTCCATTCCATTCCATTCCGGCATTCCCTGCAGGGGGGCGAATGGAAGCGATGTTTTTGTACACAGGCCGCGCAAACGCCCAAGCGGGAGGCGAATTCTGTGCCACATGCCCACACGTGGTGCCCGGTGCCATGGGAAGGAAGGCAGCGCCACATGCGGCACCAGGTCCTGGACCGGATCGTGCACCGGTACGGTTAATATGCATACGAGAGGTCGGTCCGTAGATTTGGGTGTTGGATGCATGCTCTCGTTCGGATAAGAACATCTCCAGCCGTTGGCCTCCCAGAAGATGCTAAAAATCGCTTCCTGGAGACGCACCAGCGCTAAACCGGGCGCTCGGGGCGTGATGCCCCCCAATCGCGGCGCCCACGATTTTTTGAAAATTTAAACTACGGCATAAACACGACGCAAATTCAACCAAACTTTGACGAGTTCGTTCATATTTAAAAATATTTTACAAAAAAAAAAAATAACTAGTAGGCTACTCCTAGCCGTCTCCCTCGCCGCTCCTCGCCACCCGCCGCCCTTGCAATTCTACATGCCGAGGAGGCGGTAGAACCGCGTGTAGTCGCTGTCGTCGTCATCGTCGTCGTCGTCGGCGTCGGCGTCGTCGTCGCCGCCTCCGCCGCGGCCGCCGTCCCTGCTGCAACCCTCCCCCGGTTGGTGCGGCGGGTTGGACGGTCCGGGGGCGTCCTCGTCGTCGTCGCTGTCGAGGATCACGACGCGGTGCTCGTCCTCGCGCCCACGTTTGCGGGCGGCTATCTCCTCCAGGGCCCGGCGCTGCCGGACCATCTCGTCGCGGAGGTAATCGTCCCGCGCCCACTTTAGGGCCTCCTCGTCGGAGAAGCCGTGCCGGGCTATCTCCTCGTACTCCGCGGGGAGGCCGGGCTCCGGCTTGGGCGTGACGAGGACGAGGCGGCTAGAGGGGGGCGGAGTCGCCGCGCCGGAGCTGCTGGTGCGCCCGCTGACAGGCGTGTCCTGGGGATCCGGCTTGACGGGGCGAAGGCAGGGGGGCCGGACGAGCGGCCGGACGAGGAGGAGGACGCCCCGAGATGCTCCATGTGCCTCGGCGTCCAGGAACTCCCACGTCAGCGAGAGAAGGAGGGGGGAGCAGTTTACTCGAGCCTCGGCATGTTGCCGCCTTCGATGTACTCGAGGACGGCCTCCAGCGTGCGGCCGGGCACGCCCCACCATCGGCGCCGCCCCTCGGAGTTGAGCCTTCTGGAGGGCACGACGCCGTTCGTGGACTCGAGCTGCTCGGCGTGGCGGTGGCGGAAGTAAGGCTCCCAGAGTGGGCTGTCGGAGACGTACCGCGGTCCTTCCCTCGCCGCCCGCGGTAGGGAGGCGCGGATACGCGCAATCTCCGCACGCCGCGCCGCCCCGATGGGTGGGGTTGGGACAGGGACGCCGCCGGCGATGATTCTCCACGCCCCGGGCACCCGCATGTCCGGCAGGGCCGGTTACTCGGCCTCGAAGAGGAGCCGAGCTTCGTCCTCGTGAAGGTGGCGGCCGCCGAAGCCGTTCGCCAACGCGCCGTCGCCGGGGAAGCGCTCGGCCATGCTTTGATCTGGAGACGGCAGGAGGAGAGGGAGGAAGGGGGAGTGGCGCGTCGGCGGTGAGGCTCTGTGCGTGTCTCCGGCGCGCTGGGGTCGGCTTATATAGGCGGACGCGCCGCGTACGCGTGGCCGCTACGTGGACGCGTGGCGGGCGAGGGGACGCGCGTCACCCGGCCTTCACTGCGCCGCCTGTGAGGCATCAATGGAGGCTGACCGGCGCGGCAGCGCGCAGCAGCTTTGGCATTGATTCACCGCGGGAAACGAGGCGATGAGGACGACGAAGAGGCGAGAAAAGAGATGAGTCGCTGACGCGACTGGCCCGCGGCTCTTTTGCGCCAAAAACGATTCGCCCGGCGCCCCCGAGCGCCCCCCAGCGCGCCGGGTTCGGGTTGGGTCCGCCGGCACCAATTTCGGCCCGAGCCGGCGAAAAATGGACCCCTGGGAGCCGGACTGGGCCAATTTTTTAGCGCCGGTGGCCGAAAAGTCGCCTGAAGGGCCTTGTTGGGGCGCGGTTGGAGATGCTCTAAGTACAACGTGGTTACCGGTTTGTAAATAGCACGCAGTTTTGCTTTCCGGAAAGAGCACACCGAGGTTTCTTTCCTTGCTGATGGTAAGTACCGAGAGATTCCTTCGTGAAGGAAAAATACATGTTTGATGTTGAAACATACATGTTCGTGATCGGTGCGTTACTTTTTCATATAACACGCCACGTTTCATGGAAACCCAGGTCGGAGTATAAAGTTAAGTCACTTATTTTGAAATGAAGGGAGTATATTTTGCACCTTGCAATTAATGAAAATGTCTTACTCCACTGAAAGAACATCGTTGAAAAACCTAAAATAAATTTAGAAGAACATAAGTAAGCACCAGTATAACGTTGATGATCTGGTTTCATTACAAGAAACCTAACCATCTAAACCTTTTCTTTTTGAGCAGAAGAGGATTTCCCCTCTAATTTTTATTAAAGAAACCAGCAAGCAAGCATACGATATGTTTTTACCACCGCAAATTAAAGCTAGCCCTATTACATACCAGAGAAGTCTCAAAATACAACAAGGCCAAGCAAGAAACTACAGAAGATAATGCAACACACAGGTAGGCACAAAAGATGAGCCTCATGCGCAGATTTCCACTTCACTTCGTCGAAGCACCAAAATGAGAAGTCTTCATCCCTGTCACTGCTGGATTTTAAGAACTCCAAAACGCCAACCTTGCGCAGCCTTGTAGGCATCACTTGCTACTTGTACGATGAGTTTTGCTCCCAGCATCAACATTCTTTTCTCTGGGCACCTTTTCTGCAAAACAGCCCAGTCAGAAATCCATCCACACATCGTTTTCACAATTCCCATTGGGTCAGAGATCTTTTTTCTATCAAACACAACGTCATTTCTACATCTCCAGATCGTCCATAACAGCGCTGAGATGCCAACCAATATAAGTTTCTTGCTATCCTTCTGGAAAATTTTTAGCCATTTTCCCAAACAATCATTGAGGTCTCTAGGAGTACATTTTAAATCAAACGCACATCTTACTAGCGCCCAGATGATTCTGGCTACAGAGCAAGAGAAAAACAAGTGATCAATTGTTTCATCTTTGCCACAAAATACACAATGTTTATCCCCTTTCCAGCCTTTTCTTAACAAGTTATCTCTAGTAAGTATAGTTTTTCTAGCCAAAAGCCATAGAAAATATCTAATTTTAGTAGGTACTTTAATTTTCCACAGAAATTTTCTGGGAATCCCCACATCTGTTTTGATCAGATATCTGTATAGAAATTTGACAGAAAATTTTCTGTCAGTGGTCAGCATCCACAAAGGTTTATCCCTCCCCCCATACATCAACACTTCCTCACATCTCACTCTCATGCTATTCCAAAGTTGTTCAGTGTCTCCATAAAGAGATCTCCTGAAGGTAAAACCACTCCAGCCTTTATCAATAGTTTATCTAATTATAATCCCATGATCATTACTAATGAAAAACAAAGAAGGGTAGGCCTCTTTGAGAGGTTTATCCCCTACCCACCAATCTTCCCAAAACCTGGTATTTCTTCCATCTCCCAATTTTTTCTTAATGTGTGGGTAAAAGTATTTCCTAACTTTCAATATGTCAAACCAAAACTGGGAATCCCCACTTTTCTGTTTAATTCCAGAGAGACATTTGTCCCCAACATATTTTTCTTTAATAATCTCGTGCCAAAACCCTCATCATTCTCTAACTTTCACAGCCACTTAGCTAATAAAGCAATGTTAAACATTTCAATGTTGGTAATCCCCAGGCCCCCTTGCTGTCTTGGAACACAGCAAGTTTTCCAGTTCACTAGATGGTATTTACTTTTATCTCTTCTGATTGCCACGCCATCCTGGCTCTGTAAAAGTCCATTTTTTCCTAACTCCAGCTGGCAGCAGATGAAATGACATCATGTATATAGGAATATTAGATAAGCAGTATTGCACCAAAGTGACTCTTCCTGCAATATTTAGTAGTCTACCCTGCCAACAGGCACATCTTTTCTCAATTTTCTCAGTAACATTCTTCCACATTTTATTTCTAATTCTTTTATTAGATATAGGTAAACCAAGATATTTCAGGGGTGTTCCCCCCAGAATGCAGGTGAAAATTTCCTGATACAGATCTTTTTTCTCTCTAGCCTCCCCAAACAAGAATATTTCACTTCTGTGGAAATTTATTGTCAGGTCAGGCATCTTTTCAAAAGCAGTTAAGATAAATTTTAAATTTCTGGCAGATTTTTCATCATCTTGTATCAAAAAAATGGTGTCATCTTCATATTGCAGCATATTGACCCCATTTTCATGGTAATCAATGAGTACCCCTTTCACAAACCTTCCTCTCTAGCTTTATCTAAAATAATGGCAAGAGCATCAACTGCAAGATCAAAAAACAGGGGAGACAAAGAATCACCCTGTCTGAGCCCTTTAAAGGTTTTGAAGTAAGGACCTATGTCATCATTCACTTTGACTCCTACATGTCCCCCTCTCATAGTGTGCATCACCCAGTCACACCATTTATCAGGGAATTTTTCAATTTGAGCATCTTATGAAAAAAGGCCACTTAATTTTGTCATATGCTTTTTCAAAGTCAACTTTGAACAACATAGCATTTTGTTTTTTTTTATTTTGGATAGAATTAAGAGCCTCATGTAGTATCACAACTCCCTCCATAATATATCTATCCTTCACAAAGGCAGTTTGGATGGGAGAAATGATAGGGTTAACTACTTTGCTCAATCTGTTCATCAACACTTTAGTGATAATCTTGAAGCTAACATTTAAGAGACAAATTGGTCTAAACTTTTGTATTTGTCTAGCATCTTTAACTTTTGGGACTAGGGTGATAATCTCATAGTTCAATCTAGCCAGATCAACTTTGCCACTATGAAAGTCATCTAACATAGCTTTCAAGTCTGTCTTAAGCAGCTCCCAAAAATGTTGGTAAAAGTCTACAGCAAATCCATCAGGACCTGGACTTTTGTTTTTTTCCATATTGAAAACCACATCTCTGATTTCTTCCAGACTAAAAGGTTTAATCAAATCAGATTCTTCCTGTGGGGAGATCCCCACAGGGTTTTGAATGTCCAAATCAATATTGGACTTATCAGCTTGATCAAATAGAGTTTTGTAGTAATTGGTTATATGCTCCATGAGTTTGGCATCTCCCTCAATGGCCTCACCCTCATGTTCTAGATTAGTTATCCTATTTCTTCTTCTTCTGCCATTAACCTTGGCATGGTAGTACCTAGTATTAGAGTCTCCCTCCTTTATCTCTCTGTCTTTATATCTTTGTAGCCATTTAATTTCTTCCATCTTAAAGACGTCATTTAGTTCTTTCCTCCAATTCCTCTGAATCTCTCTATATTGTGCACTAAGACCATTAGTCTCAGTTTTTTTGTCAATCTCATCCAATAACTCTAGTAATTCTTTTTTTTTTCTTTTCCTGTAAGCAGCATTAGCATTGATAATCCATCCCCTGATTTTTTGTCTAATGTTTCTTATTTTTGTTTGCCAAATGTCCAGGCTAGACCCTCTGCATTTTATATTCCAATTTTTTCCACAAATTCCTTAAAATCTTTCATGAGCATCCAGGCATTTTCGAATCTGAAGATGGGTTGGCTTTTTCTATGATCCCTAGTGTCTAACAGCAGAGGGGTGTGATTAGATATTTCCCTTTCCATGGCATTCAACATAGCCAGGGGGTATTTGTCTTCCCAATCTGGGCAGATTAAAATTCTATCCAGTTTCTCATATATGGGCTCAGGCAGGTTATTTGCCCAGGTATATTTCCTCCCATTCAAAGGAAGGTCTCTGAGCCCAGCATGCTCTATAATAGCATTAAAGACGAAGCTAAAATGGTCCAGTCCTCCAAGTTTGTTCTTTTCTGAACTGTTCTTGATAAGGTTAAATCCCCCCCCCCACCCCAATCACACAAGGATGTGGATTATCTTGACAGAATCTAGATAATTCGGCCAAAAAGGTTGCTTTCCCATCTTTTTGGGCATCACCATAGACTGTAAGAAGATTCCAACTAAATTTGGCTATTTTATCAAACGAATGAATT
>NC_041393.1:129211226-129253845 GCF_002162155.2 Triticum dicoccoides
AAGTTTGTTCTTTTCTGAACTGTTCTTGATAAGGTTAAATCCCCCCCCCACCCCAATCACACAAGGATGTGGATTATCTTGACAGAATCTAGATAATTCGGCCAAAAAGGTTGCTTTCCCATCTTTTTGGGCATCACCATAGACTGTAAGAAGATTCCAACTAAATTTGGCTATTTTATCAAACGAATGAATTTTAATGAAATACAATCCTTTTTCTACATGTATCACATCAAAGCAATCATTATTGATTCCTACTAATATTCTACCAGATTTACCTCTAGGGGCAATCCATTCCCAGAGAAAATTTCTACCTCCAGCAAGGTTATGTAACTCATTTTTTTGTGAAATCACTTTTAGTAGTTTCCTGGAGTCCAACAAAATTCAGTTGTTACTCCGGTATGGTATCTCTAATAAAATTTCTTTTAGTATCTTTCCCAATCCCTCTAACACTCCAAAACATGCCTCTCATTTTTTTCTTTTTATTATTCTTCGCTTTAGCCCCCCTAATCAGGATGGATTTTCCCCAGCACCAAAGGCTGGCATCCCACCTCTCATTTTTCTGTTACTGGAAAAAATCTTTTTTAATTTGTCATAATGTTCTATCTCTACATCATCCTCAGAGTTATCTCCTTTTGAACACAAATCTTCTAACTCAACATCACCAATGTCAATGAGACTTGGAGAGTCATCTTTTTTCTCCTTCCTGTTTTCATTAATCAAATTTTGGAGATATATATCTCTTCTAGCCTGTTCCATGTTAGAAATCAGGTCTAGATTTTGTGTAATCATATCTAGTGCACACCCCAAATCAATTCCAACTTTGTTAGCCATATCATATAATGAAAAAAAAATTCATCAGATAGAGTAGAATCCTTACCATAATTGTCCTTTTCAGCTGTGCTTTCCTTGGCCAGATCTTTTATCTTAGCATCTTTTTATCTAGATTTCTATCACTTCTTCTAGTAGGTCCATCCTTATCTTTATCCTTGTCTCCTTCCTCCTTCTTGTGAATTCCTAATTTTGAGCCTAGAGATTTCACTGAGTCTTGACTGGCTGAATAATCCACAGGTTCTGCATATGCATCTTCAGGCGTGTGATCCTGGGGCATTTCAGTCTCAAGCTCATTTTTCTCACCTAAGTCTTCTCCATAGATCTCTTTCTCTTCCCAAGCATCAATTTTTTCCATGCACTTGTTTGTCAGCTTTTGTTGACCTTGAATCATTTCTAGCAAAATCTTCTTCTCTATTTCCCAATTAGCAGTCTTTTTTTCTTCCACAGCTTTCCAAGCATCATTCCTGCATCTGATTTCCTCAACTTCTTGGAATTTTTTTAGAGCTTTATCTAGCTCAACCTCAACTTTCTTTCTCAAGCCCACCTCCATTAAGTAATCTTTCTGCATCTTCAATACCTCCTCATTTTTCTGCTGCATCTCCTCAAACTGTTTGAGCCCCACACTTCCCATAGAGATATTTTTCCTTAATTCCATCTGATCGCATTTCTCCAATCTTGATTTTTTCTGACCTCCCATAGTTGTTCTATCTAGCTCAGTTTTCATGTTCTCAAACTTTCTTTTTTCTTCATACCAACCTTGTTCAATTACCTCTTCCAACTCATTGTTGATTCTGTAGATCATCAGATCTTTCTCAGTAATCTCAGTATGATGGGGAATTTTTTCAAAGTCTCTGACTCCCACTTTAGCCCTGATTTTCTCTTTCAGAATAGTGGTCATATCAATTTCCAAAACAGGACCCACAGAAGCAGCCACCTCACACATTCCAAAAAAGTTTCTGAAGCACTCAGGGATTTTCCCAAACTGCATCCACACTATGTGCAATTTACCAATAGCTTGAGTGTCATAAGTCCAACTATCCACATTGATCACATCATTGGTTCCCAGCAAGTTGAAGTTTTCAAACTTGTGGAGCTCTGCCAGTCTGCTCTTGCTAGGGAATCTCATAATATAAGCTTTGTCTCCATGTTTCTTGCATCTCCTCTGCCAGTTCCAGCTAAACATATAATTGAACCCCTCCAGGAACTGTGTCTCATTGATCTCCCCAGAAGATATGTTCACAATGGCCATAGGATTAGTCTGTTCACTACTAACTACCTCTTTGAGTTCTGCACCAGCAACACACCTAAACCTCTGGCAGCATATCCAATAAACTTGGGGGTTGGCCTGATTTGCTTCAGCCATGCACACTCCTCAGTAATGTGAGAGTTCTTGCCACAGATGATACAATTGGGGAACTTGCAGTCTCTAGTCAGATGCCTGGTGTCTTTGCACTTGTTGCATATCATTCTGAAATTACCTCCAGCTTTGTTTTGATCCAAGCTCTTCCTATGTCCAAACCTGTTGCTCAGAGTCCATCCCTTCTGCCCTTTCTTATTTCCCACACCCATGCCAGCTTCACTTTTTTCCATGGTATGTTTCCCTCCAGCAAGCTCTTTCTTAGTCTCATCAGACATATTACTTCTACTGCTTTCAGGGAGACAACATTTCCTCCCCCAGACGAGCTTTCCATCTTTTGTTGGGCCATCTGGGCCATCAAGGCCCCATACAACTGTTGTTGTTGGATCAAATTGAATGAGGGAGCAAGCACCGCAATATCCTCTTTGCCCTTAAGATCTCTAGCCCTCTGATCCTCTTCCAACCTCTTCCCAGTTTCTTCCTTGGAGCTCAAAGGTAACTTTAGATCTATCGTCCCTCTCTTCTCTTCCTCCACCTACTGATCAGATTTCCTTGATTCCTCTCTGTATCCAAATCTTCCACCTCCTCTCTCATTGTTGGGGTAGATTTCTCTGAATCTGTCTAGTTCCTCTTCCTTTCTTCTATACTGGAAAATGTCTCTCCCTCCTCTATTAAATCTTCCTCCCCGCTCCCCCCCACCCCCCGATATCCATCAGGCCCCCTATTCATCATATCTCTCTCTCTCTTCACTCTCACCAAGTGGCGTCGAGGGAAGGGGAAACCCTGAATCCTCAAGGGGGTCGCACTCTCTCTCAAAGCAGAGGAGAGGCGCACTATTTATAGGCAGGAAGGCTTGGGAAAGCGTATTGCTAAAACCCGCCTCCCCTTTTGCTTTATCCATCTTTTTCCTAGCTTTATCTAGTGCCTTTTCGCCCCAACTAGGGAGAGACATCCCATTCCTACTCATAATCTCTACATGCACTGTAACTTGGCATCTATTAATGACCATATTATCTAGATGCACAACATCATTCGACCAGAAATCTGGAATATGCACATAATTTGCACAATTCATTTTCTCAGCTATGGAGATACTTCTTCTAACCAGATCTGGATCGACCTCGCGACTGGATTCTGTAATGGATCCAGCGCCATAATTCTTATCAACTTTTCTGATAGATTTGCTGTAATCAATATCTCTCGTATTCTTTCTATTTTTATCAACCAATCCCTCAATCACTTTTATCTCTGAAAATGTCTTCTCAGACACAGAACCAAAACATGATCTAGTTTCAATTTTATCCCCATTTCTAGCAGTCAATCGACTTTGTTTGTTCATTTTTACTTTGCCAGCAGAAATCCCTGCTTTACAATCGACAAGATATTTGCTAGGAGACGGGAGTTTACCTTGCAGATCTGACGAGGGCCTAGCCTCCTCGTCAGAGACCTCACCAGCAAGCAGCCAGAAGTCACTGCCCGCCGGCGAGGCTCCTATCCCCGCTGGAGTCGGGCGAGGCTGAGCAAACGCGGCGAACGACGGGGCAAGCGTGGGGATCGCCTTATCACCAGCGGCATCTTCGCCTTCTTCTTCCTCGCACCAGGTTTCACTCCCATCTCTGTTGTGCTGGCCACCAGATCCCTCATCGCCTCCTCCTTCATCGCTGGAGCAGGCACCGTAGGAACAAGCACCAGGAGGCCCATCACCGCACCGACGACGAACTCCGTCGGACCAGCAGACTTGCGGCGGAGGGAGCAAAATGCTCTCCACTTCATCTCCTGCTTGGGGTCGTCGGACTCCGACTCCTCCATCGCCCAGAGCAGCATCCTGAGCGCGCCCACCGGCTCACCCGTCGGTGTGAGGCGCCAATCCTCTGCCTCCGTGAGCCTCCTGTATGCCGCCCCCGCCGCCTCCTTCAGATCCCTCTCCTCCGTGAACCAGGAGATGATCTCCATCAGCTTCTCCAGCTCCGCTTCGTCCCTGTTGGCTATCTCCCTCGCCCTCGCCTTGAGTCTCGGCTTCCAGGGCGCCATGGATCTCTCGAGGTGGAGCACGGGGTTGTTGTGCGGGAGGGGAATGGATCTCGTCGAGTGGGGAAGGGATAGCCGCACCGCACCGCGCCGCAGCTTTAATCCTCCGCATTCCCGATGCTCCTCCTCCTCCTTGACCTCGATTCTCGCGTCGTGCCGCGCCTCCGCCCCAATCCCCAGCTCCCTGCCCACCAGAACAACGTGACAAGGAAACCGAATTTGTGTACCTTCCTGTATTTCCTCCTTATCGTGTACCCGCACCGCGTCGACTCGCACCCCACGATCGTCCAACGGCGTCAACCACGGCGAGCCGCCCCGCTGAAGGTAAACTCCCGTCGCTAGGTCGGAGACGAGGTGCACCGCCCACCTGTGATCAGGGGGATCCGCCTCGCTCGTGTCGCCAGAGCTGACCCGTGTCGCCCGAGTCGTCATCCGCTTCATCCCTAACCATCTAAACTACACTTAGTTCGTTTTTCTTTCCATATTACACCCGTCCCGAATTACTTATCATATAAATGAATGTATGTAAACTAAAATACGTCTAGATACATTTATTTGTGCGACAAGTAATTTCAGCCGGCGAAAGTACTAGACTACACCACGAAGGAACTCGGACGGCGTCTTGATTGTGTAATCAACACATACTCACGTACTAAATTCATGCGCTAGACGTCGTCACATGGGTGCAACATTCAGTTAGCTGGCGCCGCATCCTTGTTCTTTTCTCGCAACCGAATGTAACGACCTGGGTCCTCTACATGCACATGCAAATGTTCCGGTTCCCGGGGCATGGATCAATTACCGTCGAGTTCGGAAAGCAAAACAGGATCAATAAGGCGTTAACACCTGCCAAGAATCTGACAGTCAATGTACGTCTGGATAGATGCCAGTACACACACCAGATATACGCCTCCCTGACTATACAGGTAAGATTTTGTTTTGGCACGTACTATCATCGCCATGCATGTGAAATAATACAACGACGGACCAACCAAATAATGGATCCAACATGGAAGTCGATGTACATATGTACGTGTGTATTGTCGCTTATCCAATCAATCATTTCATGCATGTGGTGTGTCACCGGATACGTGCGCGCTCTCCATGCAACCCCACTGGTAGTGTAGAGCAGATAGATCGAAGGGCCATTGGCCGAACTTTATTAGATGGGAAAGAAATACAAGCTGGTTAACAGTCTAGGCGCACTAGAACTGGAAACCAGAGGATGTTCTCCTAGAACAGCGATGGACACACTTGAGCCTGAACAAACAAGCATGGTCAAAACTAGTCACACGTGAGCTTGAACAAACAAGCTTGGTCAAAACTAGTCGCCCAGGTCGGAAATGCATCTTGCTGAATGTCTTCACGCACCAGATCCAGCACTCTATCTGTGCTGCTAGCCGTCTGGTCAAAAAAACTTGGAGTTCCACTCCTTCGACAGCCTCCAGTGCGTCAAAATCGCAATGTAGTCAAGTTGCGACTCATCATCTTGGGCACACCGGCCCTTGCCTGCAGCCAGCTCTCCTTGATGCAGCTAAACCGGTCATCCGGCGTGATGAATTGAGCCCCCAACCAAAACTGTAACACGCTCCAGACCAGGCTATGTCGCCAAGTCACTGATACAGCCGGCCGCTCTCCACATAGGTATATCCTCCAAGATCAGATCCCGAACCTTGTCAGGAGTGCTCGCCATGTTGTCGAATATCCTTGCATTTCTTTCCTTCCAGATTCTCCAATGTAGAAGGATGGTAATTGTATCAAAATTACGCCGCATTTGCTTGGGGATCCCCGCCCTAGCATTCAACCACCAGTCTTCCATGGTGCTGAAGTTGATATTTGGAATCTGAAAATCAGCTCTTGCCCAAGCTCTGAACCTCTCCCAAACCTGAATACTGAAACTGCAGTGCACAAATAAGTGCGAGCAGGTTTCAGGTTCAGAGGAACACAGGGGGCAAACTTCGTTGGAAGGCCAGTTCCTTCTTTCTAAATTATCAGCCGTCACACATCTTCAATGAACAGCAACCCACATAAAAAACTTGCAGCGCGGCGGCGCTTTGGATTTCCAAATTGGCTTATAATAGGCAAACCGAGTGTTCCCTAAGAAGAACATCTGGTATGCACTCTTCACCGAAAACTGTAGGTCATGAGTCAATTTCCAAACTGGCCGATCCCTCATATCCAAGTTTAACAAAGTGTCTTGAACAAGATCCCAGACCCTCAGGTATTGGCCCATGGCTATGAGCGACAAACCTCCAGATATGTCACTGATCCAGGCCCTATCTTGCAAGGCCTCTCTTACCGATTTGTTTTTGTACTTGACAAAGGAGAGCAAAGCCGGAGCCAACTCAGCAAGTGAACGGCCATCCGGGAGCCAATTATCCGTCCAGAACCTCGCGGACTCGCCGTCGCCCAAGCTTATGCAACAGGCCGCGGAGAACATGGCATGCACCTCCCTCTCTGTTGCCTCGGGGATCAGCTGCCACGGTCTCTCATCAGCGTCCCAGAGTAATCAAGGCCACTTACATCTTAAAGCGAAGCCGAACCACTTCAGATTAATAATACCGAGCCCTCCCACCTCTAGAGGTAAACAAACTCTAGACCAAGGCATAACACAATGGCCACCATTGATCTCCTCCTCCCCTTTCCATATAAACCCTCGACATTGCCTGTTAATGATCTTAATGGCCCATGCCGGCATGGGAAGCACAGCCATCAGGTGTATAGGCAGTGCCATGAGTACCGAGCGGGTTAGAGTCAGGCGGCCCGTAACAGCTAGCATCCTCGGCTTCCACCCCTTCAATTTATCCGAGAACTTGTCAATGAGAGGAAACAGATCTTGACGTCACATCCTGTAAATGGTAAGAGGAAGTCCCAGGTATCGAATAGGGAATTGCTGCCTCCTGCACTGGAAGTGCCCTTCCACCACCGCGGCTACCTCTTCGTCGCAACGGATAGTGGTGATCGTACTCTTTTGCATGTTGATTCTCAGGCCTGTGGCCTCTCCAAGTAGCTTTAGAATAGAGGATATGATTTGAAGGTCTGAGCTAACTGGCCTGAAAAACAATACTACATCGTCTGCAAAGATAGATGCCCTCGGCATCTTCGTGTTGCACCCAATGTCAAAAGAGCAACTGATGTTGAACCGCCCATTGCAACATGCCATGTAGCGTGTCCATGGCTAGGATGAAATGAGTAGGAGATAAAGAATCTCCTTGCCTAACTCCCTGCCCCAAGGCAAATGGTTGACTTAATTCTCCATTGATGAGAACCGACGAAGATGCAGTGTACAGGAGACCACAAATCCATGAGCACCAACGTCTTCCAAAGCCTCTCATCCTCAACACCTCAAGGAGGAACTCCCAAGATAATGTATCAAAAGCTTTGGAGATATCAATTTTCATTAACACTGCTGACTTGCGCTTCTGATAGAGTCATCTAGCTGCGTTGCGCACGAACTTGAAGTTTTCATGCATGTTGCGCTTGCAGATAAAAGCACTCTGAGCCTGAGATATTAGAGCTGGGAGAAAAGGTGACACCCGAACCGCGAGAACTTTTGCAAAAATCTTGGCAGCCCCATGAATCAGATTGATGGGCCGAAAATCACCAATCTTCAGAGCCTCTGATTTTTTCGGCAGGAGGGTAATGATGGAGGAATTGAGATCACCCAAGGAGTAGAAGCGTCAATCGTACATCGCCTTCATAAAGGCCATAAAATCCTTTGCTATGATATCCCAGCAGCTCTTGAAGAACAGCCTGGAGAACCCATCCGGCTCCAGAGCTCTATCCGAGGGCATGTCCGATAGAGATGCGTCGCATCACGTTGTTGTTTTCCTCCAGGGAAATTGTTGAGCTAATCCGAGACATTTCCGCCTACAACTCCCTAACGCCAACCAAACTGTTCCCATACACATGGAGGGCAAGATTAAGAGAGATGTACGCCCACCAAACTGTTCCCACCCATGGAAGAAAATGTACATCTCTCTTAATCTTGAGTGAAGATAAGAGCTCTTTGAGGTACACCGTTGACCCGTGTTCTTGAGTGATCAACTCTCGTGCAATTTCCATGATTTTTTTTAGAAAAGGAGGATGACCCCCGGCCTCTGCATCTGGACGATGCATACGGCCACTTTATTAATTATTCTCACGGGACCTTACAAAGTCATACAACAGTAAGACTAAAGCCGCCGTCTAAGCAACAAACTGTCGCTACACCTATCCAGTCGATGAAGGGGCGCAGATAGCCTGGGCCTAATACCAAACAGACATCGCAGCCAAGCCTAACATCTAAGACTTGAGACCCCAACCTAGCCACTTGCCGGGTCTGGGGCACACACTGGTCCGGCGTGCTCTCAGAGGCCGCCGCCGCCAACTGCCACCGCTCCATCTTCAGAACTGTACTGATGCATCAACCTTGCTCGGTCCAGCTATCGTCAACGCCACCACGGCGCCCAATGGCACCTCCTCCCTGCATGCAAACAGCTGAACACGCCGCGGTCGCCACTGATACACCTCAGCGCCATGCTGCAAAGTACCACCAGCCGACACAGCTTGAAGCCCTTGGAGGATCTGTCGTGCGTAGCACCTGCTGACCAGGCACGGTCAGGCGTGACTTGACATCTCCACCGAAGCTCCGTGCAAGACGAAGCCGCTCCACCTCTTGCCTCTGACTTCCAGCGCTGCTCCACAAAACGATGCTCCCAAGAGAGAAACGACACCGCAGTGCCGCCATCGTCCGGTCTGGAACACCAGATCTTAGGGTTTCCCCTGGAGCAATATGAGTGGGTCGACGGTAGTCACATGACGATGCCTTCATCAAGGTAACGATGTGGAACGCCGCCATCGCCAGCTGTCGACTCGGTTTTCACCGGCAACTACGTCTCCCTGACTCGCAGCTGGTGCCAGATGACGGATCCCGAGATCTGAACACCCAGCCTCAGGCCGACCACCTCTAACGGAAGAGATGACCACCACCGCCGGCTGCACCGGTCAAAACAGATCTGATCGAAGGTGCCGCCGACGAGACCACCTGGCCCTCCACGCCGTTGTCGCCGATCTGAAGGCAGCATGCATGCCACCGCAGCCAAGCCGGCCGCCGCCGACCGCAGCCGCTGCCACCGCCCGAAGGGCCATCTGCAGCATCCGCAGCCCTGGCCTCCACCGCGCCAAGCCGTCGCCGTCCGAGGACGGGCTGGCCTCCCGCCGCCTGCGGCCATCCGCCGCGCCGCAGATCCCAGATCGGTCTCACCACCACACGCCTTGGGGTCCGCCCCACCCCGGAGACGCGCGAGAGAGAAGATCCCTCGCCACCGCTACGGCCCCCGGGCTTAGCCCGATGGCGTCTTCCGGCGACAGCGGAGGGAGAGGAGGAGGGAGTTTGTGGCGGCTAGGTTTGAATCAGCGTCCTTAAATTGGGGGAGAATTTCACTTTCCATGATGGTCCACTCGGTACTGATGACACTGCCTCTTTGACAAAGTTCTTCCGGCCCTTGGTCAGCTAGCCACTTGCTCCACGTGGTTGATGGGATAGCTATGCAGCAGATTACATGCACTATGAGAACTTGGTCAACTAGACCATGTATGTGGCTCAATGGTTGATGATGTTAGAGCAACTCCAGCCGCCCCCCAATAGCCCCCCCTGGGTGATTTATTTGCGCCGGCGCCCAAAAACAGGCCCAGTCGCTCCTCCAGAAGCCCGTTTTTCGCCGGTCCGGCCCGAAATTGGTGGCAGCGGACCCAGGCCGAAACCGGCGTGCTGGGGGCGCCCGGGGGCGCCGGGGCAATCAATTTTGGCGCGAACGAACAGCGGGCCGGCCGAGTCAGCAACCCCCGCCTCGTCATCCTCACAATGCCTCGGTTTTCTGCAGGGAATCAATGCCAAGGCTACCGCCGGTCAGCCTTTGTCGGATTTCGGGTTCCACTAACCCTTGAGAGGTTTGAACTCTGGGGTGCGTGCGAAGAACTCAACCTCCCCAGTCCGCCTACTCGCTAATTTCACAGCTTAGCTCGTCGAACTCAAGGGAAAGGGGACACAACAGTTTACCCAGGTTCGGGCCACCTTGCGATTTAAAACCCTACTCCTACTTTTTGGTGGATTGGCCTCGAGGGGCTGAGAATGAACTAGTACAGTGGAGAACCACCTCAGGAGGTGTGTTCTTGAGCTCAAGTGAGTTGGTGAGCTATTCAGGATGGAGTGGATCCGATCCCCGACTATGGTCATGGCTAGGTCCTATTTATAGTGGCATTGGTCCTCTTCCCAAATGAAGGCGGAAAGGGATCCCACAACTGCAAAATTTGAGGGAGACAACTAGTACATCTTATCCTAATGAAAGTAGTCTTCGCCTGCAAAAGCCTTTGGTTGTGACGCCACGGCGGGCTCGGTGATGACCTCCGCCCTGCCGTCCTGGCGGTCTTGGTTTTGTTGCACGGGAATGGAAACCTTTGGTTGATTCCTCAGGACTCCACGTCTGCGCTTGCCTCCTTAGCACCAAAGAGGAAACTGGTACATTGCACCCGCTGGTTCCCGCCTGGCCTTGGTCGTGATGGCTCACGTCACCCAAACCTTGCGAGGTGAGGCTTGCATGGAAATCTCCGCTCCTCGAGAGCCAGCCTGAGGAGACTGCTCCCTTTGGAGGTCTTGGTGTTTTCCGCCTCACGAGGTTTGGCCCCTCGCGAGAGTCTTGAGTTATCGATGCCGAAGCTCGGCCATACTAGGCCGTTGATGGAGCCATGCCGTGGGACGCAGGCAGGCAAGTCTGGGTACCCCCGTTCCGAGGACGCCGATAGTAGTCCCCGGGCCATAACCGCATGTGGCCTTGGTCGACACATGGCGATTAATGGGACGTGGGCGTCTCCGCTTCCCCATGCTGCCTTGATATCCTCCAGGCTCGGCGGCCGCCCGTTGCCAGCGCAGCCCTGCCTCCATTGCTTGATGTGCTCGGCCTTGGCTCCTCCT
Organism: Triticum dicoccoides; assembly: GCF_002162155.2. NCBI lineage: Eukaryota > Viridiplantae > Streptophyta > Magnoliopsida > Poales > Poaceae > Triticum > Triticum dicoccoides. The sequence goes on from NC_041393.1 coordinate 129,222,395, forward strand.
CTTCTTCCCTCGACCTCGCAGCCCCTCTTCTAGATTCGGCGCTGGTGCCCCCCTTCCTTTCCGCCATGGCTCCATGGCTGAAGAAGAAGGTGAAGTCCTGCGCTCCGGCCAAATCCCAGCCAGTCTAGGATCCTGCTCTTGAGTGGTCGACGGTGGTCAACAAAGAGGGATTGGCCAATGTCCGCCGACCCTTGCCGCCGATTCCAATGAGTGGAAGGAGACGATGGCTTGGCCTACTTCTTGGGCCATGATCGACATGAAAGCCACCGAGATCCCCATCTATCTTCACGCCCTCTTGGCGGCCCTGATTCCTCCTTTCTCCGATTTCTTCAACGCTATACTCTTGCATTACCAAATCCAGGCGCTGCATATGGACCCCCAATCCATCATCCTCCGTGCCGTCTTCGTCTTCCTTTCTGAGGCTATGGTGGGCATCGTTCCGTAGCCCTGTTTCGACATTCCTTCTCGCTTCATCTAGTCGACGCTCGCCAGCGCTCAGGGTGCGTGGCCTTCCAGGCCGTAGCGGCGACAGTTGGCTCGGGTATCGACTTTGAACTCTCGCCAGATGTGAGGGGGTTCCGAAAACGGTGGGTGTATGTGGATGCCGACCATGCTATTATATTACTCGTTTTAGATGTTTATGGGCTTTACTTTACACTTTTATATCATTTTTGGGACTAACCTACTAATCGAAGGCCCAGTCCGAATCGCTGTTTTTTTGCCTATTTCAGTGTTTCGAAGAAAAGGAATATCAAATGGAGTCTAAACGGAATGAAACCTTCGGGAGCGATCTTTTTGGAACAAACGTGATCCAGGGGACTTGGAGTGGACGTCAAGCAACAGAGGAGGCATCCACGAGGGTGCCCGGCGCGCCCCCCACACTCGTGGGCCCCTCGAGCATCCATCGACTTACTTCTTCCTCCTATATATACCCATGTACCCTGAAACCATCAAGGAGCACCACGAAAAACTATTTCCACCGCCGTAACCTTTTGTATCCATAAGATCCCATCTTGGAGCCTTCACCGGTGCTCCACCGGAGGGGGAATCGACCATGGAGGGCCTCTACATCATCCCCAAGGCCCTTCCGATGAGTTGTGAGTAGTTTACCACAGACCTTCGGGTCCATAGTTATTAACTAGATGGCTTCTTCTCTCTCTTTGAATCTCAATACAAAGTTCTCCTCGATCTTCTTGGAGATCTATTTGATGTAACTCTTTTTGCGGTGTGTTTGTCGAGATCCAATGAATTGCGAGTTTATGATCAAGTTTATCTATGAGAAATATTTGAATCTCGTCTGAATTCTTTTATGTGTGATTAAGTTATCTTTGCAAGTCATTTCGAATTATCAATTTGGTCTGGCCTACTAGATTGATCTTTCTTGCAATGGGAGAAGTGCTTAGCTTTGGGTTCAATCTTGCGGTGTCCTTTCCCAGTGACAGTAGGGGCAACAAGGCACGTCTTGTATTGTTGCCATCGAGTATAAAAAGATGGGGTTTATATCATATTGCATGAGTTTATCCCTCTACATCATGTCATCTTTCTTAATGTGTTACTCTGTTCTTTATGAACTTAATACTCTAGATGTAGGCAGGAGTCGGTCGATGTGTGGAGTAATAGTAGTAGATGCAGGCAGGAGTCGGTCTACTTTTCACGGACGTGATGCCTATATACATGATCATGCCTAGATAATCTCATAATTATTCACTTTTCTATCAATTGCTCGACAGTAATTTGTTCACCCACCGTAATACTTATGCTATCTTGAGAGAAGCCACTAGTGAAACCTATGGCCCCCGGGTCTATCTTTTATCATATAAGTTTTCCATCTACTTTTATTTGCATCTTTACTTTTCCAATCTATATCATAAAACTACCAAAAATATTTATCTTATCATATTATCTCTATCAGATCTCACTTTCGCAAGTGGCTGTGAAGGGATTGACAACCCCTTTATTGCGTTGGTTGCGAGGTTCTTGTTTGTTTGTGTAGGTGCATGAGACTTTTGAGGAGCCTCCTACTGGATTGATACCTTGGTTCTCAAAAACTGAGGGAAATACTTACACTACTTTGCTGCATCACGATTTCCTCTTCAAGGAAAACCAACGCAAGCTCAAGATGTAGCAAGAAGGATTTCTGGCGCCGTTGCCGGGGAGGTCTTCACTCAAGTCAAGACATACCAAGTACCCATCACAAACTCATCTCCCTCGCATTACATTATTTGTCATTTGCCTCTCGTTTTCCTCTCCCCGACTTCATCATTGTTGTTTTATTTTCCCTCTGTTTCCCAATCTCCTCTCTCTTTAGCCTGCCTTTTTGTTTGCTTGTGTGTTGGATTGTTTATCTCGTCGTCATGGCTAGTCCTCCTATCCTTGTTATTACTCCCGAACATGAAATTCTTAATTTTAAGCAAAGGGAGGGATAAAATCTAAAAGATGTGTGGCATAGAATTTGCAATGCTCAAAATAGATCTACTAGGAAGCTCTCTACTTCCGTTCTTCTTTGTAATTTTTATGTAGGCATTACTCCTTGGAATAGATGCATTCTTGATACCATTACCGGATGGGATTTCTTGAGTAGCCATACTTTTGATGCTTATAATGGTATGTTAGATTTGTTTGGCCCTCCACCTCTTTTGGTTAATGGAACTGTTTTAACTTTGGAACATGTGATGCAAAGGCTTGAAATTATTGAAAATAAAGTTGCCACTGTTGAGTTGATTTAAAATTTGGATAAAAAGATTCATAACCAGATTACCCAATATGGATCTAGGGTTGGAGTTACCTTGAAATTTTTTAGAGAGAAAGAACCTATAGTTAATGAAAGAATAGATCTAGATTCTATGAGAATCGGTAAACTTGAGGATATTATTACCAACTTAGGGTCGACCTTTTCTTCCGTGAAAAATACTCCAATTCCTCCTACCAAAACTGCCAAATTTATTTATGTTCCTACAAATAAGGGTGAATCTTCTAGTTAGGAAAATGTGGATCTCAAATCAATAAGTCTTCATCCCAATTGTCTCTCTATCATTAAGGAACCTTTTGCTACAAATGAATTTCTCGATTTCTTGCCTAGGAGCTTAATCATTGCTAAAAAGGGAGAAACCCCTAAATATTATAAGTGCTCTACTAAGGAATTGAGTGCCAAAGATGGCACTACTTAGATCTATCTTCGCTTTTATGCCTAGCTTGGGGCATTAAACAATAGCGGTAGTTGGGAGGCAACCCAATTTTATTTTTGTTTTTTTGTTTTTGCTTATGTTTAGTAATAAACATTCCATCTAGCTTCTGTTCAGATGTTTTTTCATGTTTTAATTAGTGTTTGTGCAAAGTAGAACCTATAGGATAACCTATGGTGATAGTTAATTTGATTCTGCTGAAAAACAGAAACTTTGCACGCACGAAAATAATTTTAGTAATTCACAGAAACGTGCTTTTGCGTTGATTCTTTTTGATGTAGATCAATAGAAAAATTTCCCAGGACTTCCTCTTTTGATAGGATTTTTAGAGTTCCATAAGTATTCGAGAGTTACAGATTGCTACAGACTGTTCTGTTTTTGACAGATTCTGTTTTTCGTGTGTTGTTTGCTTATTTTGATGCATCTATGGCTAGTATTGGGGGGTATGAACCATAGATAAGTAAGAATACAGTAGGTTTAACACCAATATAAATAAATAATGAGTTCATTACAGTACCTTATGTGGTGATTTTTCTTTCTTGCACTAACGGAGCTTATGAGATTTCCTGTTGAGTTTTGTGTTGTGAAGTTTTCAAGTTTTGGGTAAAGATTTGATGGAATACGGAATAAGGAGTGGCAAGAGCCTAAGCTTGGGGATGAGCATGGCACCCCAAGATATTCAAGGATAACCAAAAGCCTAAGCTTGGGGATGCCCCGGAAGGCATCACCTCTTTCGTCTTCGTCTATCGGTAACTTCACTTGGAGCTATATTTTTATTCGCCACATGATATGTGTTTTTCTTGGAGCGTCTTGTATGATATTAGTCATTGATTTTTAGTTTACCACAATAATCCTTGCTGTACACACCTTTTGGGAGAAACCCACATGATTTGGAATTTTTAGAATACTCTATGTGCTTCACTTATATCTTTTGAGCTAGATAGTTTTGCTCTAGTACTTCACTTATATCTTTTAGAGCACGGTGATGGCTTTATTTTGTAGAAATTGTTGATCTCTCATGCTTCACTTATATTATTTTGAGGGTCTCTTAGAACAACATGGTATTTGCTATGGTTATAAAATTGATCCTAGAAAGATGGGCATCCAAGTTGGGTATAATAAAACTATCATAGGAAGTGAATTGGATGCTATGATCAATTTGATACTTGATAATTGTTTTGAGATATGGAGGTGGTGATATTAGAGTCATGATAGTGGGTAATTGTGAATTTAAAGAATTCTTGTGTTGAAGTTGGCAAGTCCCGTAGCATGCACGTATGGTAACTGTTGTGTAACAAATTTGAAATTCACCTTGAGAGTTGGTGCAAACTTATCCAGTGCATCCAAACCCCGTGATATGATATGCTCTATCACACATAAACCTCCTTATATCTTCCTCAGAACAGCCACCGTACCTACCTATTATGGCATTTCCATAGCAATTCCGAGATATGTTGCCATGCAACTTTCCACCGTTCCGTTCATCATCATGACACACATCATCATTGTCATATTGCCTTGCATGATCCTGTAGTTGACATCGTATTTGTGGCAAATCCACCATGAATAATTTTTCATACATGTCACTCTTGATTCATTGTCCATCCCGGTACACTACCGGAGGCATTCATATAGAGTCATATCTTGTTCTAAGTTGTAATTCATGAGTTGTAAATAAATAGAAGTGTGATGATCATCATTATTAGAGCATTATCCCCAAATATAAACAAAAAAATTCCAAAGAAAAAAAAGAAAGGCCCAAAAAAGAAAAGAAAAAAGAAAAAGAAAATAAAAAATGGGGCAATGTTACTATCCTTTTCCACACTTGTGCTTCAAAGTAGCACCATGTTCTTCATATAGAAAGTCTTTTATGTTGTCACTTTCATATACTAGTGGGATTTTTTCATTATAGAACTTGGCTTGTATATTCCTACGATGGGCTTCCTCAAAATGCCCTAGGTCTTCGTGAGTAAGCAAGTTGGATGCACACCCGCTAGTTTATTTTGTTGAGCTTTCATACATTTATAGCTCTAGTGCATCCGTTGCATGGCAATCCCTACTCCTCATATTGACATCAATTGATGGGCAGCTCCATAGCCCGTTGATTATCCTCGTCAATGTGAGACTTTCTTCCTTTTCTGTCTTCTCCACACAACCTCCGTCATCATATTCTATTCCACCCATAGTGCTATATCCATGGCTCACGCTCATGTATTGCGTGAAAGTTGAAAAAAGTTTGAGATTACTAAAGTATGAAACAATTGCTCGGCTTGTCATCGGGGGTGTGCAAGATGAGAGCATTCTTGTGTGACGAAAATGGAAGCATGACCAAACTATATGATTTTGTAGGGATGAACTTTCTTTAGCCATGTTATTTTGAGAAGACATGATTGGTTAGTTAGTATGCTTGAAGTATTACTATTTCTTATGTCAATATGAACTTTTATTTTGAATCAATTGGATCTGAACATTCATGCGACAATAAAGAAAATTACATTGAGAATTATGCTAGGTAGCATTCCACATCAAAAATTCTGTTTTTATCATTTACCTACTCGAGGATGCGCAGGAATTAATATTAGGGATGCTTGATAAGTCTCCAACATATCTATAATTTTTTATTGTTCCATGCTATTATATTACCCGTTTTAGATGTTTATGGGCTTTACTTTACACTTCTATATCATTTTTGGGACTAACCTACTAACCGGAGGCCCAGCCCGAATTGCTGTTTTTTTCCTAAGAAAAGGAATATCAAACGGAGTCCAAACGGAATGAAACCTTTGGGAGCGATCTTTTTGGAACAAACGTGATCCAGGGGACTTGGAGTGGACGTCAAGCAATAGAGGAGGTGGCCACGAGGGTGCCCGGCGCGCCCCCCACCCTCGCGGGCCCCTCGAGCGTCCACTGACCTACTTATTCCTCCTATATATACCCATGTACCCTAAAACCATCGAGGAGCACCATGAAAAACTATTTCCACCGCCGTAACCTTCTGTATCCGCGAGATCCCATCTTGGAGCCTTCGACGATGCTCCGCCGGAGGGGGAATCGACCACAGAGGGCCTATACATCATCCCCAAGGCCCTTCCGATGAGTTGTGAGTAGTTTACCACAGACCTTCGGTTCCATAGTTATTAGCTAGATGGCTTCTTCTCTCTCTTTGAATCTCAATACAAAGTTCTCCTTGATCTTTATGGAGATCTATTCGATGTAACTCTTTTTGCGGTGTGTTTGTCGAGATCTGATGAATTGTGGGTTTATGATCAAGTTTATCTATGAGAAATATTTGAATCTCCTCTGAATTCTTTTATGTGTGATTAAGTTATCTTTGCAAGTCTCTTCGAATTATCGGTTTGATTTGGCCTACTAGATTGATCTTTCTTGCAATGGGAGAAGTGCTTAGCTTTGGGTACAATCTTGCGGTGTCCTTTCCCAGTGACAGCAGGGGCAGCAAGGCACGTATTGTATTGTTGCTATCGAGGGTATAAAGATGGGGTTTATATCATATTGCATGAGTTTATCCCTCTACATCATGTCATCTTTCTTAATGTGTTACTATGTTCTTTATGAACTTAATACTCTAGATGCAGGCATGAGTTGGTCGATGTGTGGAGTAATAGTAGTAGATGCAGGAAGGAGTCGGTCTACTTGTCACAGACGTGATGCCTATATACATGATCATGCCTAGATAATCTCATAATTATTCGCTTTTCTATCAATTGCTCGACAATAATTTGTTCACCCGCCGTAATACTTATGCTATCTTGAGAGAAGCCACTAGTGAAACCTATGGCCCCCGGGTCTATCTTTTATCATATCAGTTTTCCATCTACTTTTATTTGCATCTTTAATTTCCAATCTATATCATAAAAATACCAAAAATATTTATCTTATCATATTATCTCTATCAGATCTCACTTTCGCAAGTGGCCGTGAAGGGATTGACAACCCCTTTATTGCGTTGGTTGCGAGGTTCTTGTTTGTTTGTGTAGGTGCGTGGGACTTTTGAGGAGCCTCCTACTGGATTGATACCTTGGTTCTCAAAAACTGAGGGAAATACTTACGCTACTTTGCTGCATCACCCTTTCATCTTCAAGGAAAACCAACGCAAGCTCAAGACATAGCAGCGTGCTCAGCCACTTGCTCCTGCTCCCGCGAGTACTTATAACCCACAAGTATAGGGGATCGCAACAGTTTTCGAGAATAGAGCATTCAACCCAAATTTATAGATTCAACACAAGGGGAGCCAAAGAATATTTGAAGGTATTAGCAGCTGAGTTGTCAGTTCAACCACACCTGGAGATTAATTATCTGTAGCAAAGTGATTAGTAGCACAGTAATATGATAGTTTTGATGATAGTGGCAGCAGTAATAGTAATAGTAACAGTGATAGCAATGATTTTGTAGCAGTAACGATAGCAGTAGCAACAGTAGTAACTTAGCAAGAACAATATAAGATAAATTCATAGGCATTGGATCGGTGACTTGTTGGATGATATTCATCATGAGACAGTTATAACCTAGGGCGATACGGCACTAGCTCGAGTTCATAAATATAATGTAGGCATGTATTCTGTAAATAGTCATATGTGCTTATGGAAAGAATTTGCATGACATCTTTTGTCCTACCCTCCCGTGGCAGTGGGGTCCTACTGGAAACCCTTTTAATAGATAATCGGAACAAAGCATTAGCACACGGTGAATACATGAACTCCTCAAACTACGGTCATCACCGGGAGTGGTCTCGACTATTGTCACTCCGGGGTTGCTGGATCATAACACGTAGTAGGTGACTATAACTTGCAAGATCGGATCTAGAACATGGATATAATGGTGATAACATAACGGTTCAGATCTGAAATCATGGCACTCGGGCCCAAAGTGACAAGCATTAAGCATGGCAAAGTCATAGCAACATCAAACTCAGAACATAGTGGATACTAGGGATCAGACTCTAACAAAACTAACTCGATTACATGATGAATCTCATCCAACTCCTCACCGGCCAGCGAGCCTACGAAGGAATTACTGACTCCCGATGGGGCGCATCATGGAATTGGCGATGGAGATGTGTTGGTGATTGATACGTCTCCAACGTATCTATAATTTATGAAGCATTCATGCCATTATATTATCTTTTTTGGATGTTTATGGGCTTTACTAAGCACTTTTATATTATTTTTGGGACTAACGTGTTAACCGGAGGCCCAACCCATATTGCTATTTTCTTGCCTATTTCAGTGTTTCGAAGAAAAGGAATATCAAACGGAGTACAAACCTAATGAAACCTTCGGGAGCGTGATTTTTGGAACGAACGTGATCCAGGAGACGTGGAGCTGAAGTCAGGGAAGCTTCGAGGAGGCCACGAGGCAGGGGGGCGCGCCCACCCCCTCTGGGCGTGCCCTCCACCCTCATGGGCCCCTCGTGGCTCCCCTGACCGACTTCTTTCGCCTATATAACTCCATATACCCTAAAACCTTCGAGAAACACAATAGATCTGGAGTTCCGCCGCCGCAAGCCTCTGTAGCCACCAAAAACCTCTCGGGAGCCTGTTCCGGCACCCTGCCAAAGGGGGGATCCCTCACCGATGGCCATCTTCATCATCCCGGTGCTCTCCATGACGAGGAGGGAGTAGTTCACCCTCGGGGCTGAGGGTATGTACCAGTAGCTATGTGTTTGATCTCTCTCTCTCTCTCTCTCTCTCTCTCTCTCTCTCTCGTGTTCTTGAGGTGATACGATCTTGATGTATCGCGAGCTTTGCTATTATAGTTGGATCTTATGACGTTTCTCCCCCTCTACTCTCTTGTAATGGATTGAGTTTTCCCTTTGAAGTTATCTTATCATATTGAGTCTTTAAGGATTTGAGAACACTTGATGTATGTCTTGCCGTGCTTATCTGTGGTGACAATGGGATATTCACGTGATCTACTTGATGTATGTTTTGGTGATCAACTTGCGGGTTCCGTGACCTTGGGAATATATGCATAGGGGTTGGCACACGTTTTCGTCTTGACTCTCCGGTAGAAACTTTTGGGCACTCTTTGAAGTATTTTGTGTTGGTTGAATAGATGAATTTGAGATTGTGTGATGCATATCGTATAATCATGCGCACGGATACTTGAGGTGACAATGGAGTATCTAGGTGACATTAGGGTTTTGGTTGATTTGTGTCTTAAGGTGTTATTCTAGTATGAATTCTATGATAGATCGAATGAAAAGAATAGCTTCATGTTATTTTACTATGGGACTCTTGAATAGATAGATCAAAAAGGATAACTTTGAATTGGTTTCTGATAACCCGTAAGTATACGGGATCAATTGTAGCCTCTTTCAGTAAGTAAGAGTGTCGAACCCAACGAGGAGCTAAAGGTAGAACAAATATTCTCTCGAGTCCTATCTGCCACTGATACGACTCTATGCATGCTTAGTGTTCGCTTTACCTAGAACAAGTATGAAACTAGAAGTACTTTGTAGGTGTTGTTGGATTAGTTTGCAAGATAATAAAGAGCACATAAATATAAACTAGGGGCTTTTTAGATAAATAAGCAATAAAGTAAATATAGCGAGTGTGGGAAAGTGGTGGTAGGAGTTGTGAAATTGTCCCTAAGCAATTGACTACTTTACTAGACCGATAATCACTATTGCAATTTTATTTGAGGGAGAGGCATAAGCTAACATACTTTCTCTTCTTGGATCATATGCACTTATGATTGGAACTCTAGCAAGCATCCGCAACTACTAAATATCATTAAGGTAAAACCCAACCATAGCATTAAAGCATCAAGTCCCCTTTATCCCATACGCAAACAACCTACTTACTCGGGTCTGTGCTTCTGTCACTCACGCCACCCACCATAAGAAAATCATGAACATATTGCAAACCCTATAGTGGGGACCCCTCATGCTTGCGCGACACGGAGGGCACAATAGGACAGCACCAATAATAAAACATGCAACTCAAACCAATCATAGAAATTCATCAATCACCGATAGGACAACGAAAATCTACTGAGACATCATAGGATGGCAACACATCATTGGATAATAATATGAAGCATAAAGCACCATGTTCAAGTAGAGGGTACAGCGGGTTGCGGGAGAGTGGACCGCTGAATATAGATGGGGGAAGGTGATGGAGACGTTGGTGAAGATGATAGAGGTGTTGGTGAAGATCGCGGTGATGATGATGGCCCCCGGCAGCGCTCCGGCGCCACCGGAAGCAAGGGAGAGAGAGCCCCCTTCTTCTACTTCTTCCTTGACCTCCTTGCTAGATGGGAGAAGGGTTTCCCCTCTGGTCCTTGGCTCCCATGGCATGGGATGGGCGAGAGCCCCTCTGAGATTGGATCTATCTCTCTGTCTCTCTGTTTCTGCGTTCTTAGATTCTGCCCTTCCACTGCTTCTTTTATATCTGGAGATCCGTAACTCCAATTGGATTGAAACCTTCGCCCAGATGTTTTTCCAAAAATTAGATTTCTTGCGGCCAAAGTAGAGCATCAACCGACTTACGCGGTGCCCACAAGGGTCCAGGGCGCGCCCCCTGCCTCATGGCCCCCTCGGGCACCAGCTCGCGTTGATTTTACTTCCCAAAAATCACAAATATGCCAAAATAATTCTCTGTCTGTTTTTATCCCGTTTGGACTCCGTTTGATATTGGGTTTCTGCGAAACATAAAACATGTAACAAACAGGAACTGGCACTAGGCACTGGATCAATATGTTAGTCCTAAAAAATAGTACTAAAAGTTGCCAAAAGTATATGAAAGTTGAATAATATTGGCATGGAACAATCAAAAATTATAGATACGACGGAGACGTGTCAGTTTCGTACCCTACCATAATATCTTCGTTTGTTCTCCGCTATTAGTGACTTTGGAGTGACTCTTTGTTGCATGTTGAGGGATAGTTATATGATCCAATTATGTTATTATTGTTGAGAGAACTTGCACTAGCTAAAGTATGAACCTTAGGCCTTGTTTCCTACCGTTGCAATACTGTTTACGCTCTCTTTTATCGCTTGCTACCTTGCTGTTTTTATAATTTCACATTACAAATACCATTATCTACTATCCATATTGCACTTGTATCACTATCTCTTTGCCAAACTAGTGCACCTATACAATTTACCATTGTATTGGGTGTGTTGGGGACACAAGAGACTCTTTGTTATTTGGTTGCAAGGTTGTTTCAGAGAGACCATCTTCATCCTACGCCTACCACGGATTGATAAACCTTAGGTCATCCACTTGAGGGAAATTTTCTACTGTCCTACAAACCTCTGCACTTGAGGCCCAACAACGTCTACAAGAAGAAGGTTGTGTAGTAGACATCAAGCTCTTTTCTGGTGCCGTTGCCAGGGAGGTGAGTGCTTGAAGGTATATCTTTAGATCTTGCAATCGAATCTTTGTGTTTCTTGTTTTATCACTAGTTTATTCTATAAAAGTAACTACAAAAAATAATGGAATTAAGTTTGCCTCATACGTTTCATCTTTTTAATATCTTTCCTGAGAATGATGGAAAGGAAAATTGTACTCAAGTGCTAGAAGAAGAAGTCTATAAAATGTTTGGCATAAAATATTTGAATAATGAGCATGATTGCAATGTTGTTAGTATGAATTCCTTGAATATCCATGATGCTAATGATATGCAAAGCCACAAGCTTGGGGAAGCTATGTTTGATGAATATGATATTTTTTATCCCCCAAGTTTTGATGAGCATATTTATTATGATGAAAGCATGCCTCCTATTTATGATTACTATATTGATGAAAGTGGATTTGCAGAGGTCATGACTTTATTTAGTGATGAATCCACTATTTCGGAAGAGGTTCCAATTGATTATGAGAACAAAGTTGCTATCTATGATGATTATTGTGATGACCTGTATGCTATTAAGAATAATGATAACCATGAGACTTGTCATCATGATTTTAGTTTTTAATTGGATTATGCTTGACATGATAGTTATTTTGTTGAATTTGCTCCCACTACTATTGATGAGAATAAATTTGCTTATGTGGAGAGTAGTAAAATTTCTATGCAAGTAGATCATGAAAAGAATTCTTTATTTGTTGGTTATATTGTTGAATTCATTCATGATGCTACTGAAAATTATTATGAAGTAGGAATATATGCTTGTAGGAGTTGCAATGATATCAAGTTTCCTCTCTATGTGCTTCAAATCTTGAAGTTATGCTTGTTTTGCCTTCCTATGCTAGTTGATTATTGTTCCCATAAGTTGTTTGCTCACAAAATCCCTATGCATAGGAAGTGGGTTAGGCTTTAATGTTCTAGTCATATTCTTCATGATGCTCTCTTTATATTTCAATTCTTATCTTTTATGTGAGCATCATTGAAATCATCATGCCTAGCTAGGGGCGTTAAACGTTAGCGCTTGTTGGGAGGCAACCCAATTTATTTTTGTTTCTTACTTTTTGTTCCTGTTTAGTAATAAATAATTTATCTAGCCTCTGGTTATATGTGGTTTTATGTTTTAATTAGTGTTTGTGCCAAGTAGGACCTTTGGAAAGACTTGGGTGAAGTCTATGTGATCTTGCTGTAAAAAACAGAAACTTTAGCGCTCACGAGATTACCTGCCAGTTTTTACTGGAGAGCGATTTTAGGTTGATTCTTTTTGCATATGATTAATAGAAAAATTTCTCAGGTCCACCAATTTATTTACGAATTTTTGGAGTTCCAGAAGTATACATTTGATACAGATTACTACAGACTGTTCTGTTTTTGACAGATTCTGTCTTCTATGAGTTGTTTGCTTATTTTGATGAATCTATGAGTAGTATCGGAGGGTATGAACCATAGAGAAGTTAGAATACATTATATATTACACCAACATGAATTTAGAATGAGTTCACAACAGTACCTAAGTGGTGATTTATTTTCTTATACTAACGGATCTTACGAGTTTTGTGTTGTCAAGTTTTCAAGTTTTGGGTAAAGATTCGATGGACTGTGGAATAAGGAGTGGCAAGAGCCTAAGCTTGGGGATGCCCAAGGCAACCCAAGGTAATATTAAAGGACAACCAAGAGCCTAAGCTTGGGGATGCCCCGGAAGGCAGCCCCTCTTTCGTCTTCGTTCATCGGTAACTTTACTTGGAGCTTTATTTTTATTCACATGATATGTGTTTTGCTTGGAGCGTCATTTTATTTTGTTTGTATTTTCTTGCTGTTATTTATAATAATGTTTTGCATCTATATTTTCAATAAAAATGTCAAGGATAGCCTTTACCATGCTTATTTTGCAAGTATACATGTTGCTGTTTGAAAACAGAAAGTTTACCGCTGTTGCAAAAATTCCCTAGAAAAGTCAGAGAATGTTATAATGTTGAAACCTTTTGCATGTTGAGCTCTGATAAATCTTCTACAGAGTAATATGTTTCTCATAATTTTTGGAGTTAGGGAAGTATGATGAATCTTGCATTCTTTATAGACTATACTGTTTTGGGAGATTGTTGTTATGTTTGCATTGTTTGTATATGTTTGCTTGTTTAATGATTCTATTTTAGGATAGGAGTATTAAATATGTAGAGACATTTAGTATGCAATATTGAATAATAATTTTAGTGATTTTTTACAGTATAAAATGATAATGTTTTTGCATTGGTTTATACTAACTTATCTCACGAGTTCTTGTTGAGTTTGGTGTGGGTGAAGCTTTCGAGATTTAGGAAACCGAGATATAAAAGGAATTAAGGAGACACAAAAGGTCAAGCTTGGGGATGCCCAAGGCACCACAAGATAATATTTCAAGAAGTCTCAAGCATCCACGCTTGGGGATGCCTCGGTAGGCATCCCACGTTTCTTCTTCAACAATTATCGGTTAGTATCGGTTGAACCTAAGTTTTTGCTTATTCACATGAGTCGTGCTATCCTTGCAATGCCATTTTATTTTGTTTTGCTTGCTGTTTGAATAAAATACCAAGATCTGAAATTCTTAAATGTTAGAGAGTCTTCACATAGCTACATAATTATTTAACTACTCATTGATCTTCACTTATATCTTTTTGGAGTAGTTTGTCATTTACTCGTGTGCTTCACTTATATCCTATGAGTAAATGGTTGAATGAGTTGAATGTCATAAATCTGAAATTATATATGTTTCATATGCTAACCCCGTTGGGAGTAATGACTTCACATCTGAGAAGTAGAGGTAGTAAATTTATTGAAGGTTAGCAAGCATTGTATTGGTCACTTGAACAATTCATGAAAGAATATTGAAGGAAGAAAATTTTCACATCTAAATATACTATCTTAGACATCTTCTATGATTGTGAGCCCCATTAATTATTTTCAAACCTGAGCAAATTAGTTGAAGTTGGACAAGGAAGACAATGTAATGAGTTATGCTTGGGTGTATTTGTATAGAAGTTATATTGTTATAGATCCTCCAACATGTGGTGCTTGCTTTTTAGAATCCTTTGCTAGCCAAAATATCTGTACTAAGTGGGAATACTGCTTGTGCATCCAAATCCCTTGAACCAAGTTTCTTCCTTGAGTGTCCACCGTACCTACCTATATGCGGTATTTACCTGTTGTTCCAAGTAAATTTGCATGTGCCAAACTCTAAACCTTCAAATAATAATCTGTTTTGTATGCCCGAATTGCTCATGTAGCGACTAGGGGTTGTTAGTATCTTCCATGCTAGGTGGGTTATTCTCACGATGAGTGGACTCCGCTCATCATTCATGAGAAAAATGGTTGGTAACTGGGATGCCCAGTCCCATGATCAAAAGATCAAAATCAAATCAAAAAATAATTGCAAACAAAACTCCCCCAGAATTGATGTTAGTTGGAGGCACGCGTTGTTTCGGGCAAGCCATGGATTGATGATTGTTTTGGTGGAGGCGGAGTAAAAACTTTATGATTCTGTTTGGGAACCGCCTATAATGTATGTAGTATGGAAGATATTGGGAACTCTTGGTTGGTATGTTGACAATGAAAGCATACCTCTCAAAATTATTTTCATCTCTATTTCAAAATCGAGCTCTGGCACCTCTGCAAATCCCTGCTTCCCTCTGCGAAGGGCCTATCTTTTACTTTTATGCAAGAGTCAGTAGTATTCCTTCTCATTCCTACCTACTCTTTGATTGGCAAGCATCATGTGTTGGGGAAAGATCTAAGCATATATGGCCATGCAAATATATTTGATCATGAATTATTATTGTTGACAATTATCTATATGATAAGTGAGTTGGGAGGCGAAACACTAAGCCCCTATCTTTCTCTATGTTCGATGGATGCTATTTGTACTAAGAATATGCTTTGAGTGGTAGCAATCATGGAAGACTATATGATAGTTGAGTATGTGGAGTTTGCTAAATCAAAGCTCTGACATAGACCCTTCCTGAAAATAAGATGAATTGTAATTGTTTGATGACTGAGAATGAAGTTTGCTAGTTTTCAAGAAAGTTTATGATCTATGCTTTAACATGTGAATAGCTTATTACTTGATCTTGAGAAGTTTTATGAGATGAACTACTATTATGACATATAATCATGCTAGAAAAGGTGATTGAAATTATCATTGATCAAACTTGTGCACCTGCTAGCATTCACACTTCATAAATTCTTTCTTTTATCATTTACCTACTCGAGGACGAGCAGGAATTAAGCTTGGGGATGCTGATATGTCTCCAATGTATCTATAATTTATGAAGCATTCATGCTATTATATTATTTGTTTTGGATTTTTATTGGCTTTACTAAGAACTTTTATATTATTTTTGGGACTAACCTATTAACCAGAGGCCCAGTCCATATTGATGTTTTCTTGCCTATTTCAGTGTTTCGAAAAAAAGGAATATCAAACAGAGTCCAAATGGAATGAAACCTTTGGGAGCGTGATTTTTGGAACGAACGTGATCCAGGAGACGTGGAGCTGAAGTCAGGGAAGCTTCGAGTTGGCCACAAGGCAGGGGGCACGCCCACCCCCTCTGGGC
The DNA here is from genome assembly GCF_002162155.2 of Triticum dicoccoides. Lineage (NCBI taxonomy): Eukaryota > Viridiplantae > Streptophyta > Magnoliopsida > Poales > Poaceae > Triticum > Triticum dicoccoides. Next base: position 129,238,532 of record NC_041393.1, read on the forward strand.
GCGCCCTCCACCCTCGTGGGCCCCTCATGGCTCCCCTGACCGACTTATTTCGCCTATATAAGTCCATATACCCTAAAACCTTCAAGAAACACAATAGATCTGGAGTTCCTCCGCCGCAAGCCTCTGTAGCCACCAAAAACCTCTCGGGAGCCCGTTCCGGCACCCCGCCGGAGGGGGGATCCCTCACTGGTAGCCATCTTCATCATCCCGGCGCTCTACATGACGAGGAGGGAGTAGTTCACCCGCGGGGGTGAGGGTGTGTACCAGTTGCTATGTGTTTATCTCTCTCTCTCTCGTGTTCTTGAGGTGATACGATCTTGATGTATCGTGAGCTTTGCTATTATAGTTGGATCTTACAATGTTTCTCCCCCTCTATTCTCTTGTAATGGATTGAGTTTTCCCTTTGAAGTTATCTTATCGGATTGAGTCTTTAAGGATTTGAGAACACTTGATGTATGTCTTGCCGTGCTTATCTGTAGTGACAATGGGATATTCATGTGATCTACTTGATGTATGTTTTGGTGATCAACTTGCGGGTTCCGTGACCTTGGGAATCTATGCATAGGGTTTGGCACACGTTTTTGTCTTGACTCTCCGGTAGAAACTTTGGGGCACTCTTTGAAGTATTTTGTGTTGGTTGAATAGACGAATCTGAGATTGTGTGATGCATATCGAATAATCATGCCCACGGATACTTGAGGTGACAATGGAGTATCTAGGTGACATGAGGGTTTTGGTTGATTTGTGTCTTAAGGTGTTATTCTAGTATGAACTCTATGATAGATCGAACGGAAACAATAGCTTCATGTTATTTTATTACGGACTCTTGAATAGATAGATCAAAAAGGATAACTTTGAGGTGGTTTCGTACCCTACCATAATCTCTTTGTTTGTTCTCCGCTATTAGTGACTTCGAAGTGACTCTTTGTTGCATGTTGAGGGATAGATATATGATCCAGTTATGTTATTATTGTTGAGAGAACTTGCACTAGTGAAAGTATGAACCTTAGGCCTTGTTTCCTACCATTGCAATACTGTTTACGCTCACTTTTATCGTTTCCTAACTTGCTGTATTTATAATTTCAGATTACAAATACCTTTATCTACTATCCATATTGCACTTGTATCACCATCTCTTCGCCGAACTACTGCACCTATACAATTTACCATTGTATTGGATGTGTTGGGGACACAAGAGACTCTTTTTTATTTGGTTGCAGGGTTGTTTGAGAGAGACCATCTTCATCCTACACCTCCCACGGATTGATAAACCTTAGGTCATCCACTTGAGGGAAATTTGCTACTGTCCTACAAACCTCTGCACTTGGAGGCCCAACAACGACTACAAGAAGAAGGTTGTGTAGTAGACATCAGTGATGACGAGGATCGAAGAGCCCCCTCCCTGAAGGCCAAAATGGACTCCAGATCTGGCCTCCCGATGAAGGACAGGAGACGGCGACGGCTCCATATCGTGATACGAGATAATTCTTTTTCCCTGATTTTTTTCTAGAATAATGTGATTTTATAGCGTCGGTTTGACGGTCAGCAGGGCCACCATGTGGGAAGCACCCACCTGGGCGATCCTGGGGGCAGGCGCGCCCTGGTGGATTGTGCGCACCTAGGTTCCCCCCTCAGGTACCTCTTGGCTCCAGAAATTCTCTTATTTGATATAAAAAATCCTCGAGAAGTTTCGTTCCATTCCGAGAACTTTTATTTCTGCACAAAAACAACACCATGGTAGTTCTGCTGAAAACAGCGTCAGTCCGGGGTTAGTTTTATGCAAATTATGCAAATTAGAGTCCAAAACAAGAGGAAAAATGTTAGGAAAAGTAGATACGTTGGAGACGTATCAACTCTCCAAGCTTAAACCATTGCTTGTCCTCAAGCAATTCAGTTGATAAACTTAAAGTGAAAAAGAAAAACTTTTACGAACTCTTTTGCTCTTGTTTCATAAATAAGCTTAAATAGCACCCAAATTTTCAGCAAAGATTATAACTAACCATGTTGACAATAACTGTTAAAAATTATATTAACTCATATCAATGACATAAACAACTAGAGAGCAATAATAAGATATCTCAAATATCAACACGTTGTCAAAACAACCATGATATAATATGACAATAGTGGTATCTCGCTAGCCCTTTCTGAGACCGCAAAACATATATGCAGAGCACCCCCAAAGTTCAAGCAGTGACTAAACATTATAATTCATGGTAGAAAAGATCAAGTCATGATGCACCCAGCATTAGCTATACACAATGCATCAGCATGACAACAGTTCTTTCAAGTTCTGGCGCTTATTTGAGAAGGTGATAACACAATATAAAAGTAAATAGATAGTCCCCTTCACAGAGGGAAGCAATGATTTGCAGAGGTGCTAGAGCTCAAGTTTTTAAAACAGAGGTAAATGATATTTTGAGACATGCACCCTTCTCATTTACTTCACAACTATCAATTATCAATATCTTCCATGCTAAACATGCTAGTGGCGGTTCCCAGGCGGAAATGTAAAGGTTATGACTCCATTGGGAGTTTTTGTTTGATTATTTGTAAGCTCTTTTCTTTTTGCAGTTTGGGACTGGGCATCCCTATTACCGCCCTTTTCTCGTGCGATAGCGAGTGAATAAATATTCGACCTCAGAATAACCCGCTTAGCATGGAAGATACCGACTACCTCATGTCATTCCATGAATGATCCAGGCACACAAAAAGGATATTTATTTGAAGTTTTTAGAGATGGCACATGCAAACTTACTTAGGATGGCAGGGTAATACCGCATATAGGTAGGTATGGTGGACTCATCTGGAGTAACTTAGGTTTTAGGTTTTTGATGTACAAGCAGAGTTCCCACTTAGTATAGGCGAAGGCGAGCAAATAGATTGAGAAGCGGCCAGCTAGAGAGCAACAACGGTCATGAACATGCATTATGCATAAGTAACATTGGATACTAGCATGGGTAGGATATGAACACCATGAACATAAATATCATAGAGGATATGTTGGTTTTGATTGAACTACATGCATGAACATGTGCCAAGTCAAGACACTCGAACATTCAGAGGGGGATACCAAATCATCATACTACATAACAATCATTTTAGCGCAATGTTGATATCCAAGATAAGTTACTATTCACTCCTAGCTACTTATGCATGGCATGAGAGACTATAATCTCTAATTGTTATTGCAAAGATGTTTGATCATAATAGGCTGAATCATGGATACTAGGTTAAACATATTTACAAAAATAGAACAAGTCGACTTCATACCCGTTTCTCTCTGCCACGGCCAGTTCATCTAATATCGTCATTATTGCCTTTCACTTGCACCATCTGAAGGTCGCCATCAACCTCGGACATCTTCAGCATGAGCGGGCCAGCGCTAGTTCTGCAGTATCCCTCGCAGCTTCCCGCGAGGCTTGCGTCCATGCCCAGGAGGAGGCCAGGGCTGCCGACCGCCGTTGTGAGGTGGTCGAGGAGCGAGAGCGGGAACTTCAGGCTTCGAACGCGGCCCTTGAGCAGCAGATTGAAGCATGGAGGGCAGCCTTTGCTGCATCGCTGAGCGAGGCACCTTCCTATGAGGCAGAGATCCAGAGACATGAGGAGGTGCTGGCACTGGAGGCCCTGGAGCGCAGCCTGGAGCTTGAACGGTTGGAAGTGAGGGAGCGGCAGGAAGCCACAGCTGAGGACGACGTCGCTGCTCGGGAGCCTAGGGTCCAGCAGGAGGTCGACCAAAAGGTGGTAGAGGTTCACGCGGCTCTTGTCGACGAGTACTGCCTGAAGTCGGAGTTCCTGGAGGCCGAGCTTAAGTGCAGGACCACCACCCTTAGGACGAAGTTGGACGCTCTGGAGCAGCGCGAAAGGGCCGCCAAGGGTGTTCAGGCCTCCTCCGAGGTCGCCTTGGCCTCTGCTCGCGCCGACCTGTGTTCTCTTCAGCAGCAAATCAAGGATGTCATGTCCCTCGCAGAGAAGATCGTGGATGAAGTGAACTGCCGCCGGACGATGCAGCGCGAGCATGCCTCGATGCTCCAGGCCCTCAGAGTCAGGGCCAACCGAGCCTTGGGTGCCATTTGCGAGGAGAGCGCCCTGCACCCGCACGAGGATGACTACCCCAGCCACCTCCGCTTCTTCACCGAGATCGTGATCCGCCTGGAGGATCGGGCCGTGAGGGTTCACGAGCTCGCTGAAGAGAGAAGCCGGGGTCTTCTTGGGCACGCGTTCTCACGCGTCTTCAGCCACCTCCTCAACCTTGATCCTCACTTCGACTTGTATGCCGCGATAGCCCCCGTGCCCGAGGTCATCCAGGACAACCCGGCGGGCTAGGTGGACGACCACGTGGATGCCCTGGTCCCCGAGTTCCCTCCCAAGGATGACATGATTGTGATCGCGGAAGAAGAGTATGGTGCATATGGCGATGATGAGGACGGTGCCCTTGACAGTGTGGCCGGCGCGGATGGAGACGACGAAGACTGCACCTGCAGCGGCGCATTCGGCTAGGCCTGCATTTCTCTTTGCCTTGACCTGTACGCAAAAAACCTTCGGACATGGCCTTGTGGGGCGTGAAAGCATTTTTTGGAGTGGGCCCCTTATAATGTATGAAATGATGATATGCCTTTGAAGTAGGATTTTGAACGTGTCGTAGCAAGCTCGCGGGCTCCCGAGTGGGGTAGTTGTTGCGACTTATCTTTGGTTCTGTAGGTCTTGAGCGGGTCCTGACGTCTCAGTAGCGCTCTTCTCCTGGGATGAGCCCTCTGGGGGCTCGCGAGGTTTTAAGCCTCCCGAGGAGCCTACTGACCTGACCCAGAGAGCCTCGCGAGGAGCCGATTACCGGACTACAGCAAGGTACGCACGTCGTGGCCGTATTCCTGACCCCTGGGGGGCCTTGGCGTCTTCGGGGCTGGCCCAAGCATGCTCGGCGTGCGTGTACCACACCCAGCCCCCGCTCGCGGGGCACTCGTAGGGGGAGCAGTAGGCATGAGCCTCACTCTTAAACACGAAGCCAGAAAGCAAGAAACCACCGCGAGTCAAGAAAAATTGCCCCCATTTTTCTTTTGATAAGCACACAAAACTCCAAATTCATTCCAAGAAGACGGCAAACTGGGTTACAAAAAGAGGGAAAAAGCAAACAGCCACGTCCGGCACCTAGCTAGTCTTTTGGTCTTCTCACTAGCGCGGAGCTAAGTGCTTCCACTAGGGGTGGGCATAGTCATTGGGGGACAGTGTCGACGGCCAACGCGGAGCATGGTGCTTCCACTTGGACGTGGTTGGGAGCCCCCGTGAGGCCTGAGGGCGGCACTCAGGAGACTCTGGGTGTGTACAACCCCACTCATTATTATGTGAGAGTATCATGAGCGGAGACCTTCACAGGCACGGGGCCTTGCTTCATGTCGCCTGACGAGGGCCCCGCCCTATGCCTCCCCCGACCACCGTTGGGGTGTTCAGAATCCAGGATGAGACCAAGGAGCAAGGGGGATGCTGGCGGCGCCCTTGGTGACCGCAGGTCCTCCGCCGGGGTGAAAGGGCTCACCGGCGCCTTCCCTGGCAGAGGACATACCTCCACGCAGCGCTTTGCTCCATGCGGCGTGGGGGAGACCCTGGCTCTGGGCTCCCCCCACGCAGCCCCCAGTGCTCTCAGCCCGTCTACGGTGGGGCCATCACCTTGGGGGCCCCGGTGGCTGTTGTGGCTTGGTTTACCTGCGGTCCATGGTTAGTGTAATCGTGCTCCTGACATATCGGCTATACCTAGCCTGGTAAGGGCAACCGGCTAGGGTCTTCTCTTGACACGTACTACAGGCCCATCGTGGGCGGTACGTAGGCCTCTAGACTTGCCGCGCCAAAGTCGCCGCCTGGGTGTCCTGCGTTGCTGGCCTCCAGGTTTGGCACCAGGTCCAAATGGCCATGGTTGGCGCCCCAGCATGGCCCCAGGAGAGACCGTCCGGGTCTGCCTCGCCCAGAGGCAGCACGGTTGATGTCTACTACACAACCTTCTTCTTGTAGACGTTGTTGGGCCTCCAAGTGCAGAGTTTTGTAGGACAGTAGCAAATTTCCCTCAAGTGGATGACCTAAGGTTTATCAATCCGTGGGAGGCGAGGATCAAGATGGTCTCTCTCAAACAACCCTGCAACCAAATAACAAAGAGTCTCTTGTGTCCCAACACACCCAATACAATGGTAAATTGTATAGGTGCACTAGTTCGATGAAGAGATGGTGATACAAGTGCAATATGGATGATAGATATAGGTTTTTGTAATCTGAAAATATAAAAACAGCAAGGTAACAAGTGGTAAAAGTGAGCGTAAATGGTATTGCAATGCTAGGAAACAAGGCCTAGGGTTCATACTTTCACTAGTGCAAGTTCTCTCAACAATAATAACATAATTGGATCATATAACTATCCATCAACATGTAACAAAGAGTCACTCCAAAGTCACTAATAGCAGACAACAAATGAAGAGATTATGGTAGGGTACAAAACCACCTCAAACTTATTCTTTCTGATCAATCTATTCAAGAGTCCGTAGTAAAATAACACGAAGCTATTCTTTTTGTTTGATCTATCATAGAGTTCGTACTAGAATAACACCTTAAGACACAAATCAACCAAAACCCTAATGTCACCTAGATACTCCAATGTCACCTAAAGTATCCATGGGTACGATTATACGATATGCATCACACAATCTCAGATTCATCTATTCAACCAACACAAAGAACTTCAAAGAGTCCCCCAAAGTTTCTACCGGAGAGCCAAGACGAAAACGTGTGCCAACCCCTATGCATAAGTTCACAAGGTCACTGAACCCGCAAGTTGATCACCAAAACATACATCAAGTAGATCACGTGATATCCCATTGTCACCACAGATAAGCACATGCAAGACATACATCAAGTGTTATCAAATCCTTAAAGACTCAATCCGATAAGATAACTTCAAAGGGAAAACTCAATCCACTACAAGAGTGTAGAGGGGGAGAAACATCATAAGATCCAACTATAAGAGCAAAGCTCGCGGTACATCAAGATCGTGCCAAACCAAGAACACAAGAGAGAGAGAGAGATCAAACACATAGCTACTGGTACATACCCTCAGCCCCGAGGGTGAACTACTCCCTCCTCATCATGGAGAGCACCGGAATGATGAAGATGGCCACCGGTGATGGATCCCCCTCCCGTAGGGTACCGGAACAGCGTCCCGATTGGTTTTCGGTGACTACAGAGGCTTGCGGCGGCGGAACTCCCGATCTAGGTTATTTTCTGGAGGTTTCTGTATTTATAGGAATTTTTGGCATAGGTCTCACGTCAGGGGGGTCTCCGAGCCGTCCACGAGATAGGGGGCGCGCCTAGGGGGGTAGGGCACGCCCCCCACCCTCGTGGGAAGCCTGTGACTCTTCTGGCCCAACTCTTTTACTCCTGGGGCTTCTTTTGTCCATAAAAAATATCAAAAGTTGGCACGTCAATTGGACTCCGTTTGGTATTCCTTTTCTATAAAAGTCAAAAACAAGGGAAAAACAGAAATTGGCACTGGGCTCTAGGTTAATAGGTTAGTCCCAAAAATCATATAAAATAGCATATAAATGCATATAAAACATCCTAGATGGATAATATAATAGCATGGAACAATAAAAAATTATAGATACGTTGGAGACGTATCAAGCTTCCCCAAGCTTAATTCCTGCTCGTCCTCGAGTAGGTAAATGATAAAAACAGAATTTTTGATGTGGAATGCTACCTAACATATTTATCAATGTAATCTTCTCTATTGTGGCAAGAATATTGAGATCCATAAGATTCAAAATGAAAGTTTAATATTGACATGAAGACAATAATACTTCAAGCATACTAAAAAAGCAATCATGTCTTCTCAAAATAACATGGCCAAAGAAAGCTATCTCTACAAAATCATATAGTCTGGCTATGCTCTATCTTCATCACACAAAATATTTAAATCATGCACAACCCTGGTTTCAGCCAAGAAATTGTTTCATACTTTAGTATTCTCAAACTTTTTCAACTTTCACGCAATACATGAGCGTGAGCCATGGACATAGCACTATAGGTGGAATAGAATGGTGGTTGTGGAGAAGACAAAAATAAGGATATAGTCTCACAACAACTAGGCGTATCAATGGGCTATGGAGTTTCCCATCAATAGATATCAATGTGAGTGAGTAGGGATTGCCATGCAACGGATGCACTAGAGCTATAAGCGCATGAAAGCTCAAAAAGAAACTAAGTGGGTGTGCATCCAACTCGCTTGCTCATGAAGACCTAGGGCAATTTGAGGAAGCCCATCATTGGAATATACAAGCCAAGTTCTATAATGAAAAATTCCCACTAGTATATGAAAGTGACAACATAGGAGACTCTCTATCATGAAGATCAAGGTGCTACTTTGAAGCACAAGTGTGGTAAAAGGATATTAGCATTTCCCCTTCTCTCTTTGTCTCTCATTTTTTATTTTTTATTTGGGCCTTTTTTCTCCTTTTTTTGGCCTCTTTTTTTCTTTTCTTTTTATCTTTCGTCCGGAGTCTCATCCCGACTTGTGGGGGAATCATAGTCTCCATCATCCTTTCCTCATTGGGACAATGCTCTAATAATGATGAACATCAAACTTTTATTTACTTACAACAAAATATGACTCTATGTGAATGCCTCCGGCGGTGTACCGGGATGTGCAATGAATCAATTGTGACATGTATGAAAGAATTATGAATGGTGTCTTTGCCACAAAAATACGATGTCAACTACATGATCATGCAAAGCAATATGACAATGATGATGCGTGTCATAATAAACGGAATGGTGGAAAGTTGCATGGCAATATATCTCGGAATGGCTATGAAAATGCCATAATAGGTAGGTATGGTGGCTGTTTTGAGGAAGGTAATGGTGGGTGTATGGTACCGGCGAAAGTTGCGCGGTACTAGAGAGGCTAGCAAGGCTGGAAGGGTGGGAGTGTGTATAATCCATGGACTCAACATTAGTCATGAAGAACTCACGTACTTATTGCAAAAATCTACAAGTCATCAAAACAAAGTACTACGCGCATGCTCCTAGGGGAAGGGTTGGTAGGATTTAACCATCGCGCGATCCCGACCTCCACTCATAAGGAAGACAATCAATAAATAAATCATGCTCAAAATTCATCACATAATGGTTCACCATACGTGCATGCTACGGTAATCACAAACTTTAACACAAGTATCTCTCAAATTCACAACTACTCCACTAGCATGACTCTAATATCACATCTCCATATCTCAAAACAATCATAAAGAATCAAACTTCTCATAGTATTCAATGCACTTCATATGAAAGTTTTTATTATATCCCTCTTGGATGCCCATCATATTAGGACTAAATTCATAACCAGAGCAAATTACCATGCTGTTCTAAAAGAGTCTCAAAATAATATATGTGAAGCATGAGAGTTCATTAATTTCTTCAAAATAAAACCACTGCCATGCTCTAAAAAGATATAAGTGAAGCACTAGAGAAAATGACAAACTACTCCAAAAGATATAAGTGAAGATCAATGCGTAGTCAAATAATTATGTAACTATGTGAAGACTCTCTAACATTAAGAATTTCAGATCTTGGAACTTCATTAAAACAGCAAGCAAAACAAAATAAAACAAATGACGCTCCAATCAAAGCACATATCATGTGGTGAATAAAAATATAGCTCCAAGTAAAGTTACCGATGAACGAAGACGAAACAGGGGATGCCATCCGGCGCATCCCCAAGATTAGGATCTTGGTTGTCCTTGAATATTTCCTTGGGGTTCCTTGTGAATCCCCAAGCTTAGGCTCTTGCCACTCCTTATTCCATAGTCCATCGAATCTTTACCCAAAACTTGAAAACTTCACAACACAAAACTCAACAGAAAACTCATAAGCTCCGTTAGTATAAGAAAATAAAACCACCACTTAGGTACTGTTGTGAACTCATTATAAATTCATATTGGCGTAATATATACTGTATTGCAACTTCTCTATGGTTCATACCCTCCAATACTACTCATAGATTCATCAAAATAAGCAAACAACACATAGAAAACAGAATCTGTCAAAAACAGAACAGTCTGTAGTAATCTGTAACTCTCGAATAATTTTGTAACTCAAAAAATTATGAAATAAATTGGTGGACATGAGGAATTTTTCTATTAATCTTATGCAAAAATAATAAACTTAAAATCACTCTCCAGTAATAAAATGTCAGCTAATCTCGTGAGCGCAAAAGTTTCTGTTTTTTACAGCATGATCGCAAAGACTTCATCCAAGTCTTCCCAAAGGTTATACTTGGCACAAACACTAACTAAAACATAAAACCACATCTAACCAGAGTCTAGGAGGATTCTTTATTACTAAACAGGATCAAAAAGAAAAGAACAAAAATAAAATTGGGTTGCCTCCCAACAAGCGCTAACGTTTAACGCTCCTAGCTAGGCATGATGATTTCAATGATGCTCACATAAAAAATAAGAATTGAAACATAAAGAGAGCATCATGAAGAATATGACTAGCACATTTAAGTCGAACCCACTTCCTATGCATAGGGACTTTGTGAGCAAACCATTTGGGGGAAAAAGAATCAACTAGCATATGAAAGCAAAACAAGCATAACTTCAAGATTTTAAGCATATAGAGAGGAAACTTGATATTATTGCAATTCCTACAAGCATATATTCCCCCCTCATAATAATTTTCAGTAGCATCATGAATAATTTCAACAATATAACCATCACCTAAAGCATTCTTTTCATGATCTACAAGCATAGAAATTTTACTACTCTCCACATAAGCAAATTTATTATCATCAATAGTAGTGGGAGCAAACTCAACAAAATAACTATCATGTGAAGCATAATCCAATTGAAAATTAAAATCATGATGACAACTTTCATGGTTATGTTTACTTTTTATGGCATACGTGTCATCACAATAATCATCATAAATAGGAGCCATGCTTTTATCATAATAAATTTGCTCATCAAAACTTGGGGGACAAAAAATATCATCTTCATCAAACATAGCATCCCCGAGCTTGTGGCTTTGCATATCATTAGCATCATAGGTATTCCAGGAATTCATACTAACAACATTGCAATCATGCTCATCATTCACATCTTTTATGCCAAGCATTCTATGTAATTCTTCTTCTAGTACTTGAGCACAATTTTCCTTCCCGTCATTTTCACGAAAGACATTAAAAAGTTGAAGCATATGAGGCACCCTTAATTCCATTTTTTGTAATTTTCTTTTATAAACTAAACTAACGATAAAACAAGAAACTAAAAGATTCGATTGCAAGATCTAAAGATATACCTTCAAGCACTCACCTCCCCGGCAACGGCGCTAGAAAGGAGCTTGATGTCTACTACACAACCTTCTTCTTGTAGACATTGTTGGGCCTCCAAGTGCAGAGGTTTGTAGGATAGTAGCAAATTTCCTTTAAGTGGATGACCTAAGGTTTATCAATCCGTGGGAGGCATAGAATGAAGATAGTCTCTCTGAAACAACCTTGCAACCAAATAACAAAGAGTCTCTTGTGTCCCCAACACACCCATTACAATGGTAAATTGTATAGGTGTACTAGTTCGGCGAAGAGATGGTGATACAAGTGCAATATGGATGATAGGTATAGGTTTTTGTAATCTGAAAATATAAAAACAGCAAGGTAACAAGTGGTAAATGTGAGCGTAAATGGTATTGCAATGCTAGAAAACAAGGCCTAGGGTTCATACTTTCACTAGTGAAAGTTCTCTCAACAATAATAACATAATTGGATCATATAACTATCCCTCAACATGCTACAAAGAGTCACTCCAAAGTCACTAATAGCGGACAACAAACGAATAGATTATGGTAGGGTACAAAACCACCTCAAAGTTATTCTTTCTGATCGATCTATTCAAGAGTCCATAGTAAAATAACACGAAGCTATTCTTTTCGTTCGATCTATCATAGAGTTCGTACTAGAATAACACCTTAAGACACAAATCAACCAAAACCCTAATGTCACCTAGATACTCCAATGTCACCTCAAGTATCCGTGGGTACGATTATACGATATGCATCACACAATCTCAGATTCATCTATTCAACCAACACAAAGAACTTCAAAGAGTCCCCCAAAGTTTCTACTGGAGAGCCATATCGAAAACGTGTGCCAACCCCTATGCATAAGTTCACAAGGTCACTGAACCCGCAAGTTGATCACCAAAACATACATCAAGTAGATCACGTGATATCCCATTGTAACCACAGATAAGCACATGCAAGACATACATCAAGTGTTATCAAATCCTTAAAGACTCAATCCGATAAGATAACTTCAAAGGGAAAACTCAATCCACTACAAGAGTGTAGAGGGGGAGAAACATCATAAGATCCAACTATAATAGCAAAGCTCGCGGTACATCAAGATCGTGCCAAACCAAGAACACGAGAGAGAGAGAGAGAGAGAGAGAGAGAGAGAGAGAGAGATCAAACACATAGCTACTGGTACATACCCTCAGCCCCGAGGGTGAACTACTCCCTCCTCATCATGGAGACATCGGGATGATGAAGATGGCCACCGGTGATGGATCCCCCCTCCGACAGGGTGCTGGAACAGGGCCCCGATTGGTTTTCGGTGGCTACAGAGGCTTGCGGCGGCGAAACTGCCGATCTAGGTTATTTTCTTGAGGTTTCTGTATTTATAGGAATTTTTGGCGTAGGTCTCAGGTCAGGGGGGTCTTCGAGCTGTCCACGAGATAGGGGGGGCGCCCAGGGGGTAGGACGCGCCCCCACCCTCTTGGGCAGCCCGGGAATCTTCTGGCCCAACTCTTTTACTCCTGGGGCTTCTTTTGGTCCATAAAAAATCATCAAAAATTGGCACGTCAATTGGACTCTGTTTGGTATTCCTTTTCTGTAAAACTCAAAAACAAGGAAAAAAACAGAAACTGGCACTGGGCTCTAGGTTAATAAGTTAGTCCCAAAAATCATATAAAATAACATATAAATGCATATAAAACATCCTAGATGGATAATATAAGAGAATGGAACAATCAAAAATTATAGATACGTTGGCGACGTATCAACGGTCGGGGTAGGACGGGCGGCGCTGCGGGCCGGGCTAGCGCCGAGTGGTCCCCCAGGCACTCCACGGGGGCGCGGGGGCGTAGTGGGGGCGGGCATGGACCCCGCCACAACTTGTGATGTAGGCAGGACGTAGAATGGTGTCGCGCCCCTGCATGCGGCATCTAGCAGCTAGGCGACCCGTTCCATCAGGGCATCGCGGCCGCCTTCCGCCAACCTGCATCGCAGCAGCTCCCATGCCATGATGAGTGACGACCCACAAGTATATGGGATCTATCGTAGTCCTTTCGATAAGTAAGAGTGTGAACCCAACGAGGAGAAGAAGGAAATGACAAGCAGCGTTCAGTAAGGTATTCTCTGCAAGCACTGAAATTTTAGGTAACGGATAGTTTTGTGATAAGATAATTTGTAACGGGTAACAAGCAATGAAAGTAAATAAGGTGCAACAAGGTGGCCCAATCCTTTTCGTAGCAAAGGATAGGCCGGGACAATTTCATATAATGAGAAAAGCGCTCCCAAGGACACATGGGAATTATCGTCAAGCTAGTTTCAGCACACTCATATGATTCACGTTCGTTACTTTGATAATTTGATATGTGGGTGGACCGGTGCTTGGGTACTGCCCTTTCTTGGACAAGCATCCCACTTATGATTAACCCCTATTGCAAGCATCCGCAACTACAAAAGAAGTATTAAGGTAAACCTAACCATAGCATGAGACTAGTGGATCCAAATCAGCCCCTTACGAAGCAACGCATAAACTAGGGTTTAAGCTTCTGTCACTCTAGCAACCCATCATCTACTTATTACTTCTCAATGCCTTCCTCTAGGCCCAAATAATGGTGAAGTCTCATGTAGTTGACGTTCACATAACACCACTAGAGGAGAGACAACATACATCTCATCAAAATATCGAACGAATACCAAATTCACATGACTACTAATAGCAAGACTTCACCCATGTCCTCAGGAACAAACGTAACTACTCACAAAGCATATTCATGTTCATAATCAGAGGAGTATCAATATGCATTAAGGATCTGAACATATGATCATCCGCCAAGTAAACTAATTAGCATCAACTACAAGGAGTAATCAACACTACTAGCAACCCACATGTACGAATTTTTCGTTTTGATACAAGATTGGATACAAGAGATGAACTATGGTTTTGAGAGGAGATGGTGTTGGTGAAGATGTTGATGGAGATTGACCCCCTCCCGATGAGAGGATCGTTGGTGATGACGATGGTGATGATTTCCCCCTCCCGGAGGGAAGTTTCCCTGGTAGAACAGCTCCGCTGGAGCCCTAGATTGGTTCCGCCAAGATTCCGCCTCGTGGCGGCGGAGTTTCGTCCCGTAAGCTTGCTTATGATTTTTTTTCAGGGTAGAAGACTTCATATAGCAGAAGATGGGCACCGGAGGGCCACTAGGGGGCCCACGAGACACGGGGGCGCGCCCAGTAGGGGTGGACGCGCCCCCACCCTCGTGGCCAGGGTGTGGGCCCCCTCTGGTACTTTCTTTGCTCAATAATTCTTATTAATTCCAAAAATGACTTTCGTGGAGTTTCAGGACTTTTGGAACTGTGCAGAATAGTTTTCCAATATTTGCTCCTTTTCCATCCAGAATCGCAGTTGTCGGCATTCTCCCTCTTCATGATAAACCTTGTGAAATAAGAGAGAATAGCCATAAGTATTGTGACATAAAATGTAATAACAACCCATAATGCAAAATGTGCGTATCAACTCCCCCAGGCTTAGACCTCGCTTGTCCTCAAGCGGAAGCCGATATCGAAAAATATGTCCACATGTTTAGAGATAGAGGTGTCGATAAAAATAAAAATACGGACATGAGGGCATCATGATCATTCTTATAACAGCAACATATATAGATTTTGTCATATGATTTCTTATGCTCAAGTAACAAACTATTCACAATGTCGAGTATGGTTCAAAAACTTCATTGAAAACTAACAAACTATAATCTCAGTGATTGAAGCAATTGCAATTAATCATAACATCAGAAAGAGTCAAGAATAGAGCTTTTTAGCAAGTACACATACTCAACTATCATATAGTCTTCTACAATTGCTAGCACTCACGCAATACTTATGGTTATGGAGTTTTAATCGGACACTGAGAAAGATAGGGGCTTATAATTTCGCCTCCCAACGTATTCACCTTTGGGTGATGTCAACAATAATAGTTCATGCTAACTTACATCCTATTG
>NC_041393.1:129254113-129279176 GCF_002162155.2 Triticum dicoccoides
ATATCAGGATCTTTCCAACACGAGGTGCTTGCCAAAGGATAAAATGAAAAAGGGAAAGGTGAAGATCACCTTGACTCTTGCAAAAAGTAAAAGACATAAAGTAAAAGATAGGCCCTTCGCATAGGGAAGCAGAGGTTGTCAAGTGCTTTTATGGTTGGATGCACAAAATCTTAATGCAAAATAATGTCACTTTATATTGCCACTTGTGATATGAACCTTTATTATGCAGTCTGTCTCTTTTATTACTTCCATATCAAATGATCGTATAAAGCTTATTTTCTCCGCACTAATAATTCATACATATTTAGAGAGCAATTTTTATTGCTTGCAACATGACAACTTACTTGAAGAATCTTACTCAATCCATAGGTAGGTATGGTGGACTCTCAGGGCAAAACTGGGTTTAAGGATATTTGGAAGCACAAGTAGTATCTCTACTTGGTGCAAGGAATTTGGCTAGCATGAGGGGGAAAGGCAACCTCAACATGTTGGACGATTCATGACAATATACTTTAACTGAGATGTGAGAAAACATAACCCATTACGTTGTCTTCCTCGTCCAACATCAACTCTTTAGCATGTCATACTTTAATGAGTGCTCACAATTATAAAAGATGTCCAAGATAGTATATTCATATGTGAAAACCTCTCTTTCTTTATTACTTCCTATTAATTGCAACGATGACCAAAACTATATTTGTCAACTCTCAACAACTTTTATGCCTCATACTCTTTATGTGTGAAGTCATTACTATCCATAAGATTAATATGAACTCTTTTATTCCTTTTTTATTATTTCTATTTTCTTAAGATCATAGCAGGATAGCAAAGCCCTTGACTCAACACTAATCTTTATTATAAAGCTCACAGACTTGATTACATAGAGGGATCACAAAGAAAAACTCAAAACTAATTCATACCAAAACTTTATTCTACTAGATCTAGATATTACCAAAAGGATCGAACTAAGTAAAACGGTAAAGATAGGAGTGTGATGGTGATACGATACCGGTGCAACTCCCCCAAGCTTGGCAGTTGCCAAGGGGAGTGCCCATACCATGTGATTATGTCTCCTTCTTCAGAGTTGGTGTTGATGATGATGTAGGTTTCTTCCTTAATTTACGCTTGAGAATAGAATTTTGCTCCCTTAGATCATCGATCTCCTGCTCAAGGCTTAATATCCTTTTGCATAGTTCCTCTTTGTTTTCCTGCAAGAGACGAAAAGGGATAAACACGATTTTTGGCTTCTTTGCCCTGTCAGGGAGGCTTGACTTTTCAAACTCCACATGCATGTCCGTGGGTTGAGGTAGAGGGACTTCATCTTCATCTGAGCTCGTTTCCTCCTTTCTCTTAGGCTCATAGTCTTCTTCTTCCTCAGTGGTCCAGCCATAATGCTCCAAGTCCACGTAGACCTTAGGGTCTGCAAGGTAATCAGCCACATAGCTTTCTCCCTCCGAATCCTAGGACGACATATTGCTCTAATCTCCGGTGGAAACAGCTCGAAACAAAGACAAAAGATTTTTGCACGATACAGTGGTCAAAACCTTCGGGAGATTATATAATGAATTTTTACCAACCAAAATAAGTAATGTGCAAGAAAACGGAGTCCGGGAGGCACACAGGTGCCCACGAGGCAGGGGGGCGCGCCTAGTAAGGGTGGGCGCGCCCTCCACCCTCGTGGAGGCCTCGTGTCCTTCCCGGATTACTTCTTGCTTCCCCAAATTCTTAAATATTCCAAAACAGACAAAAATTGCCATTAGAATTTTTTTGGAGTCGGTTTACTTACCGTACCACATACCTATTCCTTTTCGGAGTCTGAAATGTTTTGGAAAGTGTCCCTTATGTATTCCTTCGGGGTTACGGTTTCAATAATATTAGTTTCAACATTTATAGGATTACCTGAGATATAATGTTTGATTCTTTGACTGTTCACCACCTTCAGATTTGTGCCTTCGAAGTTGTTGATTTTCATGGCACCGGAACGATAGACCTACTCGATAATGTAAGGACCTTCCCACTTAGAGAGAAGTTTTCCTGCAAAAAATCTTAAATGGGAGTTGAATAGCAACACATAATCACCTACGTTAAACTCACGCTTTTGTATCCTTTTGTCATGCCATCTTTTAACTTTTTCTTTAAACAGCTTGGCATTCTCATAGGCTTGGATTCTCCATTCATCAAGTGAGCTAATGTCAAATAACCTCTTCTTACCGGCAAGTTTGAAATCATAATTGATCTCTTTAATGGCCCAATATGCCTTATGTTCAAGTTCAAGAGGTAAGTGACACGCTTTTCCATAAACCATCTTATACGGAGACATACCCATAGGATTTTTATATGCAGTTCTATAGGCCCATAATGCATCATCAAGTTTCTTGGACCAATTCTTTCTAGATCTATTAACAGTATTTTGCAAAATTAATTTGAGCTCTCTATTACTCAATTCTACTTGACCACTAGACTGCGGGTGATAAGGAGATGCAATTCTATGATTAACATCATACTTAGCAAGCATTTTGTGGAAAGCACCATGAATAAAATGTGAACCACCATCAGTCATGAGATATCTAGGGACTCCAAACCTCGGAAAAATAACTTCTTTAAGCATCTTAATACAGGTGTTATCATCAGCACTAGTAGTTGGAATAGCTTCTAACCACTTAGTAATGTAATCAACAGCAACTAAAATATGTGTATATCCATTAGAGGCAGGAAAAGGTCCCATATAATCAAAGCCCCAAACATCAAATGGTTCAATAACAAGAGAGTAATTCATAGGCATTTCTTGACGTCTACTAATATTACCAATTCTTTGACATTCATCACAAGACAAGACAAACTTACGAGCATCTTTGAAGAGAGTAGGCCAATAAAAACCGGATTGCAATACCCTGTGTGCAGTTCTATCTCCAGCATGGTGTCCTCCATATGGTTCAGAGTGACACTTGCATAGGATCTATTCCTATTCATGCTCAGGTACACAACGTCGAATAACACCATCTACTCCTTTATAAAGGTGTGGGTCATCCCAGAAGTAATGTATTAAATCATAAAAGAACTTTTTCTTTTGCTGGTATGTGAAACTAGGTGGTATAAATTTAGCAACAATGTAATTAGCATAATTAGCATACAATGGAGCCGTACGAGAAGCATTAATGACCGCTAATTGTTCATCAGGGAAACTATCATCAATAGGTAGCGGGTCATCAAGAACATTCTCTAACCTGGACAAGTTGTCTGCAACGGGGTTCTCAACTCCCTTTCTATCAATAATATGCAAATCAAATTCTTGGAGCAAGAGGACCCATCTAATAAGTCTAGGTTTAGCATCTTTCTTTTCCATAAGATATTTAATAGCAGCATGATCAGTGTGAATAGTTACTTTAGAATCAACAATATAAGGTCTGAACGTATCACATGCAAATACAATTGCTAAGAATTCTTTTTCAGTAGTAGCATAATTTCTCTGGGCAGTGTCAAGAGTTTCACTAGCATACTGGATAACATTTAATTTCTTATCAACTATTTGCCCTAGAACAGCACCTACAGCATAATCGCTAGCATCACACATAATTTCAAAGGGTAAATTCCAATCAGGTGGCTGAACAATAGGTGCAGTGATCAAAGCTTTCTTAAGTATTTCAAATGCTTTTACACAATCATCATCAAAGACAAAACGAATATCTTTTTGCAATAAATTAGTTAGAGGCCTAGAGATTTTAGAAAAAGTCCTTAATGAACCTCCTATAAAAACAGGCATGACCAAGGAAACTTATTATACCTTTAATGTCCTTGGGACATGGCATATTTTCAATAGCATAAACTTTAGTTTTATCAACTTCAATACCTCTTTCAGAAATTTTATGCCCCAAGTCAATGCCTTCATTAACCATAAAGTGACACTTTTCCCAATTCAAGACGAGACTAGTGTCTTCGCATCTCTGCAAAACTCGATCAAGGTTGCTCAAGCAATCATCAAAAGAGGATCCATAAACGGAGAAATCATCCATGAATACCTCACAAATCTTTTCACAGAAGTCAGAGAATATAACCATCATGCATCTTTGAAAGGTAACAGGTGCATTACATAAACCAAAAGGCATACGTCTATAAGCAAAAGTACCGAAAGGGCAAGTAAAAGTGGTTTTTGATTGATCATCCGCTGCCACAGGTATTTGAGAGAAACCAAAATAACCATCTAGAAAGCAGAAATGTATATGTTTGCATAGTCTTTCTAGCATTTGATCAATAAAAGGTAGAGGGTAATGATGCTCCTTAGTAGCTTTATTGAATTTACGGAAATCAATTACCATCCTATAACCTATAATAATTCTTTGCGGAATCAATTCATCTTTATCATTAGGAACAACATTAATACCTCCCTTCTTAGGGACGCAATGAACAGGACTTACCCAATCACTATCAGCAACGGGATAAATTATACCTGCCTCAAGGAGCTTTAGTATCTCCTTTCTTACCACTTCTTTCATCTTAGGATTTAACCATCGTTGATGATCTCTAACTGGTTTGGAGCCTTCGTCCAATTTAATTTTGTGTTGGCATACTATGGCACTAATGCCCTTAAGATCATCCAGAGTATATCCAATAGAAGCACAGTGCTTCGACAGAGTTTTCAATAATCTTTCCTCTTCTTGCTCTGAAAGGTTAGCACTAATAATAACAGGATATATCTTCTTTTCATCAAGATAAGCATATTTAAGATTATCAGGTAAAGGTTTGAGCTCAAACACGGGATCACCCTTGGGTGGAGGGGGGTCCCCTAGGATTTCAACTGGTAAGTTGTGTTTCAGAATAGGACCCTGTTGAAGGAATACTTCATCTATTTCCCTTCTTTCATTCATAAACATATCATTTTCATGGTCTAGCAAATATTGTTCTAACGGATCAGTAGGAGGTACGGCAATAGAAGCAAGACCAATAATTTCATCCTTACTAGGCAATTCTTTATCATCGGGTTGTCTACAAAATTTAGCAAAATTAAACTCATGAGACATATCTCCTAAGCCAATCGTAACAACATCCTTTTTGCAATCTATCCTAGCATTAACAGTATTCAAGAAGCGTCTACCAAATATAATAGGACAAAAGCTATCTTGTGGGGAACCAAGAACAAGAAAATCAGCGGGATATTTAACTTTCCCACACAAGACTTCAACATCTCCAACAATCCCAACTGGTGAAATAGTATCTCTATTGACAAGCTTAATAGTGACATCAATATCCTCTAACTCAGAGGGTGCAATATCATGCATAATTTCTTCATATAAGGAATGAGGTATTGCACTTGCACTAGCACCCATATCACATAAGCCATGATAACAATGATCTCCTATTTTAACAGAAATAACAGGCATGCCTAAAACAGGTCTATGTATCTTAGCAGCTGGCCTAGCAATATTAGCAGCTTCATCACAGAAGTAAATAACATGCCCATCTATTTTATCATCCAAGAGATCTTTAACCATAGCAATACTAGGTTCAACTTTAATTTGCTCAGGAGGTGTATATGTTCTAGTATTACTCTTACGAACCATAGTTGAAGCTTTAGCATGATCCTTTATTCTGACAGGAAAAGGTGGTTTCTCCACATAAGTAGTAGGAACAATAGGATCATTATAAGTGATAGTCTTTTCTTCAACTGCAACAGGTGCAACTACTTTTACTTCAATGGGAGGATTATATTTAAACCACTTCTCCTGAGGGAGGTCAACGTGGGTAGCAAAAGATTCACAGAAAGAAGCTACTATCTCAGAGTCAAGTCCATATTTAGTGCTAAATCCACGAAAAGCATCGGTATCCATAAAAGATTTAACACAATCAAACTTAGGTGTCATACCTGACTCCTTACCATCGTCGGAACCCCAATCTTCAGAGTTGCGTTTAATTCTTTCTAGTAAATCCCACTTGAATTCAATAGTCTTCCACATATAAGAACCGGCACAGGAAGTATCGAGCATGGTGCGATCGTTGAGAGAAAGTCGAGCATAAATATTTTGAATAATCATATCTCTTGAGAGCTCATGATTGGGGCATGAATATAACATTGACTTAAGCCTCCCCCAAGCTTGAGCAATGCTTTCTCCTTTGTGAGGCCAAAAATTATATATGTAATTACGATCACGATGAACAAGATGCATAGGATAGAACTTCTAGTGAAATTCCAACTTCAATCGTTTATAATTCCAAGATCCCGTATCATCACATAGCATATACCATGTCAATGCGTCTCCCTTCAAAGATAAAGGAAGGACCTTCCTCTTAACAACATCATCGGGAACACCGGTAAGCTTAAATAATCCACAAACTTCATCCACATAGATAAGGTGTAAATCGGGATGCAATGTTCCATCTCCTACAAAGGGATTAGCTAGCAGTTTCTCTATCATACCCGAAGGAATTTCAAAGTGAAAATTTTCAGTAGGTTCAGTAGGTTGAGGAGCAACTCTTTGCTCTACTGGTCGGGGTGAAGATGCCCTGAACAAGCCCCTCAAAGGATTAGTTTCCATAGTAACAAGTGACAGAAAATTTCAGCACACTATATAAATGTTTCCTGACCAAGTTCCAGTCACCAAAGGCGCTTCACTCCCTGGCAATGGCGCCAGAAAAGAGTCTTGATGACCCACAAGTATAGGGGATCTATCTTAGTCCTTTCGATAAGTAAGAGTGTCGAACCCAACGAGGAGCAGAAGGAAATGATATGTCAGGACCCCGACTCAATGCCACATCGATCTAGCATGTAACACCTCATATCACTTTGCAGCCTCACGCACGATATTCCCCCGAGTGTCGCATTACCTTTGCCCGGGACCGTTTGCGCCTTTTGGCACACGTATATGATAGTATCGCTAGCATCCATATGATAAGGAGCCCGGGCTGACATGGCTAGTCGTAAACCCAAAGTGGCACAAACTTACAGGGACAGGCATCCATGACCCAGCATCGAACGTGTCGGTCATCAGCGAGTGAATCCAGGCCGTAGCACTGGGCTAGCAGGACTCCGGTGAACCGGGCTGTAGCGGGCTAACAGGACTCTGGTATTCATCGCGTGACATTTCCCCGAGGGGACAGACACAGGAACAAAGAAGGACACATGTCGGCCATCCTAAGTGTTCCGGAGCAGTAGCAAGCTACCATGGCTCAGTGGAAGCACTAGGAGACATTTCCCGGTAAGAGAGGCTACTAAGGATAAACAACTAGATAGTCAGATCCCACACATACCAAGCATTTCAATAACATACACACAATATGCTCGATATGTGCAAATACAACATGGCATCACAACATGACTCTACAACTCAAGTATTTTATTCAATAGGCTCCGAGGAGCGAGATATTACAAACATGGGTCTCATGACCCAACACTCAGAGCACACAAGTCAAAGCACAAGCGAAAGCTTAACATGTCTGAGTACAGACATCTACAAATGAAAAAGGCTGAGAAGCCTGACTATCTACCAGATCCTGCCGAGGGCACAAGATCGTAGCTGAGGTAACAAGCTAAACGTCGAAGTCCACGCGGTACTACTAGCGAGACTGAAGTCTCTCTGCAAAAACATAAATTAAGCAACTTGAGTACAAATGTACCCAGCAAGACTTACATCAGATCTAACTACATATGCATCATTATCAACAAGGGGATGGTGGGGTTTAACTGCAGCAAGCCAGCTTTGACTCGGTGGCTAACCTGAACTACGACTGCAAGTAACTCTTTTGAGTGGCGCACACGAGTCCACATATTCACCATATCAATACACCACTATGGATCCGCTCCCGTCTCCCTACGGGAGCGCCATCCATAGCACTCACGCTTATCTTGCGTATTTTAGAGTATCCACTTTCACTTGTCTATGAACTGTATAGGCAACCCAAAAGTCCTTTACCGCGGACACGGCTATTCGAATAGATCATATTAACCCTGCAGGGGTGTACTTCTTCACACACGCTCTCACCACTTACCGCCGTTTACACGACATGTACTCGGCAACCTTCAAGCGGAAGCCCAGCGAGGGTGTCGGCCACGACCTGACTAACCACACAAGTCTCTCGTCCAGGTTTATCGCCTATTCGGGTTCCATCCGCAAGGAGATCCGGCCGGGGTGTCGCTCACGGCCCCAAACGATGTGTGCAGGGTTCCCAAGCCCACCTCGACGGGTGGATCTACGCTTGGTACACCGTGCCACTGTGCCTAGTCTGTCCCAAGCCCACCTGTACCGGGTGCCACTTGGTAGACTACTAACACAACCTACAAACACCAGAAACTAGTTGCAACTCCTGGACAGAGATCGAGTTGATTAATAAGTCGAGAGAGCTTGGAGCGCCCGGAGCCCAATGTGTGGTAGTAACTGATCATGGATCACAAACACAGAACTCAGTTCCTGAGGACGGCTACAATGAGACAACCCACCATGTACTCCTACATGGCCTCTCACCGCTACCTTTAACAAATCGTGTTCACACACTTAGTTCACACATAGTAGGACATGTTCACACACCTCTAATTCATTTCCGATGAATCAGACCTGACTCAACTCTAAGCAGTAGCAGGCATGACAAACAAGCATGAATGAGTAGGCACATCAGGGCTCAAACAACTCCTACTCATGCTAGTGGGTTTCATCTATTTACTGTGGCAATGACAGGTCATGCAGAGGATAAAGGGGTTCAACTACCGCATCATGTAACAGTTGAATCGGTGTTGTCCTAATGCAGTAAAAGAGAGTAGGAGCGAGAGAGTGGGATTGTATCGGAATGAACAAGGAGGTTTTGCTTGCCTGGCACTTCAGAAGATAGTATAGCTCTTCATCGGTGTCAACAAACTCATTGTCGGTACATCGTCTACTGAGAGGGGACAAACACCGGCAAACAAGGAAGAACACAATCAATGCAATGCACAATATGATGCATGATCATGACATGGCAATATGATGTGGTTTGAGTTAATGCAACTAGCAACAAGTTAAATGAAGTTGGTTTGAATCAACGATTCAAATTCAAACTCCATATGTGATGTTTTAAATGCCATTTGATTGAATTGTCCTAAACAGTATCCATAAGTTGTTCTAACATGCATGAAAATGGTACAGATGGATAGATTGGATTTTTCTGATCATTTTTCATATATAAATTATTTCATTTGGAGTTATGGTTGAATTTCTATGATTTTTACAAGTTTTAAACATTTTCTGGAATTTCCTGAATATTTAGAATTAAACTAATTCTAGAAAATGCATTACTGCGTCAGCACTACGTCAGCATGATGTAAGCGAGTCAACGGGGTGCGGTCCAGGTCAAACCTGACCTGTGGGGTCCACACATCAATGGCACAGGGCGGGAACAGAGGCTGACCGGTGGGCCAGGCCAACGCTGACGTGGGATGGTCAAACTGACAAGCGGGGCCGGCTGGATTAATCTAAACTAAACAGGGAATAAATCCTACGGTTAATTTGGGCACGGGGCCCCTATGTCAGTGAGAGAGGGGGTTAATTAGCGGAGTCATTAACCGCTAATGACGGTGCCACGTCGGCGGCTAAACGCCGGTGCTAAGCACAGCACGACGGCGACGCCCGTCCGGCCAACTCCGGCGATAGGAGCTCGCGTGGCCGGGCGCGTTGGAAGTGGCGCAACGAGGCGCGTTGGTTGGTGGCTTCGGGCAGTCCTGGGGTGGCCGGTTGTGTCGCCGGCGTCGAGGTTTAGCGGCGGCGTAGCTCGGGCTCTAGCGGGTGCGGGGTTTCAGCGCGAGCTAGAGCAAAGGGCACGGCGCGTTCCCTTCCCGGAGAGACGGTCAGCATGTTTGTGGTGATGGGGCGAGCAGGAGAGCGCAGGAGCATGGAGTTCGTCGGCCATGGCGGCGGCCGGAGCTTGGAGCTCGCGGGTGAGGGTGCTACGGCACGGAAACAAGAAAAACGAAGGAGGGGAAACGGGCAGGAGCTCACGGTGGTTGTAGCAGTGCAGACGGAGAGCTCGGAGGAGGTCCCAAGCGAGTGGGGCGGCGGAGGCGATCTCGGTGACCCGAGGAAGAAGAAGGCATCGGGAGCGGCGCGTCGGGGCTCTTCTGCTTGCGTGGGACGAGGAGAGGATGAGGGCGGCACGGCGGGGCTCGGGGGCGCGTCGGAGAAGCGAGGCAGTGGTTGTGGCCGCGGTAATCGGCGTCGGCGGCATCGGCTGCGCTCGGTGGTGCTGCGGGGAAGAGCAGAGGAGGGGGGAGAGGCACTGGGGAAGCGGGAGAAGGTCGGGGGGGGGTCAGGGGGGTCTGCGTGGCGTCATCTAGGGTGTCGGGGAGAGATGCAGGCAGGCAGGAGGTGGCTAGGGCGGCGTCGGCGCTCGCCACCGAGCTGCTTCGGGGCGAGAGGGAGGAAGACGACAGAGAGGAGGAGGTGGGCTGGGCCGGCCAGCTCAGATGGGCCGCCAGGTGGGCTAGAACGCCAGGTAAGTTACAGGTGAGTTTCTGTTCTTTTATTGTTTTTCTGTTTCTGTTTTTTTATTTAATCTTTTGCCACTGTTTTGAATTTAAAACAATTCAAACAATGCCAAAAACTCCTCTGAATATTTTTATTTTGCTAGATGGACTTTTCCAAAAGCTCATAAAATATTTCAGGGGTATTTGAAACTATATTCTAATTATATGAATATAATTCAAATTCAAATAGCTAATGATTTAAATTCAAAGTCCCAAGATTAAGTCCTTAAAAATGTTCAATATTTTTGTTGGGACCAGAACCCTTGCCAAAATTATCAAACATTTAAGAAGAGCATTTTGGGAACAATGAATGAGATTATAGGGGGTTTTCCCTTCTTTTATTTAAATTTTGAGGCTTCCAAATTTCCTCAATTCAAGTTTCAAAAATTTAAACATGATGCAAACACTAGGCAGCAGCCAAAGCTAGGGATGTGACATGATAAGTGGTTTTCAGTAAGGTATTCTCTGCAAGCACTGAAATTGTAGGTAACAGATAGTTTTGTGATAAGATAATTTGTAACGGGTAACAAGCAATGAAAGTAAATAAGGTGCAGCAAGGTGGCCCAATCCTTTTTGTAGCAAAGGACAAGCCTGGAAAATTTCTTATAATGAGAAAAGCGCTCCCGAGGACACATGGGAATTATCGTCAAGCTAGTTTCATCACACTCATATGATTCGCGTTTGTTACTTTGGTAATTTGATATGTGGGTGGACCGGTGCTTGGATGCTGCCCTTTCTTGGACAAGCATCCCACTTATGATTAACCCCTATTGCAAGCATCCGCAACTACAAAAGAAGTATTAAGGTAAACCTAACCATAGCATGTAACTAGTGGATCCAAATCAGCCCCTTATGAAGCAACGCATAAACTAGGGTTTAAGCTTCTGTCACTCTAGCAACCCATCATCTACTTATTACTTCCCAATGCCTTCCTCTAGGCCCAAATAATGGTGAAGTGTCATGTAGTCGACGTTCACATAACACCACTAGAGGAGAGACAACATACATCTCATCAAAATATCAAACAAATACCAAATTCACATGACTACTAATAGCAAGACTTCACCCATGTCCTCAGGAACAAACGTAACTACTCACAAAGCATATTCATGTTCATAATCAGAGGAGTATTAATATGCATTAAGGATCTGAACATATGATCTTCCACCAAGTAAACCAATTAGCATCAACTACAAGGAGTAATCAACACTACTAGCAACCCACATGTACTAATTTGTCGTTTTCATGATACAAGAGATGAACTAGGGTTTTGAGAGGAGATGGTGCTGGTCAAGATGTTGATGGAGATTGACCCCCTCCCGATGAGAGGATCATTGGTGATGACGATGGTGATGATTTCCCCCTCCCAAAGGGACGTTTCCTTGGCAGAACAGCTCCACCGGAGCCCTAGATTGGTTCCGCCAAGGTTACGCCTCGTGGCGGCGGAGTTTCATCCCATAAGCTTGCTTATGATTTTTTTCATGGTAGAAGACTTCATATAGCAGAAGATGGGCACCGGAGGGCCACTAGGGGGCCCACGAGACAGGGGGCATGCCCAGTAGGGATGGGCGCGCCCCCACCCTCGTGGACAGGGTGTGGGCCCCCTCTGGTACTTTATTTGCTCAATAAATCTTATTAATTTCAAAAATGACTTTTGTGGAGTTTCAGGACTTTTGGAGCTGTGCAGAATAGGTTTCCAATATTTGCTCCTTTTCCAGCCAGAATCCCAGCTGCCGGCATTCTCCTTCTTCATGATAAACCTTGTGAAATAAGAGAGAATAGCCATAAGTATTGTGACATAATGTGTAATAACATCCCATAATGCAATAAATATTGATATAAAAGCATGATGCAAAATGGACGTATCAATGAGCACGGCTCGCATGTTCGCCTGCTCCCGGCGACTTTGTGGTGCAGTCACCGCGGCATAGCTCAAAGATCGCGCGGTGGCGCGGTTGTGGCATGGCGCGAGGGAGGGTGGCGGCAGCCCGCGCCGCCCGCGACCAACGCCACATGGCGACGCGGAGGCCGCGAGTAGCGAGGAGTGGAGATCCTCTTGGTCGGTCGGTAGTGCTTGGGCGACCCGAACAACCCAGTGCTCAACGTGAGCGCTCGGAGCATCGTCCATGAGACTGTGGGTGGTGTCGGATCGATCTGCGGAAGAGAGGCTCCGACGCACCCCTACGTGGCGCACCAAATGTCGGATTTCGGGTTCCGCAAACCCTTGAGAGGTTTGAACTTTTGGGTGCGTGCGAAGAACTCAATCTCTTTAGTCTGCCTACACGCTAATCTCACAGTCTAGCTCGTCGAACTCAAGGGAAAGGGGACACAGCAGTTTACCCAGGTTCGGGCCACCTTGCGGTGTAAAACCCTACTCCTGCTTTGTGGTGGATTGGCCTCGAGGGGCTAAGGATGAACTACTACAGTGGAGAACCACCTCAGGAGGTGTGTTCTTGAGCTCAAGTGAGCTGGTGAGCTGGCCAGGGTGGAGTGGATCCGATCCCCTACTATGGTGGTGGCTAGGTCCTATTTATAGTGGCCTTGGTCCTCTTCCCAAATGAAGGCGGGAAGGGATCCCACAACGGCCAAATTCAAATAGAGACAGCTAGTACATGTTATCATGATGAAAGTAGTCTTCGCCCGCAAAAGCCTCTGGTTGTGACGCCGTGATGGGCTCGGTGATGACCTTCGCCCTGCCGCCCTGGCGGTCTTGGTCTTGTTGCACGGGAATGGAAACCTTTGACTGATTCCCCAGGACTCCGCGCCTGCGCTTGCGTCCTTACCACCAAAGAGGAAACTGTTACACTGGCCCGCTGATGCCTGCCTGACCTTGGTCATCATGGCTCATGTCACCTGAACCTCGCGGGGTGAGGCTTGCATGAAAATCTCTGCTCCTCGGGAGCCAGCCTAAGGAGGCTGCTCCCTTTGGAGGTCTTGGTGTTGTCCGCCTCGCGAGGCTTGGCCCTTCGCGAGAGTCTTGAGTTGTCGATGTCGAAGTTGGTTCGTATCAGGCCGTTGATGGAGCCACGCCGTGGGCTGCATGCAGGAAAGTCTGGGTACCCCCGTTCTCAGAACGTCGACACCCTTCCATTGATTCCTAACGGGTCAGTGTGACGCGGCGACGTGCTCCCTCACGCCAAGCGTACACACGACGCCACCGCCCCACCTCCCCTCCCTCGCTATATAAAGCAGCACCTCCCTCGCCGAAGGACGCACCCGCCCGCAGCCCCTCTCTCCCCGTGCATAGCCTCCGCCCGTCGAACCCTTTCCCCTCTCTCTCGCCGTTCAAAGCCACTGCCAGAAGATGGGCGAGAGGTTCCTCGGCGATGGGGCGGCAGCTAATGGCTTCGGCGGCGGTTCACTGCACAAGTGGGAGGCCCATCAGCTGTTCAAAGCCAATGTCCTTGCGCCTCCCGACATGGGCGCGCCGGGGTGATGGAGGCTCAGCATCGGGGGCGTGCCCATTTTCCCACTGCCCGACGTGACAACACGCCCCGACTACTTCAACGACGAGGTCGAGCGCGTGCGGGCATTGCTGACGGAGGACCGGCTGGCCCTCCCGGAGTACGCCGTCGGCAACCACGAAGCGTGGGTGGTGTAATTCGGACACCGGCAAGCTGCGCGGCTGGCCTCCACCAATGGCGCTCCTCTGGTGCGGGGCACCAAGAACAGCGACGGCCGCCGCCTGTGGTGGGGCGCCCCCGGCCGCATGATGAGGATACAAACCTGGCAGCCCCGCTTTTATTTGCCTCGGAATGCTGAGTGATTTTATAATCGTTAAAACTCCTTCGGGCCTGACGCCCGAGTACTTTTAATCTGCGGTTAGGAACCTTTGGATTTATCTTTGAATATGTTGCGTTTATCTTTGAGTGAAATCCGTTCTACTCTTGGATCGATTTCTCTTCGTTTGATGCAGCTTCTAAAGAAGGATCAGCAGTCGACCAGTTGGATGAGCCTTGGGCAGCATTGATCAGCTCATCAACAAGGTACTCAGCTATGGTCTTGACGTTCCTGTCATCACCAAGGGACGAGCCGTTGGATGGGCCTTTGAGAGTGCGCACAATCTCGTCCTTCTTCTTGACGGTGCAGCTCCCGGGGGAGGGGTGGTTGTGGTCGACTCACACCACTGCTCACCACTCGGCAGGATTTTTCAAACTTAGGCGAGTACTGGACTGCAGCTAAGCCCCCGAGTATGAGGATTGCTCACCACCCGGTAGGATTTTTCAAACTTAGGCGAGTACTGGACTGCAGCTAAGCCCCTGAGTGGGAGGACTGCTCACCACTCGGTAGGATTTTTCAAACTTAGGCGAGTACTGAACTGCAGCTAAGCCCCCGAGTGGGAGGACTGCTCACCACTCGGTAGGATTTTTAAAACTTAGGCGAGTACTGGCGAGGGAGTCCTGGATTAGGGGGTGTCCGGACGACCGGACTATGACCTTTGGCCGGACTCCCAGACTATGAAGATACAAGATTGAAGACTTCATCCCGTGTCCGGAGGGGACTTTCCTTGGCGTGGAAGGCAAGCTTGGCGATATGATTTGTAGATTTCCTCCCATTGTAACCGACTCTGTGTAACCCTAGCCCTCTCCGATGTCTATATAAACCAGAGAGTTTTAGTCCGTAGGACGAACAACAATCATACCATAGGCTAGCTTCTAGGGTTTAGCCTCTCTGATCTCGTGGTAGATCAACTCTTGTACTACCCATATCATCAATATTAATCAAGCAGGAGTAGGGTTTTACCTCCATCGAGAGGGCACGAACCTGGGTAAAAACATCGTGTCCCTTGCCTCCTGTTACCATCCGCCTAGACGCACAGTTCGGGACCCCCTACCCGAGATCCGTCGGTTTTGACACCGACATTGGTGCTTTCATTGAGAGTTCCTCTGTGTCGTCACCGTCAGGAAGGATGTCGCACCCCGTTTTTAAAGACGGTGATGTTGCTAAAGGAGCTTTGGTTGTCGGCCAAACTCTTCGGCTAGGCAGTTTTTTAATGACCGCCTGTTCGGCCGCCGCGCCAACGATGACCTCTCGGGTCATTAAAAGCAATCTCCACATCAGCTTGGAACTTGCCGAGCAGTTAGATCCGATGGAGCTCTCTTCCTTAAACGAGCTCTTGGATCGCATCGCCGCCCTGGGAGTCGCTACAGACTACGGCCAGATTGGGCTTAAACCCGATCCGAGAGAGATTGACTCTCCCCAGTTCACCCACCACGTTGAAGTGGTGGAGGAACAATGCGGCGAATCTTCACCCCTCCAAAGGACCAGATGTGTCCGAATTCCTGATCCTCCAAAGCCAGACATCCACGGAGGGGAGGATGTCACCCAGGCCCTGAACCTAAAGTCAGGCAGTGGGCCTGATTCACTGGATAACGTCCAAGAACCCAAGCTTCCGAGTTTGGAAATTTCTTGGCCCCTGAGTCTTAGATCGGGCGAGGTTCCGGATTTAAATCCACCCGCCCACCCAATTATAAGGGATCTATCCCAAATTCGGCAAGAGCCCAGGGATACAGTACACCATTACTGGGCTAGATTCCTCCTGGTTATGAACAGGATAAAGGACTGCCGCGAGGGGGATGCAATTTCATTCTTCTGCAACAATTGCACGGACATCGGAATCCTCAACGCCATAAGTCGCCGCGAAATTACACGCTTAGCCGACTTGGCATCCATAGTACGAAAGTACTGTGTGACAGAAAGCATTTGGAAAACCGAAACAAAATTCTGGGACAATCCGACCCTGAATACAATCCCAGTCCGAAACAAAAGGGCGCATTATCGCCAGGCACCTGGGGCAAACAGCAAAAAAAACCTCTATAGGGTATGGAACCGTACTGGAGGGATGGCTCAATGGACCCTGTAAAATTCATAGTACAGAGGGCGTGACACCAACTCATAGCCTTAGAGCATGTTGGATACTCCGGCAGGTGGCCAGAAGTGGCGTGGAGCTTCTAACTCCAGAATCCGCAGAGCACCACCCCAGAAACACCAGTACGGTGTCAACAGTCTTCGAGACTTCCGCATCAAACAATGCGAGAAAACGAACGCTCCGCAGCCTTACCGAAGCCTACCAAGTAGCTACAATAAACCCATGGAGTGACATGGCTATTACCTTTAATGCCAGGGACGAACCTAAATTCCGGACAGCCCGAGCACCAGCTGCACTGGTCGTCAGTCCAATAGTGGATGGCTTCCGGCTTACCAAGGTACTCATGGACGATGGCAGCGGATTGAACCTCATCTATGAGGAAACCCTACGAAAAATGGAAATCGATTGGAGCTGCATTGAGCGAAGCAACACAACCTTTAGAGGAATAATCCCCAGTCGGGAAGCGTGCTGTACAGGAAAAGTCACACTGGATGTGGTGTTCGGCACGCCGGATAATTACAGATCGGAGGAGGTCACACTTCAAGTGGCCCCGTTCAGCAGCGGATACCACGCTCTGTTAGGGCGAGAAGCATTCACAATTTTTCAAGCTATACCCCATTACGGGTACATGATGCTCAAAATACCCGGACCCAACGGAATCATCACTCTTGCTAGTGATCCGGACACAGCGCTCGGCGCCGAAAACAAGACAGCTGCACTGGCCCTCGAGGCATTATCCGAAGCCCTAGCGGCCGAGGAACTAACTGCATTGTGCTCCACGGTGGACAGGGACGACGTGATACTCGACAAAAGATCCAAGTCCACCTCCTTCAAGCCGGCAGATGAAATAGTCAAGTTCCAAGTCCATCCAACGGACGCTACAAAAACGGCCTCCATCGGGGCACAACTAAGCCCTGATGTAGACGTCGCACTAAGAGAATTCCTACGCGAAAATTGGGACATTTTTGCCTGGCACCCTTCAGACATGCCAGGTATCCCACGCAGGCTGGCCGAGCACAGCCTGAACATCCTAAAAGGATTCAAGCCTGTTAAGCAGGCTCTTCGGCGTTTCTCTGAACCTAAGAGACAAGCCATGGGAGAGGAGCTGGCCAAACTACTGGAAGCCGGATTCATCAGAGATATAAAACATCCGGACTAGCTAGCAAACCTGGTAATGGTACCAAAGGAAAAATCCTGGCGCCTATGCGTCGATTTCAAAGACCTAAATAAGGCTTGCCCAAAGGATCCCTTCCCCCTCCCCCGCATTGATCAAATCATCGACGCCACCGCAGGACACGATTCATTGTGTTTCCTCGATGCATACTCTGGCTACCACCAAATCAAGATGGCAGAGTCAGACCAAGCCGCAACGGCATTCATCACCCCATACGGCCCATTCTGCTTCAACACAATGCCCTTCGGGCTCAAAAACGCCGGCGCAACATATCAGCGCATGATTCAGACATGTCTGGCCAACCAGATCGGCAAAATGGTTGAAGCGTACGTGGATGACGTGGTCGTCAAAACCAAGCATGTCGAAACTCTAATAGACGACTTGAGGCTCACGTTCGATAACCTCCGAACATATGACATTAGGCTTAACCCGGAAAAATGCATTTTCGGCGTACCAGCCGGAAAGCTCTTGGGCTTGATTGTATCCGGTAGAGGAATTGAAGCAAACCCAGCCAAGATCCGAGCCTTGTAACAATTGGATATTCCAAAGATCTCAAGCAAATACAAAAATTGACTGGATGCGTGGCGGCCCTAAGCCGCTTCATCTCCCGCTTGGGGGAAAAGGCATTACCCCTTTACCGCCTCCTCCGGCGCAGCGAACACTTTGAGTGGACGGACGCTGCCACGGCCGGATTCGAAGAAATAAAAGCCATACTGGCAACAAACCCGGTCTTGGCCGCGCCTAACATCGGCAAACCAATGTTGTTATACATCGTGGCAACTCACCAAGTTGTAAGCGCAGTTCTCGTCGTCGAACGAGAAACGGACGGACACAAATTCCCTATCCAGAAACCAGTCTACTACGTGTCCACTGTCCTCACTCCATGCAAGTCCCCGTACCGGCATTACCAAAAGATAGCATACGCAGCGTTCATGGCATCCCGGAAGCTATGACACTACTTTTAAGAGTGTTCGATAACAGTAGCCTCCGAAGTACCTCTCAACGATACCATAAACAACCGCGACGCAACGGGTCGGATTGCCAAATGGGCCATTGAGCTCCTCCCGTTCGACATAACATATACGCCACGGCGAGCCATCAAGTCGCAAGCCTTGGACGACTTTGTCGCTGGATGGACTGAAGCCGAACTCCCTAAAGAGTATGGCACATATTCCAACTGGACCATGCACTTCAACGGCTCCAAAATGCTGGCGGGTCTGGGGGCTGGCGTCGTCTTGACGTCCCCAACAGGAGATACAGTCCAATATGTACTCCAGATAATGTATACGGACTCCAACAATGCAGCCGAATACGAGGCCCTTCTACATGGCCTCCGGATGGCAGTCTCCATGGGCATTCAACGCCTAGAGGTGCGTGTGGATTCGAACCTCGCGATATCTCAAATAAACGGAGACTTTGATGCCAAAGATCCGAAAATGGCAGTTTATCGCAACGCCGTCCTAAATATGTCAGCTCGGTTCGAAGGGCTAGAATTTCACCATATTGCCCGGGAAAATAATCAGGCAGCAGACGTCTTGGCACGCATCGGCGCAAAGCGCGATGCAGTCCCCCCCAACATTTTCCTAGAAAGGCTATTCAAGCCATCCGTACAGTGGGAAGGGGAATCCGGAAATAACAATTCGGACCTGGCCGCATCACCTGACCCCGAACACTCTGACACAACGGAAGACTCCATCAATGAAGTCACACCCTCAGCCCACGTAATAATGGAAGTAATTGCCCCGTGGACAGAACCATTCTTAGCCTACTTAACTAGGCAGGAACTTCCCGAGGACCAAAATGAGGCACGCTGCATAGTGCGGCGATCTAAAGCCTATAAAGTCCACGAAGGAGAGCTTTATAAGAAAAGCACCACCGGAGTCCTTCAAAGGTGTATCTTCGAAGAGGAAGGGCGGAACCTTCTGGCTGAAATTCACGCCGGACTCGGCGGGCACCACGCCGCAGCCCAAGCCCTTGTGAGCAAGGCCTTCCGTACCGGATTTTATTGGCCGACGGCCCGGGCAGACGCTCAGGACTTAGTCCAGCGATGCATCGGTTGCCAATTATTCTCTAATTAAAGCCACATGCCGCCTACCGCCCTCCAAACTATACCCATTACCTGGCCTTTTGCGGTATGGGGGCTTGACATGGTTGGACCCCATAAAGGAGGAACCCACAAGCAAAAATATCTACTGGTCATGGTGGACAAATTCACCAAATGGATAGAGGCCAAGCCTGTTAAGACGGACGAATCCGGACCGGTGATAGACTTCATATCCGGGGCTGTACACTGTTACGGCGTCCCCCACAGCATCATTGTTGACAATGGCACAAACTTTACGGCCAATGAGTTTAAACTCTGGTGCAAAAACATGGGCATTAAGCTTGATTACGCTTCAGTCTATCACCCACAAACTAACGGCCAAGTCGAGCGAGACAATGGTCTAATCATGAGCGGCATCAAACCCAGATTAGTGCGATCCCTCAAGGAATCTAACACGCACTGGGTAGAGGAGCTTGACTCCGTACTCTGGGGGCTGCGGACCACGCCGAATCGCACTACCGGATTCACACCATTTTTTATGGTATACGCGCAGAGGCAGTCCTGCCCTGCGACATAATTCATGACTCACCTCGCGTGCGCATGTATGAAGAAAGAGAAGCCGAGCTTGATCGGCAGGACAGCTTGGACACATTGGAGGAGGAGCGCGACGTGGCAAAAGCATGTTCCGCATTCTATCAACAGCAGGCTCGAAGATATCAAAGCAGAGAAGTACGGGCCAAAACTTACAATGTTGGCGAACTAGTTCTATGCCTGCCGGACAAGAAAAAGGACAAACTCA
Organism: Triticum dicoccoides; assembly: GCF_002162155.2. Taxonomy (NCBI): domain Eukaryota; kingdom Viridiplantae; phylum Streptophyta; class Magnoliopsida; order Poales; family Poaceae; genus Triticum; species Triticum dicoccoides. The sequence goes on from NC_041393.1 coordinate 129,274,477, forward strand.
AGCCCAAATGGAAGGGTCCCTTCATAATCGACCAAGTCCTGACTGGTGGAGCATACCGTCTGCGAAATGCATCGGATAACCGACTCGAGCTGAAGCCATGCAACGCAGCACGCCTACGAAGATTCTACGCCTAGCGCCGGACTCTGTGTTCGTCTCCTTCCTCTATCACCTTTTTTTTACAAATTAGCTGCCTTATATTTCTCTCCTTTTCCCTTCCTTTTTCTCCCAAGCCTTTAAGGGCTTTCTTGCGCGTTGTTCGCACATAATTGACGCGCCACCCGCGCTCACTATACCTAGGGGCTTCTTTATCAGAAGCTTATATACACGGGCCTCATGCCCAAAACATGTGTGACACTTCCGCATGAACCTTTTATGCACCATTATATGCATCGATATGACTTAAGTTTTGGCCAAGCTGGGTTGCCTGGCTCCTGTGCTTACCCCTACGTTCCCGTTTGTTCGGCTAGGTGGAAAAGGGAGCACCTCTGCGATTGTTACTGCTGGGTCAGCCGGATGTGTACCTTAGACTGGGTGAAGCCGAAAGCTAGCGTTCTTCAGGGAATATTCGGTCGGTGAACTAAAAGATGATTTTTCACTTGTTTATTTATCTGCCCCCAGATGCTTTTCTGCTTTTTTTTCACAGTTCGGACATGCACTTTAGGGCATGCCTCCCAGGGAAAGGAACCCCTAACGGAACTATTCTCCCTGGAAGATGTTTCTTACTAACCATGTAATATAACATAACTAGTTAGGCACTTGTCTGCTAAAGCACTTATGACCCCTATGCCTGGTCTCCATGCATGCCCCGGTTCTTACATAACCGAGAGGGTATTCGGACACACTCCAGACTATCAGGTCCGCAATGACAAACAATCTACAATCCGGCTAGAAGGCATTTTACATGTCATTTTAAATTACATAGTCAATTTGACTGGGTATATTCTTCCTCAATACCATCCAACAGGCTGTCTAATTTATAGTCCTGTTGGGAATACTTGGCGGCCAGCTCTACCTGGCCGTACACTAAACTGACAGGGATCTCCTTCCCGTCGGGCCCCACAGGGCCGACCTCGGCCATGTGGTTTGGGTCAGCCCTCGTCTACCGCGACTTCACCATGGCCTAGGCCTCCCTGGCGCCTTGATGGCAGGCCGATATCTTCCATAATCGGAAGCGCTGCAGCACTCCCTTTAGCCTCTCCACAAGCTCTCCAAGGCCTTCGGGCACGGAGAGGGATGGCCACAAAGCCTGGAGGACGCCTTGCATCGCCTGCCGAACTCGTTCTCGCAGTTGCGATAGCTCGGGAAGAAGGTCACCCGTAGAATTGGGTATTTCCTCCGTAGGCCGACCTGTCAGCATATCTATAGACATAACTCTGTCAATCGACTTCCTCGCCGAACTCTTTTTCGAAGATTCGTTCAAGCACTTACTAAACATGCCGCGTCGAAGTCGCCGATTCTCCTTTACGGATTCCGACAGCTGAGCACGAACATCCTTTAGTTCCTCGCCCAGCTGGGTATTGGCATCTTGAAGCTTGTTCTTCTCTTGCCTCACCCTTGTGAGCACGCTCTCGCCGACCTTTAACTAGCGCAAGAGTTGTTGCTTGTCCGGATCCACTCCGGCCCCATCTGCACCGTTATTGTCAGAATTGCACACATGCCGCCCTTCACAACATACTTATCTTTCGAAGCATATATTACCTAAGGGGGTACCCTTGGCATTCTCTGTAGCGGCTAGTGCAGCCTCAAGTTGGGCCTTGCACTCTTCCAGCTCCTGGGACAGTTGCATATTCTTTTTTGTAAGATCCTACATAACAAATGATCCTTAAATCAGTTATTTTAACTGTTTCAAGTCTCGGGGGCTACTGACATATATAACCATCAGATTTACTCACCCGTATGTCTTTTACATAATGCTCTGTGGCTTTGGCTAGACCATTTTGAGCGGCACGGAGGTACGCATCTCCCGTACTAAAGGCGTCCAACGCCTCTTGGGAAAAACATGCGTCACGAAGAACAGTTCGGCGACGCTTGTGGCCCATGGCACTCTCCACCTCTGAATTGGTGGCAGATAGCCCGTCCATGTCCTCTGTCAGAGGGGCGTCTGGTGCGCGCCCCGTGTTCTCTTTCGCTTCCGGACCCGGCCTTGAAGCCTGGCCGATGGATATAGTGCGCGGGCGCTCTTCTTCCTGAAGAGAGCATGAACGTTAGTATGCCTTGAAGGCATAAACCCTGGGCATTAAAGTCGCACGCCGTACCGTTGCGCCGGCGTCTCGACCCGCTCCACACTTCTTTTTAGCCCGCCGGGCCTCAATGGCCCTTGTTGGCTACCCGTCGCGGGCTCGGCCCTCCGCCTCAAGGATTTCCCCTGCAAAAAGAAACGCTATTGGTTTACGACAATCAAAATAAGCATGGATGGATCCTCTTGAAAGTGCTGGGACTTCGGTCTCAATTACCTTTGAGGCTGGAAGTAGTCCGGGATAATCGGCCGTAATGGCCACTAAGGTGTTGTCCTTACTCAATTGATGAAACACCCCGTCAATTAGTTCCACACATAAGTCCGGGTCCTCTTGGGAGTCCAGGTCGAGGGACCGTTCCGGGTCCTCGGGTTGTGGAGGAGGGCTGTTTATTTCCTTTACAGTCTGGCGCAGCTCCTGTGTTAAAATTGTTGTACTAAGTACTCAATTATGGGAATTTGAAAACGGATAGGCAAGTGAAAGTGTTCGCTCACCCAGCTTGGAGGATTGTACATAGAGAATCCACCTCGTGGGTTGACACGGAGGAATTCCTCTTCTTCTCCCTTGTACAAAGCGGATAAGATCTTCGTTAGAGTGGCAGCCGAATCCGGCCCCTTGTGACCGCACCGGGTGGCATCGTCCTCCCCATTGAAATCCCACATGGGGTGACCTCTGTACTGAAGCGGCTGCACCCCCCGCATAATGCATGTGTCCATGACCTCGATCATGGTCAGTCCGGAATGAGCTAACAACTGTATCCGGCTCATCAGGTAAAGGACGTCCCTGTCAGTTTCCCTCTGAGGGCTCCATGGGCGCCAGCTCAGGCATTTCTTCAAGGGAGCATTATTGAACTCAGGGAGGCCAATCCGTACAGGGTCTGGCAGCGGGACGTCATATATATAAAACCATTCTGAAGGCCAGTCCTCGGACGCCTTCTTTGGGGTTCCGGATAGATATCCGGTCCCGGCGATGCGCCATAGTTTGGCTCCGCCCACTTGATAAATTGACCCCTCCTGAGAGCGGGGAACGAGGCAGAACAACTTCTTCCACAACGCGAAATGGGCCTCAATGCCCAAAAACAGCTCGCAAAGGGCCACGAAGCCCGAAATATGCAGTATGGAGGCAGGCGAGGTTGTGTAGCTGGAGGCCATAAAACTCCAGTAGCCCCCGGAGAAACGGGTGAATTGGAAATCCGAGCCCTCTTGTTAAATAAGGGACTAGGCATACCCGCTCTCCTTCGGAGGGATTGGGGACGCTCTCCGCCTGCTCTCCGCCACTATAGGTGGCAAGCCCGGCTCGGCCTGGGACCATATATGCTGGGGGAAGGAGCCCCTTATATTGGAGCACTACTAGCTCGCTATGCGGGACAGAACACCGCTCCCAATCTCCAGGCCGAGGGCTGGAGGGGCGAGCGGAGGGGCTGCGTCGATCGGCCATGATGGAATGGATCTCTGTCGAAAGCGCTCCGATGAATGCTCGCGGAGGGAAGACGGTGTGAATTGGATCTAAATCCCCATCTCTTTTATGGGCGGCTCATTTACGCAGCTAGGGGGGTAAATGAAAAAACTCCCTGGCTTTTCGCATTCGTTTGACACGTGGAAGATGGTCATTATTGGGCATAGAAGCCAAGGAGTGCAACATGCACTAGAAGCCGGACACTATTCGACAGGTACATGGAATTTGGAGAAGAACCCGCCTTGCAATGCCGAAGACAAACTTGCATGCTGGACTCATCGTCATTGAAGCCTGGTTCGGGGGCTACTGAGGGAGTCCTGGATTAGGGGGGTGTCCGGACGGCCGGACTATGACCTTTGGCCGGACTCCCGGACTATGAAGATACAAGATTGAAGACTTCGTCCCGTGTCCGGAGGGGACTTTCCTTGGCGTGGAAGGCAAGCTTGGCGATACGATATGTAGATTTCCTCCCATTGTAACCGACTCTGTGTAACCCTAGCCCTCTCTGGTGTCTATATAAACCGGAGAGTTTTAGTCCGTAGGACGAACAACAATCATACCATATGCTAGCTTCTAGGGTTTAGCCTCTCTGATCTCGTGGTAGATCAACTCTTGTACTACCCATATCATCAATATTAATCAAGCAGGAGTAGGGTTTTACCTCCATCGAGAGGGCCCGAACCTGGGTAAAAACATCGTGTCCCTTGCCTCCTGTTACCATCCGCCTAGATGCACAGTTCGGGACCCCCTACCCGAGATCTGCCGGTTTTGACACCGACAACTGGACTACATCTAAGCCCCCGAGTGGGAGGACTGGTCACCACTCGGTAGGATTTTTCAAACTTAGGCGAGTACTGGACTGCAGTTAAGCCCCCGAGTGGGAGGACTGCTCACCACTCGATAGGATTTCAAACTTAGGCGAGTACTGGACCGCGGCTAAGTCCACGAGCGGGAAGATTTGCTCCCACAATCTCGTCCTTCTTCTTGACGGTGCAGCCCTGGGGGGGGGGG
>NC_041393.1:129279535-129332343 GCF_002162155.2 Triticum dicoccoides
CACTTAGGCGAGTACTGGACTGCAGCTAAGCCCCCGAGTGAGAGGCAGAGTCACCACTCGGTAGGATTTTTACCACTTAGGCGAGTACTGGACTGCAGCTAAGCCCCTGAGTGAGAGGCAGACTCACCACTCGGTAGGATTTTTATCACTTAGGCGAGTACTGGACTACAGCTAAGCCCCCGAGTGAGAGGCAGACTCATCACTCGGTTGGATTTTTATCACTTAGGCGAGTACTGGACTGCATCTAAGCCCCCGAGTGAGAGGCAGACTCACCACTCGGTAGGATTTTTACCATTTAGGCGAGTACTGGACTGCAGCTAAGCCCCTGAGTGAGAGGCAGACTCATCACTCGGTAGGATTTTCTCTTCATCTTAGGCGAAACAGATTTGCAGCTAAGGCAACATGTAAAAAAGAAATAAACAACAATCATTTGGAAGACTGTAAAATTATGTCTTTTGATAACTAAACTAAAAGGTACTTCTTATTACATCTCATCGGTCTAAATACTTAAGAGTAAAAAGGGCGGAGCAGTTCCGCGTTCCAAGCGCGTGGTTCGTCTTTGTTGTGCTCGACATTGAAGAGACGATATGCTCCGTTGTGGAGCACTTTGGTGACGACGAAAGGGCCTTCCCAAGCAGGAGCGATCTTGTGTGGCTTCTGCTGGTCCACTCGGAGAACCAGGTCTCCTTCTTGATATGCCCGACCCCTTACGTTTCTGGCATGGAATCGACGCAAGTCTTGCTGATAAATGGTCGACCGGATCAAGGCCATCTCTCTTTCTTCTTCCAGGAGATCGACTGCATCTTGCCGAGCCTGCTCTGCTTCCTCTTCTGAGAAGAGTTTGACTCGGGGTGCGTTGTGGAGCAAATCACTCGGGAGTACGGCTTCAGCTCCGTAGACTAAGAAGAATGGAGTCCGTCCAATCGACCGATTGGGAGTTGTCCTCAATCCCCAAAGCACTGACGGGAGCTCATCAACCCAAGCCCCTGTTGCATGCTTGAGGTCACGCATCAATCGGGGTTTCAGTGCTTTGAGAATCAATCCATTCGCTCGCTCAGCCTGCCCATTCGACTGAGGGTGAGCAACCGAGGCGTCATCGACCCACGTGCCTTGGGAAGCACAAAAGGCTCTGAATTCATTAGAGTCGAAGTTTGACCCGTTGTCCGTGATGATGCTGTGCGGAACACCATATCTGAATATCAATTCCTTGATGAAACTCACAGCAGTACTTGCTTCAAGGTTTTTAATGGGCTTCGCTTAGATCCACTTGGTAAACTGGTCGACTGCAACTAGCACATGGGTAAATCCGCTCCTGCCGGTCCTCAGAGGTCCAACCATGTCCAATCCCCAAACAGCAAAAGGCCAGATGAGTGGAATAGTCTTCAGAGCTGATGCAGATTTATGGGACATGTTGGAGTAAAACTGACAGCCTTCACACTTGTCCACTATTTCTTTTGCCATCTAATTGGCACGTGGCCAGTAAAACCCGGCTCGGTATGCTTTGGCCACAATGGTCCGAGAGGACGCATGGTGTGAAGGAAATATGCCCTAGAGACAATAATAAAGTTATTATTTATTTCCTCATATCATGATAAATGTTTATTATTCATGCTAGAATTGTATTAACCGGAAACATGATACATGTGTGAATACATAGACAAACATATAGTCACTAGTATGCCTCTACTTGACTAGCTCATTAATCAAAGATGGTTATGTTTCCTAACCATAAACATGTGTTGTCATTTGATTAATGGGGTCACATCATTAGGAGAATGATGCGATTGACATGACCCATTCCGTTAGCCTAGCACTTGATTGTTTAGTATATTGCTATTGCTTTCTTCATGACTTATACATGTTCCTGTAACTATGAGATTATGCAACTCCCGTTTACCGGAGGAACACTTTGGGTGCTACCAAACGTCACAACGTAACTGGGTGATTATAAAGGAGTACTACAGGTGTCTCCAAAGGTACATGTTGGGTTGGCGTATTTCGAGATTAGGTTTTGTCACTCCGATTGTCAGAGAGGTATCTCTGGGCCCTCTCGGTAATGCACATCACTATAAGCATTGCAAGCAATGTAGCTAATAAGTTAGTTACGGAATGATGCATTACGTAAACAAGTAAAGAGACTTGCCAGTAACGAGATTGAACTAGGTGTTGGATACCGACGATCGAATCTCGGGCAAGTAACATACCGATAACAAAGGGAACAATGTATGTTGTTATGCGGTTTGACTGATAAAGATCTTCGCAGAATATGTAGGATCCAATATGAGCATCCAGGTTCCGCTATTGGTTATTGACCGATAATAGTTCTAGGTCATGTCTACATAGTTCTCGAACCCGTAGGGTCCGCACGCTTAACGTTACGATGACAGTTTTATTATGAGTTTATAAGTTTTGATGTACCGAAGGTTGTTCAGAGTCTCGGATGTGATCACGGACATGACGAGGAGTCTCGAAATGGTCGATACATAAAGATTGATATATTGGAAGCCTATGTTTGGACATCGGAATGGTTCCGGGTGAAATCGGGATTTTACCGGAATACCGGGGGGTTACCGGAACCCTCCCTGGGGTTAATGGGCCTTAGTGGGCCATGAGGGAGAAGAGGAGGGCCGGCCAGGGCAGGCCATGCGCCCCCTCCCCCCTAGTCCGAATAGGACAAGGAAGGGGGCGGCGCCCCCCTTTCCTCTTTCCCCTCCCCCCTTTCCTTCTCCACCAAGGCAAGAGGGGGGAGTCCTACTCGCGGTGGGAGTAGGAATCCTCCAGGCGCACCCCTTGGGGGCCAGCCGCACCTCCCCCTCCCTCCTTTATATACGGGGGCAGGGGGGCACCCTAGAACACACAAGTTGATCTACGTGATCGTTCCTTAGCCGTGTGCGGTGCCCCCCTCCACCATATTCCACCTCAGTCATATCGTCGCGGAGTTTAGGCGAAGCCCTGTGCCGGTAGAACATCGTCATCGTCACCATGCTGTCGTGCTGACGGAACTCATCCCCGACACTTTGCTGGATCGGAGTTTGGGGATCGTCATCGAGCTGAACGTGTGCTGAACTCGGAGGTGTCGTACATTCGGTACTTGGATCGGTCGGATCGTGAAGACATACGACTACATCAACCGCGTTGTCATAACGCTTCCGCTTACGGTCTACGAGGGTACATGGACATTACTCTCCCCTCTTGTTGCTTTGCATCACCATGATCTTGCGTGTGCATAGGAATTTTTTTGAAATTACTACATTCCCCAACAGTGGTATCAGAGCCAGGTTTTATGCGTAGATGTCATATGCACGAGTAGAACACAAGTGAGTTGTGGGCGATGCAAGTCATACTGCTTACCAGCATGTCATACTTTGGCTCAGTGGTATTGTGAGATGAGGCGGCCTGGACCGACATTACGCGTACGCCTACGCGAGACTAGTTTCACCGTTACGAGCACTCCTTCTTAAAGGTGACTGGCGGGTGTCTGTCTCTCTCACTTTAGCTGAACCGAGTGTGGATACGCCCGGTCCTTGCAAAGATTAAAACAACATTAACTTGACGAACTATCATTGTGGTTTTGATGTGTAGGTAAGAACAGTTCTTGCTAAGCCCGTAGCAGCCACGTAAAATTTGCAACAACAAACTAGAGGATATCTATCTTGTTTTTGCAGGGCATGTTATGATGTGATATGGTCAAGACGTGATGCTATATTTTATTGTATGAGATGATCATGTTTTGTAACCGAAGTTATCGGCAACTGGCAGGAGCCATATGGTTGTCGCTTTATTGCATGAAATGCAAACGCCCTGTAATTGCTTTACTTTATCACTAAGCGGTAGCGATAGTTGTAGAAGCAATAGATGGAATAACGACAACGATGCTACGATGGAGATCAAGTTGTCGCTCTAGTGACGATGGTGATCACGACCGTGCTTCGAAGATGGAGATCACAAGCACAAGATGATGATGGCCATATCATATCACTTATATTGATTGCATGTGATGTTTATCCTTTATGCATCTTATCTTGCTTTGATTGACGGTAGCATTTTAAGATGATCTCTCACTAAATTATCAAGAAGTGTTCTCCCTGAGTACGCACCGTTGCGAAAGTTCTTCGTGCTGAGACACCACGTGATGATCGGGTGTGATAGGCTCTACGTTCAAATACAACGGGTGAAAAATAGTTGCACACGCGGAATACTTAGGTTAAACTTGACGAGCCTAGCATATAACAGATATGGCCTCGGAACACGGAGACCGAAAGGTCGAGCGTGAATCATATAGTAGATATGATCAACATATTGATGTTCACTGTTGAAACTACTCCATCTCACGTGACGATCGGACATGGTGTAGTTGATATGGATCACGTAATCACTTAGAGGATTAGAGGGATGTCTATCTAAGTGGGAGTTCTTAAGTAATATGATTAATTGAACTTGAATTTATCATGAACTTAGTACCTGATAGTATTTTGCTTGTCTATGCTTGTTGTAGATAGATGGCTCGTGCTGTTGTTCCGTTGAATTTTAATGCATTCCTTGAGAAAGCAAAGTTGAAAGATGATGGCAGCAATTACACGAACTGGGTCCGTAACCTGAGGATTATCCTCATTGCTGCACAGAAGAATTACGTCCTGGAAGCACCGCTGGGTGCCAGGCCTGCTGCTGATGCAACTGACGACGTTAAGAACGTCTGGCAGAGCAAAGCTGATGACTACTCGATAGTTCAGTGTGCCATGCTTTACGGCTTAGAACCTGGTCTTCAACGACGTTTTGAACGTCATGGAGCATATGAGATGTTCCAGGAGTTGAAGTTAATATTTCAAGCAAATGCCCGGATTGAGAGATATGAAGTCTCCAATAAGTTCTATAGCTGCAAGATGGAGGACAATAGTTCTGTCAGTGAACACATACTCAAAATGTCTGGGTATAATAATCACTTCATTCAACTGGGAGTTAATCTTCCTGATGATAGTGTCATTGACAGAATTCTTCAATCACTGCCACCAAGCTACAAGAGCTTCGTGATGAACTATAATATGCAAGGGATGGACAAGACTATTCCCGAGCTCTTCGCAATGCTAAAAACCGCAAAGGTAGAAATCAAGAAGGAGCATCAAGTGTTGATGGTTAACAAGACCACCAGTTTCAAGAAAAAGGGCAAAGGGAAGAAGAAGGGGAACTTCAAGAAGAACAGCAAACAAGTTGCTGCTCAAGAGAAGAAACCCAAGTCTGGACCTAAGCCTAAGACTGAGTGCTTCTACTGCAAGCAGACTGGACACTGGAAGCGGAACTGCCCCAAGTATTTGGCGGATAAGAAGGATGGCAAAGTGAAGAAAGGTATAAGTGATATACATGTTATTGATGTGTACCTTACTAATGCTCGCAGTAGTACCTGGGTATTTGATACTGGTTCTGTTGCTAATATTTGCAACTCGAAACATGGACTATGGATTAAGCGAAGATTGGCTAAGGACGAGGTGACGATGCGCGTGGGAAATGGTTCCATAGTCGATGTGGTCGCAGTCGGCACGCTACCTCTACATCTACCATCGGGATTAGTTTTAGACCTAAATAATTGTTATTTGGTGCCAGCGTTGAGCATGAACATTATATCTGGATCTTGTTTGATGCGAGACGGTTATTCATTTAAGTCAGAGAATAATGGTTGTTCTATTTATATGAGTAATATCTTTTATGGTCATGCACCCTTGAAGAGTGGTCTATTTTTATTGAATCTCGATAGTAGTGATACACATATTCATAGTGTTGAAACCATAAGATGCAGAGTTGATAATGATAGTGCAACTTATTTGTGGCACTACCGTTTAGGTCATATCGGTGTAAAGCCCATGAAGAAACTCCATACTGATGGGCTTTTGGAATCACTTGATTATGAATCACTTGGTACTTGCGAACCGTGCCTCATGGGCAAGATGACTAAAACGCCGTTCTCCGGAACTATGGAGCGAGCAACTGATTTGTTGGAAATCATACATACTGATGTTTGTGGTCAAATGAATGTTGAGGCTCGCGGCGGGTATTGTTATTTTCTCACATTCACAGATGATTTGAGCAGATATGGGTATATCTACTTAATGAAACATAAGTCTGAAACATTTGAAAAGTTCAAAGAATTTCAGAGTGAAGTGGAAAATCATTGTAACAAGAAAATAAAATTTCTATGATCTGATCATGGAGGAGAATATTTGAGTTACGAGTTTCGTTTGCATTTGAAACAATGCGGAATAGTTTGGCAACTCACGGCACCCGGAACACCACAACGAAATGGTGTGTCCGAATGTCGTAATCGTACTTTACTATGATGTCTCTTACTGATTTACCGCTATCGTTCTGGGGTTATGCTTTAGAGATAGCCGCATTCATATTAAATAGGGCACCATCAAAATCCGTTGAGACGACGCCTCATGAACTGTGGTTTGGCAAGAAACCAAAGTTGTCGTTTCTTAAAGTTTGGGGCTGCGATGCTTATGTGAAGAAACTTCAACCAGATAAGCTCGAACCCAAATCGGAGAAATGTGTCTTCATAGGATACCCAAAAGAGACTGTTGGGTACACCTTCTATCACAGATCTAAAGGCAAGATTTTCGTTGCAAAATTCGGATCCTTTCTAGAGAAGGAGTTTCTCTCTAAAGAAGTGAGTGGGAGGAAAGTAGAACTTGATGAGGTAACTGTACCTGCTCCCTTATTGGAAAGTAGTTCATCACAAGAACCGGTTCATGTGACAACTACACCAATTAGTGAGGAAGCTAATGATATTGATCATGAAACTTCAGATCAAGTTTCTACTGAACCTCGTAGGTCTACCAGAGTAAGATCCGCACCAGAGTGGTACGTTAATCCTATTCTGGAAGTCATGTTACTTGACCATGATGAACCTACAAACTATGAGGAAGCGATGATGAGCCCAGATTCCACAAAATGGCTAGAGGCCATGAAATCTGAGATGGGATCCATGTATGAGAACAAAGTATGGACTTTGGTTGACTTGCCCGATGATCGGCAAGCCATTGAGAATAAATGGATTTTTAAGAAGAAGACTGACGCTGATGGTAATGTAACTGTCTATAAAGCTCGACTTGTTGCAAAAAGGTTTTCGACAAGTTCAAGGGGTTGACTACGATGAGACTTTCTCACCCGTAGCGATGCTTAAGTCTGTCCGAATCATGTTAGCAATTGCTGCATTTTATGATTATGAAATTTGGCAAATGGATGTCAAAACTGCATTCTTGAATGGATTTCTGGAAGAAGAATTGTATATGATGCAGCCAGAAGGTTTTGTTAATCCAAAGGTGCTAACAAAGTGTGCAAGCTCCAGCAATCCATTTATGGACTGGTGCAAGCATCTCGGAGTTGGAATAAACGCTTTGATAGTGTGATCAAAGCATATGGTTTTATACAGACTTTTGGAGAAGCCTGTATTTACAAGAAAGTGAGTGGGAGCCCTGTAGCATTTCTGATATTATATGTAGATGACATATTATTAATTGGAAATGATATAGAATTTCTGGATAGCATAAAGGGATACTTGAATAAAAGTTTTTCTATGAAAGACCTCAGTGAAGCTGCTTATATATTGGGCATCGAGATTTATAGAGATAGATCAAGACGCTTAATTGGACTTTCACAAAACACATACCTTGATAAAGTTTTGAAAAAGTTCAAAATGGATCAGGCAAAGAAAGGGTTCTTGCCCGTACTACAAGGTGTGAAGTTGAGTCAAACTCAATGCCCGACCACAGCAGAAGATAGAGAGAAAATGAAAGATGTTCCCTATGCTTCAGCCATAGGCTCTATCATGTATGCAATGCTGTGTACCAGACCTGACGTGTGCTTAGCAATAAGCTTGGCAGGAAGGTACCAAAGTAATCCAGGAGTGGATCACTGGACAGCGGTCAAGAACATCCTGAAATACCTGAAAAGGACTAAGGATATGTTTCTCGTATATGGAGGTTACAAAGAGCTAGTCGTAAATGGTTACGTCGATGCAAGCTTTGACACTGATCCGGTCGATTCTAAATCACAAACCGGATACGTGTTTTTATTAAACGGTGGAGTTGTTAGTTGGTGCAGTTCTAAACAAAGCATCGTGGCGGGATCTACATGTGAAGCGGAGTACATAGCTGCTTCGGAAGCAGCAAATGAAGGAGTCTGGATGAAGGAGTTCATTTCTGATCTAGGTGTCATACCTAGTGCATCGGGACCAATGAAGATCTTCTGTGACAATACTGGTGCAATTGCCTTGGCAAAGGAATCCAGATTTCACAAGAGGACCAAGCACATCAAGAGACGCTTCAATTCCATCCGGGACCAAGTCCAGGTGGGAGACATAGAGATTTGCAAGATACATACGGATCTGAATGTTGCAAACCCATTGACTAAGCCTCTTCCACGAGCAAAACATGATCAGCACCAAGACTCCATGGGTGTTAGAATCATTACTGTGTAATCTAGATTATTGACTCTAGTGCAAGTGGGAGACTGAAGGAAATATGCCCTAGAGACAATAATAAAGTTATTATCTATTTCCTCATATCATGATAAATGTTTATTATTCATGCTAGAATTGTATTAACCGGAAACATGATACATGTGTGAATACATAGACAAACATATAGTCACTGGTATGCCTCTACTTGACTAGCTCATGAATCAAAGATGGTTATGTTTCCTAACCATAGACATGTGTTGTCATTTGATTAATGGGATCACATCATTAGGAGAATGATGTGATTGACATGACCCATTCCGTTAGCCTAGCACTTGATCGTTTAGTATATTGCTATTGCTTTCTTCATGACTTATACATGTTCCTGTAACTATGAGATTATGCAACTCCTGTTTACCGGAGGAACACTTTGGGTGCTACCAAATGTCACAACGTAACTGGGTGATTATAAAGGAGTACTACAGGTGTCTCCAAAGGTACATGTTGGGTTGGCGTATTTCGAGATTAGGTTTTGTCACTCCGATTGTCAGAGAGGTATCTCTGGGCCCTCTCGGTAATGCACATCACTATAAGCCTTGCAAGCAATGTAGCTAATAAGTTAGTTACGGAATGATGCATTACGTAAACGAGTAAAGAGACTTACCAGTAACGAGATTGAACTAGGTGTTGGATACTGACGATCGAATCTCGGGCAGGTAACATACCGATAAGAAAGGGAACAACGTATGTTGTTATGCGGTTTGATCGATAAAGATCTTCGCAGAATATGTAGGAGCCAATATGAACATCCAGGTTCCGCTATTGGTTATTGACCGAGAACAGTTCTAGGTCATGTCTACATAGTTCTCGAACCCGTAGGGTCTGCACGCTTAACATTATGATGGCAGTTTTATTATGAGTTTATAAGTTTTGATGTACCGAAGATTGTTCGGAGTCTCGGATGTGATCACGGACATGACGAGGAGTCTCGAAATGGTCGAGACATCAAGATTGATATATTGGAAGCCTATGTTTGGACATCGGAATGGTTCCGGGTGAAATCGGGATTTTACCGGAACACCGGGGGGTTACCGGAACCCCCCCGGGGGTTAACGGGCCTTAGTGGGCCATGAGGGAGAAGAGGAGGGCCGGCCAGGGCAGGCCACACGCCCCCTCCCCCTAGTCCGAATAGGACAAGGAAGGGGGGCGCCCCCCTTTCCTCTTTCCCCTCCCCCTTTCCTTCTCCACCAAGGCAAGAGGGGGGAGTCCTACTCCCGGTGGGAGTAGGACTCCTCCAGGCGCACCCCTTGGGGGCCGGCCGCACCTCCCCCTCCCTCCTTTATATACGAGGGCAGGGGGGAACCATAGAACACACAAGTTGATCCACGTGATCGTTCCTTAGCCGTGTGCGGTGCCCCCCTCCACCATATTCCACCTCGGTCATATCGTCGCGGAGTTTAGGCGAAGCCCTGCGCCGGTAGAACATCATCATCGTCACCACGCTGTCGTGCTGACGGAACTCATCCCCGACACTTTGCTGGATCGGAGTCCGGGGATCGTCATCGAGCTGAACGTGTGCTGAACTCGGAGGTGCCGTACGTTCGGTACTTGGATCGGTCGGATCGTGAAGATGTACGACTACATCAACCGCGTTGTCATAACGCTTCCGCTTACGGTCTACGAGGGTACATGTACATTATTCTCCCCTCTCGTTGCTATGCATCACCATGATCTTGCGTGTGCATAGGAAATTTTTTGAAATTACTACGTTCCCCAACATGGTGACCATAGGTCCACGAGTGAATATCATTGAGGATTATTCGGCCTTCTTCTGGCGTGATGCACTTCTAGCAGACCCTAGTTACACTTTCTCTGAACAACTGACCTCTTATCACGGTAAAGGCTTTAGACCGTCGGACGATCTGTCGAGCCTCTTCTTTGTCCTCTGGAAGTTCTTTCCTAAGAATGTATGCAATGTATGGCACTGTCCAGTCAGGGGAGATGACCAAAACCTCCATGGTCAAGTCGACCACGGCTGGGACTTCGACCTCAGTCGGATCTGTGGCGCTCTTGGGCTGTGGTGACTCTTCAGTGAAAGGATCCTCTTGAACTGAAGGTGAATGAATATGTTCCAAAAACACATTACGGGGAATGGTCTCTCTCTTTGAACCTATCTTTTCCAACTCATCTGCAGCTTGATTTTTCACTCGGGGTATATGGTGAAGCTCCAACCCTTCAAACTTCTTTTCCAGCTTTCTTACCGTGTTGCAATAACCAGTCATGGCTGGGCTCCTGACATCCCATTCCTTCATTACTTGATTAACCACCAAATCTGAGTCGCCGTAGACCATAAGGCGACGGACGCTGAGTGAAATGGCCATACGCAACCCGTATAAAAGTGCTTCATATTCGGCTTCATTATTGGAGGAATCAAAATGGATCTGGAGAACATAGCTAAGCTTGTCTCCCCGGGGGGGATACCAATACTACCCCAGCACCTGAACCATTCAGCATCTTGGAGCCATCAAAGAACATAGTCCAATGCTCCGAGTGTACTTGAGTCGGCAACTGCTGCTCGATCCACTCGGCAAGGAAATCTGCTATTGCTTAGGACTTGATAGCTTTCTTTGCCTCAAACTTGATATCCAATGCAAGGAGTTCAATTGCCGATTTTGCCACTCGACCAGTTGCATCTCTGTTATTCAGAATTTCAGATAGTGGTGCGTCGCTGACGACTGTAATGGAGTGATCAGAGAAATAATGTGCAACTTTCTTCTTTGTCATGTATATTCCATATACAAGCTTCTGATAATGCGGATATCGTTGATTGGATGGAGTCAAAACTTTAGAGATATAATAAACTGGGCACTGAACCTTGCAAGCTTTTCCTTCCTCTACTCGCTCGACTGTGAGTACTGTACTGACAACTTGTCCAGTGGCTGCAATGTAAAGTAGTAAAGGCTCTTTGCTGATTGGCGTAGCGAGCACCGGCTGGGTGGATAGCAGGGTTTTGAGCTCTGCAAACGCTCCATCAGCTTCCTCGGTCCACTCAAACTTATCAGATTCCTTCACCAGTCGGTAAAGAGGCAAGGCCTTTTCACCAAGAGGAGAAATGAATCGACTCAAGGCGGCCAAACAACCAGTCAGCTTCTGAACGTCATGCACTCGCACAGGGCATTTCATTTGGAGGATGGTATCAGCTTTTTCTGGATTGGCGTCGATCCCTCGTTTGGAAACGAGAAAACCGAGTAACTTTCCTCCTGGAACTCCGAATGTGCACTTTGACGGATTAAGCTTGATATCATACCTTCTTAGGTTGGCAAAGGTTTCTACTAGGTCAGTCAATAGGTCGGAACCTTTGCGAGACTTGACCACAATGTCATCAATGTATGCTTCAACATTCCGACTGATTTGAGAGAGCAGGCACTTCTGAATCATTCTCATGAATGTGGCTCCAGCATTTTTAAGACCAAATGGCATGGTGACATAGCAAAAGCACCCGAATGGGGTGATGAAGCTGTTTTTATTTCATCGGGGCCATACAGTTGGATCTAATGATACCCGGAATATGCATCCAAAAAAGACAAGCGCTCGCACCCTGCGGTCGAGTCAACAATCTGATCGATGCGAGGGAGAGGGATGTGATCTTTTGGGCAGGCCTGATTGATATGCTTGAAATCGATGCACATACGAAGTGAATCGTCCTTCTTAGGGACCATGAATACATTGGCAAGCCACTCGGAGTGGTAGATCTCACGGATGAACTCTGCTGCTAGCAGCCGAGCCACTTCCTCGCCAATCGCTTTCCTCTTCTGCATGCCGGACCGCCAAAGATGCTCTTTGACGGGTTTTACCTTGGGGTCGACTCGCAAACGGTGCTCAGCCAGTCCCCTGGGAACACCTGGCATGTCAGAGGGTTTCCATGCAAAGATGTCCTAGTTCTCACGGAGGAACTGGGTGAGCGCTTCTTCCTATTTGCTATCGAGTGTTGTTGATATATGAGTCGGTGCGGCATTGGGATCGGTCGGGTGAATATGAATCGACTTCATTTCACCAGTCGACTGAAATGCAGAATCCGTAGCAGGCTTCTTGGCTCGGAGTAAATCACTCGGATCTGCATTCTTCTGATACTCTTGGAATTCAACTGCTGCCATCTGCGCATCGGCAATTTTGGAACCTTTCTGGAAGCATTCCTATGATTTCTGCCGATTGCCAGTAACTGTGATCACACCTTTGGGGCCAGGCATCTTCAACTTGAGATACACGTAACATGGTCGAGCCATAAAACGTGTGTAGGCCGGCCTACCGAGAATGGCGTGATAAGCACTGTCGAAATCCACGAGTTCAAATATCAACTTCTCCTTACGGTAATGCTCGGAATCACCGAAAACCACGTCGAGGGCGATCTGGCCGAGTGATTCAGCTTTCTTTCCAAGGATAACACCATGAAAACTCATATTTCTCTCACTAAGCTTGGACATCGGAATTCCCATCCCCTTCAAGGTTTCAACATAAAAGGATGTTCAAACCGCTGCCACCATCCATCAGCACTTTAGTCAGTCTAGTGCCTCCAACCACGGGGTCGACCACCAGTGCTTGCCTCCCGGGGGTGGCTACACGAGCAGGATGGTCAGACTGGTCGAATGTGATGGCTTTTTGAGACCATATTAGGTATGTGGTCGTCGTCGCCGGAGCGGCCATATTCACTTCTCTTTGATGACTTTCAATCGACTCTTGCTCTCAACATCAACAAAAATCATCAGGGTTGAATTGACTTTGGGATAACCATCGTCTTCTTCCTCATCCTCGTCTCTGTCCAACTCCTTTCCTTTTTCACTGGCTTGATGTCCTCGGAACTGCTGATCAGGAGCCGACACTGTTGAGTGGTGTGTTTAGGGTAAATCAGATTCCCCTCTTTGTCCTTCTTCGTGTGGATGTGACACGGTAAATCCAACACATCATTTCCTGCCTGATCCTTCACTTTCTTAGGGGGCCAGGGCCCTTTAGGTTTTCCCTTGAACTTTCCTTGAGCCACTGCAGCAATCTCGCCAGGTGCCGCCAGCTTGGCCTTACGCTTCTGTTTCCGATTGGAATTACCTCCACCGGTCTCTTGGCCGACTGGCTTACTCTTTCCGCTACGGAGTCGATCCTCTTCTTCCCCGTTAGCATACCGGGTGGCTATTTCCATCATCCGAGTCAGAGTCATATCATCAGTCCGACCGAACTTCAGGACCAACTCTCGGTATTTGATGCCTTCCTTGAAGGCGCACACTGCTTGATGCTCTGATACATTTTCAACGGTGTGATGCAAAGTGGTCCACCTCTGAATGAAATCTCACAAAGTCTCACTCGGCTTCTGCACACAATGCTGCAACTCGGTCAATCCTGCAGGTCGTTTGCAAGTGCCTTCGAAAGTTCTGACGAACACTCGAGCCAACTCTTCCCAACTGTATATACTGCTCGGAGCTAACTGAGTCAACCACGCTTGGGCCGGCCCTGCCAACATCAGAGGAAGATGTTTCATTGCTACTTAATCGTTTCCACGCCAATCTGCACAGCCACTCAGTAATCCTCAAGCCAAGTTTCAGGCTTGGAATCTCCGGTGAACTTACTGACTCCAGTCGCCAACCTGAAGTTGGGAGGAATCATTGCCGCCCTGATGGCTCCGCTGAAACACTCTGGACTCGAAACATGCACTCTGCTGCCACTTGGACGATCTCTGCCAGGGTCTTCTCTATGCGCTCTGTTCCAGTCGACCAGGCCTTGAACGAGGATGGATCTCGCATCGAAGCCTGGTTCTCTTGGGTCGACTCAGGCTCTATGTGTTGGAAATATGCCCTAGAGGCAATAATAAAATGGTTATTATTATATTTCCTTGTTCATGATAATTGTCTATTGTTCATGCTATAATTGTATTAACTGGAAACCGTAATACATGTGTGAATACATAGACCACAACATGTCCCTAGTGAGCCTCTACTTGACTAGCTTGTTGATCAATAGATGGTTATGGTTTCCTAACCATGGACATTGGATGTCATTGATAACGGGATCACATCATTAGGAGAATGATTTGATGGGCAAGACCGAATCCTAAGCATAGCACAAGATCGTGTAGTTCGTTTGCTAAAAGCTTTTCTAATGTCAAGTATCATTTCCTTAGACCATGAGATTGTGCAACTCCCGGATACCATAGGAATGCTTTGGGTGTGCCAAACGTCACAACGTAACTGGGTGGCTATAAAGGTGCACTATAGGTATCTCCGAAAGTGTCTGTTGGGTTGGCACGAATCGAGACTGGGATTTGTCACTCCGTGTGACGGAGAGGTATCTCTGGGCCCACTCGATAATGCATCATCATAATGAGCTTGATGTGACTAAGTAGATAGTCACGGGATCATGCATTACGGAACGAGTAAAGTGACTTGCCGGTAACGAGATTGAACAAGGTATAGGGATACCGCCGATCGAATCTCGGGCAAGTAACATACCAATGGACAAAGGGAATTGTATACGGGATTGATTGAATCCTCGACATCGTGGTTCATCCGATGAGATCATCGTGGAACATGTGGGAGCCAACATGGGTATCCAGATCCCGCTGTTGGTTATTGGCCGGAGAACGTCTCGGTCATGAATGCATGGTTCCCGAACCCGTAGGGTCTACACATTTAAGGTTCGGTGACGCTAGAGTTGTTATGGGAAATAGTATGTGGTTACCGAAGGTAGTTCGGAGTCCCGGATGTGAACCTGGACGTCACGAGGAGTTCCGGAATGGTCCGGCAGTGAAGATCGATATATTGGATGAAGGGTATTGGAGTCTGGAAGTGTTCCGAGGGTACCAGGCTATGGCTAGCATGACCGAAAGGTGTTTCGGGAGCCCCGGCAAGTGTTGGAGGTCCTCATGGGCCAAAGGGGAAGGGGCAAACCAGCCCACTAAGGGGTGGAGCGCCCCCCACACCCTTTCCCACGTTATTTGGGGAGGTGGGGAGCCTCCACCTGGCTTGGGAGGCAATCCTCCACCTACTTGGCTTGGGGGGCAAGTCTCCCTAGGATTTTCCCTAGGGAGATCCAATCTGCTTGGCCGCCCCCCCCCCCCCTAGGGGAAACCCTAGGGCGCCTCCCCCTCTCCCCTTGCCCCTATATATAGTGGACGGGTGGGAGGGCAGCCACACCTCTTCCCTGGCGCAGCCCTCTCCCTCCTCCAACACCTCCTCCTCCTCCATAGTGCTTGGCAAAGCCCTGCTGGAGAACCACGAGCTCCACCACCACAACGCCATCGTGCTCTCGGAGTTCTCCCTCAACTTCTCCTCTCCCCTTGCTGGATCAAGAAGGAGGAGACGTCCCCGGGCTGTACGTGTGTTGAACGCGAATGCACCGTCCGTTCGGCGCTAGATTGGATCTTCCGCGATTTGAATCACCGCGAGTACGACTCCATCAACCGCGTTCTTGTAACGCTTCCGCTTGGCGATCTTCAAGGGTATGAAGATACTCATCATTTCCCTCTCTCGTTGCTAGAATCTCCATAGATTGATCTTGGTGATGCATAGGAAATTTTTGAATTTCTGCTATGTTCACCAACAGTGGTATCAGAGCTAGGTTTATTGCGTAGATTCTATGCACGAGTAGAAGACAAGTTGTTGTTGGTGTTGATTTTGTTCAATATGCTTACCGTTACTAGTCCTATCTTGTTTCAACGGTATTGTGGGATGAAGCGGCCCGGATCGACCTTACACGTACGCTTATGTGAGACAGGTTCCACCGACTGACATGTACTAGTTGCATAAGGTGGCTAGCGGGTGTCTATCTCTCCCACTTTAGTCGGACCGGATTCGATGAAAAGGGTCCTTATGAAGGGTAAATAGCAGTTGGCATATCACGTTGTGGTTTTGGCGTAGGTAAGAAACGTTCTTGCTAGAAACCTATAACAGCCACGTAAAAACTTGCAACAACAATTAGAGGACGTCTAACTTGTTCTTGCAGCATATGCCATGTGATGTGATATGGCCAGAAGGATGTGATGAATGATATATATGTGATGTATGAGATTGATCATGTTCTTGTAATAGGAATCACGACTTGCATGTCGATGAGTATGACAACCGGTAGGAGCCATAGGAGTTGTCGTAATTTATTGTATGACCTACGTGTCATTGAATAATGCCATGTAATTACTTTACTTTATTGCTAAACCGTTAGCCATAGTAGTAGAAGTAATAGTTGGCGTGACAACTTCATGAAGACATGATGATGGAGATCATGGTGTCATGCCGATGATGATGATGATCATGGCGCCCCGAAGATGGAGATCAAAAGGAGCAAAATGATATTGGCCATATCATGTCACTATTTGATTGCATGTGATGTTTATCATGTTTTTACATCTTATTTGCTTAGAACGATGGTAGCATAAATAAGATGATCCCTCGCTAAAATTTCAAGAAAGTGTTCCCCCTAACTGTGCACCGTTGCGAAGGTTCGTTGTTTCGAAGCACCACGTGATGATCGGGTGTGATAGATTCTAACGTTCGAATACAATGGGTGTAAGCCAGATTTACACAAGCAAAACACTTAGGTTGACTTGACGAGCCTAGCATGTACAGGCATGGCCTCGGAACACAAGAGACCAAAAGGTCGAACATGAGTCGTATAGCAGATACGATCAACATGAAGATGTTCACCGATGATGACTAGTCCGTCTCACGTGATGATCGGACACGGCCTAGTTGACTCGGATCATGTATCACTTAGATGATTAGAGGGATGTTTATCTAAGTGGGAGTTCATTAGATGAACTTAATTATCATGAACATAGTCAAAAGGACTTTGCAAATTATGTCGTAGCTTACGCTTTAGTTCTACTGTTTAAGATATGTTCCTAGAGAAAATTTAGTTGAAAGTTGACAGTAGCAATTATGCGGACTGGGTCCGTATTCTGAGGATTGTCCTCATTGCCGCACAGAAGGCTTATGTCCTTAATGCACGCTCGGTGTGCTGAACCTCGAGCATCGTTTGTGGATGTTGCGAACATCTGACATACATGTTTTTGATGACTACGTGATAGTTCAGTGCATAATTGTAAACGGTTTAGAATTGAGGCACTGAAGACATTTTTGAAACGTCGCAGAACATATGAGATGTTCCAAGAGATGAAATTGGGAGTTCAGGCTCGTGCTCACGTCAAAAGGTGTAAGACCTCCGGCAAGTTTGTAAGCCTGCAAACTAAGGGAGAAAAGCTCAATCGTTGGGCATGTGCTCAGATTGTCTGAGTACTACAATCGCTTGAATCGAGTGGGAGTTATCTTCCAGATGAGATAGTGATGGTTCTCCAAAGTCACTGCCACCAAGCTACTAGAGCTTCGTGATGAACTATAACATATCAGGGATAGACATGATGATCCTTGAGCAATTTGCGATGTTTGACACTGCGAAAGTAGAAATAAAGTAGGAGCAACAATTGTTGATGGTTAGTGAAACCACTAGTTTCAAGAAGGGCAAGGGAAAGAAGGGATACTTCATGAAACGGCAAATCAGTTGTTGCTCTAGTGAAGAAACCCAAGGTTGAACCCAAACCCGAGACTAAGTGCTTCTGTAATGAGGGAACGGTCACTGAAGCAGAACTACCCTAGATACTTGGTAGATGAGAAGGCTGGCAAGGTTGACAGAAGTATGTATTGGACATACATTATATTAAATGTGTACTTTACTAGTACTCCTAGTAGCACCAGGGTATTAAGATACCAGTTCGGTTGCTAAGTGTTAGTAACTCGAAATAAAAGAGCTAAAGGTGAGATGACGATGTGTGTTGGAAGTGTTTCCAAGGTTGACTTGATCAAGCATCGCATGATCCCTCTACCATCGAGATTGGTGTTAAACCTAAGTAACTGTTATTTGGTGTTTGTGTTGAGCATAGACATGATTGGATTATGTTTATCGCAATACGGTTATTCATTTAAGGAGAATAATGGTTACTATGTTTATTTGAATAATACCTTCAATGGTCTTGCACCTAAAATGAATGGTTTATTGAATCTCGATCATAGTGATACACATGTTCATGCCAAAAGATATAAGATAGTAATGATAGTACCACATACTTGTGGCACTGCTGTTTGAGTCATATTGGTATAAAACGCATGAAGAAGCTCCATGTTGATGGATCTTTGGACTCACTCGTTTTTGAAAAGATTGAGACATGTGAACCATGTCTATTGGTACATATGCATGAAGAAACTCCATACAGATGGATCGTTTGGACTCACTTGATTTTGAATCACTTGAGACATGCAAGTCATACCACATGGGCAAGATGACTGAAAGGCCTCGTTTTCAGTAAGATGGAACAAGAAAGTGACTTGTTGGAAGTAATACATTTTGATGTGTGCGGTCCAATGAGTGCTGAGGCACGTAGTGGATATCGTTATGTTCTTACTTCACAGATGATTTGAGTAGATGCTAAGTATATTTACTTGGTGAATCACAAGTCTGAATTATTGAAAGGTTCAAGTAATTTCAGGGTGAAGTTGAAGATCGTCGTGACAAGAGGATAAAATGTCTATGATATGATCATAGAGATGAATATCTGAGTTACGAGTTTGGCACACAATTAACACATTGTGGAAATTGTTTCACAACTAATACCGCTTGGAACACCATAGTGTGATGGTGTGTCCGAACATCATAACTGCGCCCTATTGGATATGGTGCATACCATGATGTCTCTTATCGAATTACCACTATCGTTTATGGGTTAGGCATTAGAGATAACCGCATTCACTTTAAATAGGGCACCACGTAATTCCGTTGAGATGACACCGTATGAACTATGATTTAGAGAAACCTAAGCTGTCATTTCTTGAAAGTTTAGGGCTGCGACGCTTATATGAAAAAGTTTCAGGCTGATAAGCTCGAACCCAAAGCGTATAAATGCATCTTCATAGTACACCCAAAAACAGTTGGGTATACCTCGTATCTCAGATCCGGAAGCAAAAGGGATTGTTTCTAGAATCGGGTCCTTTCTTGAGGAAAAGTTTCTCTCGAAAGAATTGAGTGGGAGGATGGTGGAGACTTGATGAGGTTATTGAATGGTCACTTCAACTAGTGTGTAGCAGGACACAGGAAGTTGTTCCTGTGGCGCCTACACCAATTGAAGTGGAAGCTGATGATATTGATCATGAAACTTCGGATCAAGTCACTACCAAAATTCGTAGGTTGACAAGGATACGTACTACTTCAGAGTGGTACGTAATCCTGGCTTGGAGGTCATGTTGCTAGACAACAATGAACCTACGAGCTGTTGGGTACAGGTGGATTTTAAAAGGAAGACAGACAATGATGGTAACTATCACCATTAAGAAAGCTCGACTTGTCGTTAAGATGTTTTCCGACAAGTTCAAGGAGTTGACTACGATGAGGCTTTCTCACTCGTAGCGATGCTAAGAGTCTGTTAGAATTATATTAGCAGCTACTGCATTATTTATGAAATCTTGCAGATAGGATGTCAAAATATAGTTTCCTCGACGATTTTCTTGAGGAAAGGTTGTATCTGATACAACCAGAAGGTTTTGACAATCCTGAAAGATGCTAACAAGTATGCAAAGCTCTAGCAATCCTTCTAAGGACTGGAGTAAGCATCTCGGAGTTGGAATATACGCTTTGCTGAGATGATCAAAGATTTTGGGTTTATACAAAGTTTATGAGAAACTTGTATTTCCAAAGAAGTGAGTGGGAGCACTATAGAATTTCTGATGAGTATATGTTGTTGACATATTGTTGATCAGAAATGATGTAGAGTTTCTAGAAAGCATATAGGGTTATTTGAAAAGTGTTTTTCAATGGAAAACCAGGATTAAGCTACTTGAACATTGAGCATCAAGATCTATAAGGATAGATCAAAATCGCTTAATAGTACTTTCAAATGAACACATACCGTGACAAGATTTTGAAGGAGTTCAAAATAGATCGGCAAAGAAGGAGTTATTGGTTGTGTCATAAGATGTGAGTATTGAGTAAGACTCAAGACCTGACCACGGCAAGAGAGAGAAAGGACGGAGGTCGTCCCCTATGCTTTAGACGTAGGCTCTACAGTATGCTATGATGTGTACCGCACCTGAAGTGCGCCTTGCCATGAGACAGTCAAGGGGTACAAGAGTGATCTAGGAATGGATCACAGGACAGCGTTCAAAGTTATCCTTAGTAACTAGTGGACTAAGGAATTTTCTTGATTATGGAGGTGGTAAAGAGTTCATCGTAAAGGGTTACACTGATGCAAACTTTGAGACTAATCCGGATTATTCTGAGTAGTAAGCCGGATTCGTATAGTAGAACATTTATTTGGAATAGCTCTAAATAGAGCATGGTAGCTGTATCTACAAGATGACATAGAGATTTGTAAAGCACACACGGATCTGAAAGGTTCAGACCCGTTGACTAATAACCTCTCTCACAAGCGAGGTATGATCAAACCCCATGGGTGTTGAATTCATTACAATCACATAGTGATGTGAACTAGATTATTGACTCTAGTGCAAGTGGGAGACTATTGGAAATATGCCCTAGAGGCAATAATAAAATGGTTATTATTATATTTCCTTGTTCATGATAATTGTCTATTCTTCATGCTATAATTGTATTAACTGGAAACCGTAATACATGTGTGAATACATAGACCACAACATGTCCCTAGTGAGCCTCTACTTGACTAGCTTGTTGATCAATAGATGGTTATGGTTTCCTAACCATGGACATTGGATGTCATTGATAACGGGATCACATCATTAGGAGAATGATTTGATGGGCAAGACCGAATCCTAAGCATAGCACAAGATCGTGTAGTTCGTTTGCTAAAAGCTTTTCTAATGTCAAGTATCATTTCCTTAGACCATGAGATTGTGCAACTCCCAGATACCATAGGAATGCTTTGGATGTGCCAAACGTCACAACGTAACTGGGTGGCTATAAAGGTGCACTATAGGTATCTCCGAAAGTGTCTGTTGGGTTGGCACGAATCGAGACTGGGATTTGTCACTCCGTGTGACGGAGAGGTATCTCTGGGCCCACTCGATAATGCATCATCATAATGAGCTTGATGTGACTAAGTAGTTAGTCACGGGATCATGCATTACGGAACAAGTAAAGTGACTTGCCGGTAACGAGATTGAACAAGGTATAGGGATACCGCCGATCGAATCTTGGGCAAGTAACATACCAATGGACAAAGGGAATTGTATACGGGATTGATTGAATCCTCGACATCGTGGTTCAGCCGATGAGATCATCGTGGAACATATGGGAGCCAACATGGGTATCCAGATCCCGCTGTTGGTTATGGGCCGGAGAACGTCTCGATCATGACTGCATGGTTCCCGAACCCGTAGGGTCTACACCCTTAAGGTTCGATGACGCTAGATTTGTTATGGGAAATAGTATATGGTTACCGAAGGTAGTTCGGAGCCCCGGATGTGATCCCGGACATCACGAGGAGTTCCGGAATGGTCCGTCAGTGAAGATCGATATATTGGACGATGGGTATTGGAGTCTGAAAGTGTTCCGGGGGTACCAGGCTATGGCCAGCATGACCGAAAGGTGTTTCGGGAGCCCCGGCAAGTGTTGGAGGTCCTCATGGGCCAAAGGGGAAGGGGAAAACCAGCCCACTAAGGGGTGGTGCGCCCCCCACACCCTTTCTCACGTTATTTGGGGAGGTGGGGCGCCTCCACCTGGCTTGGGAGGCAATCCTCCACCTACTTGGCTTGGGGGGCAAGTCTCCCTAGGATTTTCCCTAGGGAGATCCAATCTGCTTGGCCGCCGCCCCCTAGGGGAAACCCTAGGGCGCCTCCCCCTCTCCCCTTGCCCCTATATATAGTGGAGGGGTGGGAGGGAAGCCACACCTCTTCCCTGGCGCAGCCCTCTCCCTCCTCCAACACCTCCTCCTCCTCCATAGTGCTTGGCGAAGCACTGCTGGAGAACCATGAGCTCCACCACCACAACGCCATCGTGCTCTCAGAGTTCTCCCTCAACTTCTCCTCTCCCCTTGCTGGATCAAGAAGGAGGAGATGTCCCCGGGCTGTACATGTGTTGAACGCGGAGGCGTCGTCCGTTCGGCGCTAGATCGGATCTTCCGCGATTTGAATCGCCATGAGTACGACTCCATCAACCGCGTTCTTGTAACGCTTCCGCTTGGCGATCTTCAAGGGTATGTAGATGCTCATCCTCTCCCTCTCTCGTTGCTAGAATCTCCATAGATTGATCTTGGTGATGCATAGAAAATTTTGAATTTCTGCTACATTCCCCAACATTGCGCTCGCCACTGTGATGATGTCTGTCATCGTTCCGCCGAGGCACATATGACGCACTCCTCGGAGGAGGCGTGGGTCCCCGACGACGATTATCGCAGTCGACTAGATGATCATACTGTCCACGTCCCTCACGCCGCGGGGGCGATCTAGGGCTGTGGCCGACTGAACTGTATCCGCTACTACGGATCTGATGTGAATCCTATTCCGCGACTGAGACACTGTTGTGTTTTGCTCTCTTGCTGCCCGGAGCAAAGCCTGGATTTGCATCAACCCTCTGCCAGCCTCTGACTGGGAAGGTTGGATCGAATCTCCTATTCGGGCCGCAGCTGTGAGGTTCTGAATCGGAGTATGGTATACCTTGGGTGGAGGCGGGAAAAGCTGTCGTCGACTGGACTCAAGGACCCGCTCCCGAGCATGCTCGTCGAGAGCACGCTGAAGGTTATCCATCGAGTGCGCTCAGCCAAATTAGCTAGGCGCACCTCCTCCAAGGCCCGAGACTCGGGGGTTTCTCCAATGATGGGCGTGTGGAGTGCATCCATGTTGCGGCGACGAAGTTCTTCCCTCTGCTGTGAAGAGAGGGGTTCGGGTCGGTACTCCTCGTGGACGCGCGATGGATCGCCGCCCCCGTCCCCGCCGTCCTCTCGGCGGAAATCAGGTAGACTGTGAGGTTCGTTGACCATCAAGACTTTGACCGCAGGGTCGCTGCTATCGTACTCGGATGCGGTCTCCGCAGAGCCAGTAGACAGATCGAACAGGCCGTGGAGAGTTTCATCGGGCTCGATTGCCACGACTTGATGGGTGGCCAAACGCCGAGCCACCACGTGCTTCATCCACCGCTGAAGCCGCGATCGACTGAATCGCTTGCGGCGGTGAACAGCGGGAAGGGAAAACACCATCGGAGCCGACTGATGCTGAGTCGACAGCTGTTGGAGAAGGACGCCGCGAACGCACACACGGAAGTGCGTCGCCCCTCGGACGGGGAGCGCCTCAATGTCCAGGGGAGCTTCTTGAAGCCACGCGGAGTCGTCGGCGACGATAACGAGCGCACCGAGACAGATCTCGCGGCCCTAGGCCAATCCGCCGCTAGAACCCATGATGATGATGATCGGTAAAACTTGCAACTTCACCAACAAGTCGCTAAGACACCTGCCCCAAGGTGGGCACCCACTGTCGTGGTCCTAAGACTGACAGTAGAAAGGGGGTAGGTATGGAGAGGCAAGATCCTAGCTATGGTGAAGGTGTACACACAGAGTTTACAAGTTCAGGCCCTTCTCAGTGGAAGTAACAGCCCTACGTCTCGGTGCCCGGAGGCAGTCGATTGGATTATGTGTGTGATATTACAGGGGTGTGAACCCTTGTGCCAAAGGAGGGGGTGGCTTATATAGAGTATGCCAGCACCTCCATCGCCCTCCATTACAAGGAACTTAATGTACATAAAGTAGGGGCGTTACTGGTAACGCCGGCCTTAAGTGTTGTTAATGACCTTAAAGACTATGGAGTGAACGCCTGCCCGTTGCCACGCTGAGTGACTCCTGGTCTTTGGTAGGTCGAGTGATTCTCTAAATGGTCGAGTGACGATAGAGAGGAAGACTCCCGAGTGACATGATTGTCGAGTGGATTGCACTCGACATCTTCGACTGGGGGTCTCTTGATGTCTCTTGGACTTCTTATCTTATAGGGTAGTGACCTTGGGTAGGACGTATAGGTCAGGCCTATGACCCGATCCAAGAGAAGAACGGATTTCACTCGAAGATAAACGCAGCATATTCAAACATAAAACCAAAGGTTCCTAACCGTAGATTAAAAGTACTCGGGCGTCAGGCCCGAATGAGTTTACAAAATCACTTGGCATTCTGAGGCAAATAAAAGTGGGGCATAATGTTTTTCCGTCACTCGATGGGAGAAGGACTGGCTGGATCGCAGAAGCTGTCAAGATCGATGTTGTCGGCAATACGGGTGGCTGCCTCGAGGAAGGTGTCCATGAAGGACTGGAAGGAGTGCTTCTTAGTATTCGCTACCTTGAGGGCTGCCAGCTTTTCTTCTTTAGCCTCCTTGCAATGCACTCGAACCAATGACAAGGCGACGTCAGCACCACAGCGAGCAGAGGACTTCTTCCACTCTTGCACTCGGCCTAGAATCTGATTGAGTCGAGTCATCAGTGACTCGAGGCCTTGAGAAAGTTCTGCCTGAGGCTAGAGTTCGGCGTCCACTTGGGTCATCGCAGCCTTCATCCGAGCCAGATAGTCGACAGCGCCATCCAAGCGTGATTCCAATCGAAGCAACTTCATCGCAACTTCATCTTTCACGGGACAATTGATGGGGTCGAGACATGTCTCGACCCGCCCGGTTTCAGCTTCAAAGTCCTAGCAAAGTTCTGTTCCATCACGAAAAACAATGAGTCAACAATATTGCAACAAACTTTAGTCAACAACAGTTAACTAATCGAACGGACATACCTTCAAGCTTTAGGACAAGCTTCGCGGCAAGTTGTTCCAGGTAGGACTCTAGCTTGCCCGTCTTGGCTCTGAGGCCGCCGACTTCAGTGGTCAGGTTCTCCTTGCCCTTCCTCAGTTGCTCGACTTCCCGATTAGCGTCCGAGATGGCAGTCTTACACTTCGCATTCTCCTCCTCCAATTTGCCGATTGAAGCCAGCTTTTGGTCCGCAAGCATCATCTTCTCACGTGCCTCCTTCTGAGCAGCAGCAAGGTCCAGGTCCTTCTTCTCCAAAGCCTCCTTGTCGGTGTCAAAACCGGCGGATCTCGGGTAGGGGGTCCTGAACTGTGCGTCTAGCCGGATGGTAACAGGAGACAAGGGACACGATGTTTTTACCCAGGTTCGGGCCCTCTCGATGGAGGTAAAACCCTACTCCTGCTTGATTAATATTGATGATATGGGTAGTACAAGAGTAGATCTACCACGAGATCGGAGTGGCTAAACCCTAGAATCTAGCCTATGGTATGATTGTTGTTCGTCGTATGAACTAAAACTCTCCGGTTTATATAGACACCGGAGAGGGGTAGGGTTACACAGAGTCAGTTACAATGGGAGGAGATCTTCATATCGTATCGCCAAGCTTGCCTTCCACGTAAGGGAAAGTCCCATCCGGACACGGGACGGAGTCTTCAATCTTGTATCTTCATAGTCCGGGAGTCCGGCCGAAGGTCATAGTCCGGCCATCCGGACACCCCCTAATCCAGGACTCCCTCAGTAGCCCCTGAACCAGGCTTCAATGACGACGAGTCCGGCGCGCAAGTTGTCTTCGGCATTGCAAGGCGGGTTCCTCCTCTGAATATTTCATAGAAGATGTTGAACACCAGGGTAGTGTCCGGCTCTGCAAAATAAGTTCCACATTCCACCATAGAGAGAATAATATTTGCGTTAATCGGATCTGCTGACGTATTCCGCGGCGCGGCATCGCACCACAGCCAGGCTTTTATTCATTTTGTTGTTCCACCTCAGCGCGTTTAGCGAGGTAGTTTCCTTGGCACGTCTCGTCAAAGCAGGGATCGTGTCCCCTTATTCCGGGATTCTTATCAATACGGGCGTGGGTAACCCAACCGCGCCATTAACTGCGGCGCTTGGGAGACAAGCGAGTTTTATTAGGTCGGTGGGGGGGCTCGTAGTTTTGGCCGCCCATATAAGGGGATAAGAATTCTCCCTTTCCATTCACGCCTTCTTCCTCCTCTGCTTATCCGTCCCAGCGCGCTCGAGCACCAGCGCCCAAGCCCGCACTTCCCATCTCAACCTTCTCCAACCATGTCCGGAGCGGGAGGCAGATGGATGGCCTCCTCCGTTACGGAGGGGCAAATCAAGAAACTGAGGAAGGCTAGATACTTATCTAACGACATCGCGCACCGGCTTCCGGATGTGGGGCACCTCATCCCCACCCCCAGGCCCCATGAGAGGGTCGTTTTTCTTCCCCATTTCCTCCGAGGACTGGGTTTTCCTCTTCACCCGTTTGTCCGGGGGCTCATGTTCTACTACGGCCTGGACTTCCATGATCTGGCCCCGAACTTCATCCTCAACATCTCGGCGTTTATCGTCGTGTGCGAGGCCTTCTTCCGCATGCAGCCTCACTTTGGCCTATGGCTGAAGACCTTCAGCGTCAAGCCGAAGGTTGTGAAAGGCCGACAAGCCGAGTGCGGAGGCGCCATGGTGGGCAAGATGCCCAACGTCACCTGGTTCGAGGGTGCCTTCATGGAGACAATCAAGGGGTGGCAATCGGGGTGGTTCTACATCACCGAGCCGCGCGACCCAAAGTGGGCAGCGGCCCCCGAATTTCGATCCGGCATCCCTACACGGCTCACATCCTGGAAAGAGACGGGCCTGTCGTGGGGCAGCTCGGAAGAGGTGACCGGACTCCAAACCAGCGTCCGGGACCTGGTGACCAAGAAGGTCAAGCTCGTCAACGTCGTCCAGGTCATGCTCTTCCGCCGGATTCTCCCGTGTCAACGACGGGACTTTACTTTGTGGGAGTTCGACCCGGCCCAGCACCAGACTCTATCCCGGCTCTTCGAAACAAAGCACGAGGACGCCTGGAAGGTGCTTTTCAAGAGTTCCGAGGTCTCCCCTCCCGTCACCGAGGATTGCGGGTTCTGCGCCAAAGGTCAAGCCTCCGAAGTAAGCTTACATTTAATCCCTTATGGGATACCCGAATTTCATAGTGTGATTCTATGTAGGATCTAAACTCCTATTCCTTTGACAGGACTGGAAGAGGATATCCGGACAGTTTGACTGTCCGGCCCCTTTGCCCGAAGACCCAATAGACGAACGCTTGGCGAAGCTACTGGTTCCGGCACCTCATGTGGTGCCGGAGAAGAAGGCCAAGGAGAAGGCCACGGGGACCCGAAAGAGTTCCCGGTGTCCGGGGGCGTTGGATTTGCCCGACAACCCCAACGCTCCCTCCGCCTCCGATGATGAGGAGGAGGAAGAAGAAGGAGAAGCCTCTCCCCCTCCAACAGGGGGAGGCACAAAAAGAAAGGCCGCCCCAACTGGGGAATCCGGAGGGTCCAAGAGGGGGAAGACCCTTCTGTCGGCTTACGCCCCCGACGCCGAAGACGGCGAGGAGGAATTGCCATCCAGGGTCAGGCCCCTGGCAAAATCGTAAGTGTCCGGCTACGCGAACTACTTATGGCGCTCCTCTGGTACTTGATAGCTTCTCATGCCGAATTTTAATGATGCATCTCGCCTAGAGCTCAGCTTGATGATTTGACGAGCGGCTCCTTGGGCTCGTCGGATGTGAATAGTGCTTCACTTCCGACGGCCTCCTCCCCTCTCCCTACGGACGACGCCGAGGTGGAATCCCAGAGGGGACTAGACCAGGAGGTGGTGGTTCTGGAGGCGCCGCAAGGCGACCTCCCGGACTCTAGGCCCAAAGGGGACAAAGCCCCGGAGGGATCCAAGTCCGGCCCGGGGCCGGACACTGCTCCGGAACCATCAATGGTTCCGGAGTCCAACAGGCGGCACCTTCATACAAAGGGCAAGCCTACGACGCCGGTGACCTCCGTCCATCTGGAGGCGCCGGACAATTTGCTGGAGGCGCTTAACGGTGCCTCCATCAACAAGGAACACCGCACTGTTATGAGCGCGGTGATTCAGAAGGTTCAATCTGCCAAGAGCGGGCTGACGGAAGCCTGCACAAGCCTGTTAACGGGCTTTGAGTTATGTGTTCAAAAACATATATAAAAAATGTTACCACATAGACAGTAGCCCCTGATGCTTAGTTCGGTGTTCGGAAAGAAAAGCCGAACTGAGGATCTTAAAAGATATACACAGGAGTCTAATAGAAATATGTCGATATGGGAATGCAGGCAGCGCTGCTGACCTCTGCCGCACTGACGGCGGAGGTCAATGCCTTGAAGGAAAGCCTCGAGCGGTCCGAGAGCGAGCTCGGCCATGCCAAGAAGCAGCTCGAGGATAAAGAGGGTACGTAGCACCTCCTGTAAATGTATATAGAAATACTTGGTTGCATAATAATAACAGGACCAACGTTAATGTTGCAGGAGCCACGACCGAGGTGGCGACCCTGAAAGAGTCGGTTTCGAAGGCCGAAAAGAGTGCGGCCTTGGAGCGCACCGAACGAGAGAAGCAGGAGGCGCGGGTGACGGAGGTATGGCAAGAGCTCCAGGCTCTCGTGGAAAAACACGAGAGTTTGGAGCGTGACTCGAAGACTCGAGAGTCCGAGCTTGCCTTCGCTCTTGAGAGCGCCAAGACTGCTAAGGCCGAAGCCCAGAAAGCCCTTCAGGAGATCGAGGCGATGAAGAAGATAGTGGCGGGTAAGGCATTCTTTATGCAAAGCAAAAATATAAAAGTTAATTATCTGCTACTTACCCGAATCCGGAGCTCTCCAGGAGCGTTCGCCGATCTGCCCCGTAGTGTGTCTGATGCCGCCACATACTACCGAGCCAAAGAGGGGAGCTCGACGAAAAAAGTGTTCTGGTCTCAGTATGCGGAGGCCGAACATCTGGTGCCCCTGAGCGACCAACTGAAGCAGCTGGTTGAGCTCCACAAGGTGGCCGAACAGGCCATGAAGGGCCTCATAGCTCGGCTGTGGCCTAGAGAAGCCATGCCTGGGAGCTACTTCGGTCTGGTGCAGCGGCTGGTGGACGCGTGTCCGTGGATTGAGGTCGTCAAGCGTTCCGCTTGTATTGAAGGTGCCCGTCGGGCCCTTGCCCGTGCTAAGGTGCACTGGGCCAAGCTAGACGTAGAGAAGCTGTTGACGGACGCGCCACCGCTGGGCAAGGAGTATCATCCGCCCGAGATGTATTATAATGGCATTCTGAAGGGTGCCCGCTGCATAGCGGATGAGTGCTCCAAAGATGTAATTTTTGAATAAACTCGCATTTGTTATCCTGTACACTGAAGCTTTGTTCATATGCGTTAAGCAACGCTTGTTAATTTAAAATATTACCTTCTGTGCGGCCGTTTATCAAATCTGAGAGATGCAAGTCGTCGGCTTCGACCCCCATGCCACGAGTGCTGGGGTGTTCGGGATAAACCTGAGCGCTCTTGTTCCCATTCTTGGGTCCATCTAGGGAGGCGTTCAGCACAGCGAACCAGGCCGTCTGACTTATAATGCTTTATCACTCTCACTTAGCCATAGAATTCTATAATTTTAAATTTCGGTGAAGCCCCTAGTATTCGGAAGACCGAGTTCGGGGCGCTATCCACGCCGAGGCCGGATAAGTCCGGTTCCTTGCTTGAAGCGGCATAAGTCTTTAAGGACTTGAAAAAACCTCGCGAACAGCGACCGGTCTCTCGCACTATCATGACAGTCAGTTTTAGCTTTCTCTACTGAGGTGTTAACCCAGCTCAGGCACAATCGCAGTAGTTCTCCCAGCGCTACCTTAGCCAACAATGCGGAACATAAGGTACCAAAACATGCGAGCCGGGCAAACCCAACTATTGACCAAAGACATGATTCGGAGCCGATGCATATAGTGTTATAAGTTCGGGGTGCCGCACTTGTTAGAGTGTTCGGTCTTCTCACACCACGTTATGGGGTGTTGTAAGCCCCTCGTGTATTATCCGTGCCAAAGTGTACAGTTGCATAGTGTCATGACTGAACATGTTTGCATATAAAAATAGATAAGTACCATAATAGGTAAGAGCTATGTATTGTTTATTAAAAAAGGGCTGCTGCGAAAGCAGAGCGATACAAAAAGTGCGGTAAGCAAGAGATGGGAGTATTTGACATATTCCCCTTTAGGGGCAAGCTGCAGGATTGTAAGAGAAACAGGTATTAAACTCGTTATAGAGACCACCTTGACCTTTGACGTGGCTTGCTTCCTCCCTGGCTATTGCATCGTTGGTTCGGCGATAGTATTGCCGGACAGGCCTTCCGAATAGTTGGGTCCTGAAAGTGTGTGAAAAAAGGAAAACGATGAAATAGGGAGCCCCCTAGTGCGGTTGAGCCGCATTCTGGGCGTGCCGTTGTTGTGCCCCTCCCCTTATGCCCATGGTATCTCTAAGGCGTAATTATGTACGCGTGGTACCAGCATTGCCGTTTGGCGGGGGCTGGGGTCGGGGCCGCACTGCTATGCTTGCTCGGAAGTGCCAGCCGGATTTGTTGTAGGTTACTTCGGGCTCGCTTGACGTTGTCCGGGCGTTTGGCGCCTGGATTGGAGAACTGCCTTGAGAGGCTACTCTGTACTTCCGCCGCCAGGGACGCCGTGTGCTCCTCCGTTCGGAGAGAGCGTTCTGTGTTTCCATTTACCGTGATGACTCCGTGAGGTCCTGGCATCTTGAGCTTGAGATATGCGTAGTGCGGCACCGCATTGAATTTTGCAAATGTGGTTCGTCCGAGCAGGGCGTGATAGCCACTGCGAAATGGGACTATGTCGAAGATTAACTCCTCGTTCCGGAAGTTATCCGGTGATCCGAAACCACCTCGAGTGTGACCGAGCCTGTACAGCTGGCTTCGACCCCTGGTATGACACCTTTGAAGGTTGTCTTTGTGGGTTTAATCCTTGAAGGATCGATGCCCATTTTTCGCACTGTGTCCTGGTAAAGCAGGTTCAGGCTACTGCCACCATCCATTAGGACTCTGGTAAGGTGAAATCCATCGATAATTGGGTCTAGGACCAGTGCGGCAAACCCGCCATGACGAATGCTGGTGGGATGGTCCCGTCGATCGAAAGTGATCGGGCAGGAGGACCATGGGTTGAACTTTGGGGCGACTGGCTCCAGCGCATAGACGTCCTTGAGAGCATGCTTCCGCTCCCTTTTGGGGATGTGGGTTGCGTATATCATATTCACCGTCCGAACTTGCGGGGGAAATCCCTTATGTCCTTTGTTGTTCAGCAACCAGGGCCCCTCCTCATCATTGCTATGTAGCCCCTTGTCTCTGGTCTCGGCACTTATCTTGCCTGCCTGCTTGAACACCCAACAATCCCTGTTGGTGTGATTGGCTGGCTGTTCGGGGCTGCCGTGTATCTGGCACGAGCGATCAAGTATCCGGTCTAAGCTGGATGGGCCCTGAGGGTTTCGTTTGAATGGCTTCTTCCGCTGACCCGGTTTAGAGCCTCTGAATCCGGCATTGACTGCCGTATCTTCAGTATTGTCACTGTTAATGCGGCGCTTATGCTTGTTGCGGCGTGACCTGCCGTTGTTATCCTTGTTATCCGAATTGCCGGGGCTCTTGCTTATGTTATTGCTACGAGCTAGCCAGCTGTCTTCTCCCGCGCAGAAGCGGGTCATGAGTGTCGTGAGGGCTGCCATAGACTTCGGCTTTTCCTGTCCTAGGTGCCGGGCAAGCCATTCGTCTCGGATGTTGTGCCTGAAGGCTGCGAGGGCCTCGGCGTCCGGACAATCGACTATTTGGTTTTTCTTGGTCAGGAATCGTGTCCAGAATTGTCTAGCCGATTCCTCTGGTTGCTGGATTATGTGGCTTAGGTCATCGGCATCTGGTGGTCGCACATACGTGCCCTGGAAGTTGTCAAGGAATGCGGATTCCAGGTCCTCCCAACAACTGATCGACTCTGCTGGCAGGCTATTAAGCCAATGTCGAGCTGGTCCTTTAAGCTTGAGCGGGAGGTATTTGATGGCGTGTAGATCATCGCCACGGGCCATGTGGATGTGAAGGAGATAATCCTCGATCCATACTGCAGGATCTGTTGTGCCATCGTATGATTCGATGTTTACGGGTTTGAAGCCCTCGGGGATTTGATGATCCATTACTTCGTCTGTGAAGCATAGTGGGTGTGCGGCGCCCCTGTACTGAGCTATATCGTGACGCAGCTCGGACGAGCTTGGTCTTCTGTATTCGGACGGGCCATACTTATTATGTCCGGCGTGACGGCTAGCGTCACATGAAGCGGGGCGCCCATGCGATCCGTAGATCGATCTTGTTTGCCTTGCCTTATTCTCCAAGATGTCTCGCAGGTCTGTTGCATCTCCCCATACTCTGGTATGTTTTGAGCGGTGTCGGGGTGCGGCTTGGGTCGAGGGCCTGAAGGCCTCTCTATCGCGGCCACGGGGTAGCCGATCGGGCGCATCGTACGCTGGTGATGTAGGTTTAGTTGCTTCCTCCTCAAGTTGGGGAAGCAGCCTGCGCTTCGGGTAGCTCTTGGATGGGCCTTCTAGTTTATACTCTTCGGCCGCCATGACTTCGGTCCATCTGTCGGCTAGCAAGTCTTGGTCAGCTCTAAGCTGCTGTTGTTTCTTCTTGAGGTTGCTTGTCGTGGCTATGATGCTGCATTTGAAACGCTCTTGCTCGACGGGATCCTCTGGCACGACGAATTCATCGTCGTCGAGGCTTGCCTCGTCTTTGGAGGGAGGCATGTAATTGTTGTCCTCATCCTCTTTGTCGGCCGCTCTCTCATGAGGGTTGGCTCCTTCGTTCTCCTGCACTGAATCCTGCTGGAGGGGTTGTCTTCGGCACTTTCCGGCGTATTGTTATCTCCGGTGCCGGAATCGCCGTTTTTGCTTTGGCGGGACTTAGAGCGGCGCCGCTGACGTCGGCGCTTGGGTTGCTTCTTGGAGGGGTCATCCTCCGTTTTCTCCTCGCCATCCCCCGCTTTAGGGGTGTCCACCATGTATATGTCATATGACGAGGTGGCTTTCCAGTTCCCTATAGGCACTGGTTCTTGATCGTCTCCTTCATCGGCGTCCATGCCGTCGATCTCTTCGGAGTCGAAGTCGAGCATGTCGGTTAAATCATCGACAGTGGCTACAAAGTGGGTGGTGGGTGGGCTACAAATTTCTTCATCGTCCGCGTCCCAACCGTGTTGGCCGTAGTCCGGCCAGGGCTCTCCTGACAAAGAGAGAGACCTTAACGAATTCAGGATGTTGCCGAAAGGTGAGTGCTGAAAGACATCCGCGGCGGTGAACTCCCTGACCGGAGCCCAATCGGTCTTAACCGGGAGAGGTGCGGGATTTACGGAGTCCGGATCGGAGTCCGGCACCTCGGAGTCACGGGCCTTGCGAGGGACTAGGCCGGTATCCGGCTCTATCGCCGTAGAGATTG
Organism: Triticum dicoccoides; assembly: GCF_002162155.2. Taxonomy (NCBI): domain Eukaryota; kingdom Viridiplantae; phylum Streptophyta; class Magnoliopsida; order Poales; family Poaceae; genus Triticum; species Triticum dicoccoides. Next base: position 129,313,245 of record NC_041393.1, read on the forward strand.
CAGTTTCCGGGGTGGCGTCTAACCGTCCGTCCCCGACTGGCGTAGTGGGCTTCGAGCTAATGGTCGGAGCGGACACCTGAGCGGCGCTCTGGGCGTTGTCCGATGACAGAGCTAAATCGTGCCCATCATGACAGGGCGGCGCGCTGGTTGTGGCTCGAATCCGTCAAAGATCAAGTCCCCGCAGATGTCGGCAGTGTAGTTCAAGCTTCCAAACCTGACCTGATGGCCAGGGGCGTACCTCTCGATCTGCTCCAGATGGCCGAACGAGTCAGCCCATAGTGCGAAGCCGCCGGATACGAAGATCTGTCCGGGAAGAAAAGTCTCATCCCGGACCGCATCGCGATTGACGAGCGAAGAAGCCATTGGGCCTAAAAGGCGACGACACAGAGGAACTCTCAATGAAAGCACCAATGTCGGTGTCAAAACCGGCGGATCTCGGGTAGGGGGTCCCGAACTGTGCGTCTAGGCGGATGGTAACAGGAGACAAGGGACACGATGTTTTTACCCAGGTTTGTGCCCTCTCGATGGAGGTAAAACCCTACTCCTGCTTGATTAATATTGATGATATGGGTAGTACAAGAGTAGATCTACCACGAGATCGGAGTGGCTAAACCTTAGAATCTAGCCTATGGTATGATTGTTGTTCGTCCTATGAACTAAAACTCTCCGATTTATATAGACACCGGAGAGGGCTAGGGTTACACAGAGTCGGTTACAATGGGAGGAGATCTTCATATCGTATCGCCAAGCTTGCCTTCCACGTCAAGGAAAGTCCCATCCGGACACGGGACGGAGTCTTCAATCTTGTATCTTCATAGTCCGGGAGTCCGGCCGAAGGTCATAGTTCGGCCATCCGGACACCCCCTAATCCAGGACTCCCTCACTCCTTCATTCTCTCTAAAGAAACAACACTCTTCATACAGGCCTGAAGTTGGCAGTTTTCACTACGCACATATGCTTGTGTGAAGTCACTCGGTTCAAAGAGACTGAAAGAAAAGCAGTGGAAAGTGCAAAGTACTAAGCAGACAAGACAGTCGAATGGTTACCTCCCATGATGGCCGTCTCCTGTTGAGCGGTCTTGAGATTCTTCTTTGCGAGTTCAAGGTCAAGTTCAACGCTGATATGCTTTTTCTTTAACTCGGAAAGCTGAGCTCCAAGATCACAAGACCTCTGCAGTCAGCAAGAGTGATATGTCAGTCGACAGGAATAAGAGTCAGTGACAGTGAAAAGTTGCTCTAAGACTACTGCTGAATCAAATATTCAACAGTAGTCTCGGGGACTACACCCAGTGGGTGCACTTAGCGTGCCCCCACTGGTTCGGGTCAATACTCAGCAGGGTCTGCCCAGCGTGAATTCAAAAAAAAGAGAGAGAAGTACATTCTAAGACCTCAGTCGACTGCCAGTAGTCGACCGTGGTCTCGGGGACTACACCCAGTGGGTGCACTCGGCGTGCCCCCATTGGTTCAGAAAGTTTACTGAGATTCAACTCAAGTCGAGTGGAGTGGGAGATTTCCTAAACTGTAAACAAAGAAACACCCCAGTGGGTGATCGGATATAAAACAACATTCGAAAGTTCAGTCAAGGTTTTGCTGTCCTGAACATTGGTCTAAAGGGCAGTACTGGCGTTGTAAGCCACCTGGCTAGCCTCGTGCATCACTTTCACCTGCTCCATGACAAGGTTCACCTGGCGAAGAGCTTCCCTATCGGCACTCGGCGAGTCGTCCTAGGTCTGATACGCAGCAAAGAGTGATGGTTGCAGGACAGTCGAAGCAGCTGCTGGGTCAGAGGCGTGGAGTTGCACTGGAGCTGCAGGAGTCGGTGCGGTCGAGCCCGACGGACGACCAGTCGTCAGCGGGCTGGCGAATGTGACGTTGGTCCGAACTGGCTCTCCGGAACGTTCGACCATCGCCTCAAGCACCGGCGTCGACTGAGGGACTTGAACTTCAAGCCTCCTCCTACCTGAGCTCCCACCCCTCTTCCTCCTCTCCTGTAGAGGCACTTCTTCTTCATCATCTGGGAGCACAACGACCTCTTGCAGAACTACAGAAAGAGAGAAATATCAGAAACTCTACCAATTGGCTATCCACTCAACTTAATGAAGCCTGGTCGAACGGACTTACCGACTCGTGAGGTGGCCTCCTCGTCTCCTGGTGCCTTGTCGATGTCCATGTCAGTGGCAGCAAAGGTGGGACTAAAAAGATACATGATTCAGCTGGTCAGAACAAAAACTTCAGTCGACCTGCGTAAACACAAGCGAGACACTTACCCCGAAGCAACAGGGACATCCATCTTGACCCGTGGCAAAGTCTTCTGAGCCTTGGGAGGAGCAACTTTGGGCTGCTTGCCCACCTTCTCCATCGGCTCCGAGGTCGATGCCCGAGTTCGCTTCTGAGTGTTGGTACTCGGAGCCACGTTCTTCCCACACCCGCCAGACGGGTCATGCTGCTGCTTGGATCGATGTTCGGAGCGCGGCGGCGAGTCGACTTCTTCCTCATCGTCCTACTCCTCGCTCTCCTCCTCCTCATCTTCATCCGAAGACTCCCACTCGCCACTCTCCTCCGCACTATCCTCTCCCTCCTGGTCCTGCTCCAAAGCTTGTCCGAATGCATCTCAGTGAATACCTGTAGTACAAATCAGTCGAGTAAAAGTCAGTCAACATCAAGTACAGTCGGAGCATGAGCGTGAAACAGTCGGAACAAAGAGCATACCTTGTCAGGCGGATTATTGTCTCCGAAGGGGATGACTCGCCTAGATCCTCTGGGGTTGTCCTGATTGCCTGTGATGCTCCTCAGCCACAAAGCCACGGTCTTGGACGACACTTCTTCTGGATGGACCCAAGCGGTGTCGTCCGGTCCAGAGTACAGCCACATGGGATGATCGCGAGCCTGAAGAGGCTGGATGCGTCGACTGAGGAACACCTCCAGCAGGTCCAGGCCGGTGACGCCCTCATTAATAAGTTCGACCACTTTCTCCACCAACATCTTCGTCTCGACGCTCTCAGCAGCAGTCACTTTCAGTGGGGCAGGGGTCTGAACACAGTCGAATGTGAAGTGGGGAAGACCAGTCGACTGGCCTGGAGCTCCGATGTCCTGGAAGTAGAACCAGGTTGACTGCCAACCTCGGCCCCGTCGCCTTATAAAGAATTGCTTCTGAGTGACTGACGCGTGGGGCCAGGCAATCCTGTCAAATCCCGCAACAGTCGCGCGCAACATACGTGGCAAAAAAGGCGGCGCGGAAATCGAGGCATCACTATTTATCCGTTCCGCCCGCTTCGGCGCTCTCCGTCCCGCGCGCTTCCCCGAAATTTTGTATCCCGCGAAATCCGGGATACACAGCAGTCAATCGCGCCCAAGATCCTGCACCCTAATACAACACTCGGCATATGATGTCACAAGTTCAGTCGACAACTCACTGAATGGATCAAGGCGACTGAGTCGACACTGAAGTACCAACATGAGTTTTCAATCTTGCAGAAAACACTCGCGAAGGTGCAAAGCTCAGAACAAGTTCAACTTCAACCTACTTTCCACTCGAACCTTAATCCATTCGGGGGCTACTGATGAGGATACAAACCTGGGGTAGGGTCATAGGCCTGACCTATACGTCCTACCCAAGGTCAATACCCTAAAAGATAAGAAGTCCAAGAGACAGCAAGAGACCCCCAGTCAAAGATGTCGAGTGCAATCCACTCGACGGTTGTGTCACTCGGGAGTCTTCCTCTCTATCGTCACTCGACCATCCAGAGAATCACTCGACTTACCGAAGACCAGGAGTCACTCAGCGTGGCAACGGACAGGCGTTCACTCTGTAGTCTTTAAGGTCATTAACAGCACTTAAGGCTGACGTTACCAGTAACACCCCTACTTTATGTACATTAAGTTCCTTGTAATGGAGGGCGATGGAGGTGCTGGCGTACTCTATATAAGCCACCCCCCTCCTCTGGCACAAGGGTTCGCACCCCCTGTAATATCACACGCATAATCCAATCGACCGCCTCCGGGCACCGAGACGTAGGGCTGTTACTTCCACTGAGAAGGGCCTGAACTCATAAACTCTGTGTGTACACCTTCACCATAGCTAGGATCTTGCCGCTCCATACCTACCCCCCCCCCTTTCTACTGTCAGTCTTAGGACCACGACACCGCACGCTCCACGCCGTCCTCTAGCACCTCGAGGGCGGCAACGTGCCGCCTCTGACGTACCCTGCCGCCCCGGTCCCCCGCCGGAGCGGCGGCCAATGGATGCCGAGTCGGACCGGCTCCTCTTCCTCCTCCTCCTCCCGCTCCTCTACTCGCTCCTCCTCGCACTTCTCCGGCTCACCGGCACTCTTCAGCGTCAAGGCCGAGCCAGCGGAGACGCCGCTAGGCCGGCGCACCCGCAGCGTCGGCGTCGTCATCAACGAGGGCGGGCGCGACTCCTCCTCCTCGGCTCCTCCCCGCCTCGTCAAGCCGAAGACGGAGCAGGGGCTCGCCGCCGTGAAGACGGAGCAAGGTCTCGCCGGCGTCAAGACGGAGCCAGGGCTCGACGACGCGGCGGCTTTGAAGTGGGCGTGGGAGGACTGGGCGTGGCTGGAGTTGGAGCGCCAGCGCCGCGCCCTACAGGAGATCGCCGCTCGGCGTCGGGGCCGTGACGAGGGAGGCGTCGTCGTTCTCGACAACAACAACGATGACGCGCCGCCGCCACCGGTCCGCCAGGGGGACCCGGGCAGGGGTCCAGCAGGGGCGTCCGCGTGAACGAGGAGAAGGACGACGACGGCTGCGGCGACGACGGTGACTACACCGTGTTCAGCGAGTTCTTCGGCCTATAGTCGCGGCCTTGTTTTTTTAAGTGAATTTTATGTTTGTTATGTAAAAAGTGCTTTAAAGTCACCGAAGTTTATGTCATTCTTGCCGAATTTTGTCCAAATTTATTTTTAAACACTTCGAAATAGGCGTCCTGGGGCCACCCTGGGGCTGCTGGGACCCGATCGGCCCCAGGCCGATTTTATCTCCGGTTCGTCCCCAGGCGACGATTTTTTGGGCTGCCTGGGAGTCGAATGGCTGGAGTTGCTCTTAGACGAGATCGTTGCTGTCGTTTGTTCACCCCAAGGCACTCCCGCAACTCCAAAGCCACCACTTCTCTAGTGCGCGAACCACAGTAGACGAACTGCCATGTCTCCTGACGGGTGCAGTGTTGAGGTGGCCCCTGGTTGACCAATGTAACGGAGAAACCACGTCAAACACGGGCAGATATAATCATAGAAACTTGTCCAAAAAGGCAGATGTTGGATGCGCTCAATGAGTGTTAGACGAAGGTAAGCAAAGCAGCCGCAATGAGATGAGCGAGCACTGCCGTCTTTTATTGCCACCTGAAATCATTTACAGTATTTGATCTTTTTTGCTTCTTCTGAATTATTACATCGAAGGCTAGATTTTTAAATATTTGTTGGAGAGGCCAGTGCCGCAAAAATGTCTAAGAAATGATTCCCCGCAAAGGCATGAATGCACGCACGTACGATTGGCACCAAAAGGAAGAAGCAGACAAGGTTTGCAGGCGAGAGGATCCTCTGACGTACGGCAGCCTGCCGTTCTGTCACTGACATGTGGGTCTTTTGAGAACCTGGCCCACATGTAAGTGGCCCAACGGCACGTAGCGCACGGCAGAGGAGCGTCCTCCGGTTTGCAGGGTGGTATGCACCAACAGTCCAACACTTGTCGTCGCCGCCCGGCACAAGGACATCTCGCTCCTCCGCCCTTGGATCTCCAACACGCAGCCTGCCTCCGTTTTCCTTGTCCTCCGCTCACTGTAGTGCCCCTCCGTGCAGGCACACTACTGCTTGTGTTAGACTGTATTTACATGTGTATATTGTAACATTGTATACCACCTCATTATATATATATATATATGTGATAGGCCACCCCTAGAGGGTTGTGCCGGTTCCCCCCAAAGCCTATTGTTTTACATGGTATCACGCTAGGTTACGTCCGCTTCCGCCTAAAAACCCTAAACCGCCGCCGCCGCCGCCGCCACCGCCGCCGCCGCCGCGCCCGCCGTCGCCGTCGCCCGACTGCTATGACGTCCGCCGCTGCGTCCGGCTCCACCGCCACCGGTTTTCTGCCGGCCTCCCTCGCGGCACTTCTCTCGAGGCCGCTAGATGCCGCCTCCCTTCAGGCGCCGATCGGGACACGGAGCGTCGGCTCCCTCTTCGCGCTCCCGCCGACTGCTACTTCGCCCGGGCAGGCGCTTGTGGCCCACACCGCCGCCGCCCCGTCAATCGCGGCTGTCGCGCCCTCGGCCACTGCGCCGCTGGTGGCGGAGGACGTCACGCTGGCAGGCTTCACGGCGTCAACCGCGGCCATCGCGCCCTCTGTCACCGCGCCGGCTGCCCCTCTGACTGTCTCCACGGTGGTCTCACCTCAGCCAGTCTCCTCGATGGGATCGCAGCCGCCGCCGCCGTTTTACTTCGGCCATCTCATCACCATCAAGTTGTCGTTGGACAATTACATCTTCTGGCGCGCGCAGGTTCTTCCGCTTCTTGGGAGTCACTATCTGCTTGGCTATGTCGACGGCTCTCTCCCTTGCCCTCCTGCGCTGGTTGACAGCGTGCACGGTCCGGTCTATAATCCGGCTCACCGTGTCTGGACAGGGCAGGATCAGGCGAACCTCTCCTCCATCCAGGGGTCGCTCTCTCCGGCCGTTGCTGGGCTTGTTGTCTTCGCCAAGACGTCCCACGAGGCATGGACTATTCTTTAGCGCTCGTTTGCGGCACAGTCGCAGGCTCGTGTATCTGGGCTCCGTCGCCAACTTGGGGAGTGTCAGAAGCTTGACTCCACCGCCACTGAGTTCTACAACAAAGTCAAGAGTCTCGCCGACGCGCTGGCCTCCATTGGACAGCCCCTCACCGACTCCGAGTTCAACTCGTTTATTGTCAATGGTCTTGATGAGGAGTATGACGCCCTAGTCGAGATCATCAATGAGAGGGGCAACTCCACGCCCATGCCAGCACACGAGGTCTTTTCACGCCTCCTGCTTACTGAGCAACGAGTCGAGACGCGCCGATCCAGGGGCAACGGCGCCCTCTCGGCAAACGCCGCCACCAAGGGTGGTCGCTCCTCTGCTTCATCCAGGGCTCCTTCGAGGCAGTCACCACCACCCGCCTCGGCCCCTCCTCCTACTGCGACGCTACCAGGGGCTGGCGGTCCACGTGTGTGCAAGCTTTGTGGTCGCGATGGGCACTGGGCCTCGAAGTGTCACAAGCGCTTTCAGCGGGGTTTTCTTGGTCTCGGCAATGACGGGAAGGATACACGCAACTTTGCTCGTCAGGTCGCCATGGCTGATCGTCCGCCGCCGCAGAAGCCACAGGGACACACTCAGTCCTACTCCATTGATCCCCACTGGTACATGGACTCTGGGGCGACAGAGCACCTGACCAGTGAGATGGGGAAGCTTCACACTCGTGAACCCTACCATGGCTCCGACAAGATCCACACCGCCAATGGAGCAGGTATGCACATCTCTCATATTGTTCAAGCATCACTTCTCACTAGACATGCCAATAGGAGTCTTCAACTTCGCAATGTTCTTCGAGTTCCATCTGTGACACGTAATCTTCTTTCAGTTCCTAAACTCACTCGTGATAATAATGTGCTTTGTGAATTTCATCCTTTTGATCTTTTTATTAAGGATCGGGGCACGAGGGACATTCTTCTTAGTGGGCGGCTCTGCCAAGGTCTCTATCATCTGGAGCATCCTGGCGTCGCTCGCGTCTTCAGTGGAGTTCGGGTATCTCCGTCATAGTGGCATGCTCCTCTTGGTCACCCGGCCACACCTATTGTCCGGCATGTTTTGCGTCGTCATGAGCTTCCTAGTGTGTCTAGTAATAAAGATGTAGCAGTGTGTGATGCTTGTCAGCAGGGGAAGAGTCATCAACTTCCTTTTTCGGAGTCCAGTCGTGAGGTGAAACATCCTTTAGAACTTGTGTTTTCAGATGTATGGGGTCCTGCTCAGACTTCTGTTAGTGGTCATAATTACTATATCAGTTTTGTTGATGCTTACAGCCGCTTTACCTGGCTTTATCTTATCAAACGTAAATTTGATGTGTTTGACATTTTTGTTCAGTTCCAAAAACATGTTGAACGCCTTCTCAAGAACAAAATTGTTCATGTTCAGTCGGACTGGGGTGGCGAGTATCGCAACCTCAACTCCTTCTTTCAGTCGCTTGGGATCACTCACCGTTTAGCATGTCCACATACACATCAGCAGAATGGTTCAATAGAACGTAAGCATCGTCACATTGTTGAAGCTGGTCTGACTCTTTTGGCCCATGCATCTGTTCTGTTTCGTTTTTGGAGTAATGCTTTCACCACTGCATGTTTTCTCATCAATCGTACTCCCACTCGTGTTTTGAATATGAAGACTCCCATTGAAGTTCTTCTTAATGAACAACCGGACTACACCTTTCTCAAGGTGTTTGGGTGTGCTTGCTGGCCCCATCTCCGTCCATATAACAAGCGTAAGCTCGAGTTTCGTTCCAAGAAGTGTGTTTTTCTTGGTTATAGCTCTCTTCATAAAGGATACAAATGTCTTCATGTGCCCACTAATCGTGTCTACATCTCTCGGGATGTTGTGTTTGATGAGCATGTTTTTCCCTTTGCCAAACTCCCTGTGTCCACTACCGAGCCACCTGTCATGCATTCATCCTCTGTTGCTTCTGACCAATTTGATGATGTTGCATATTCTCCTCTATTGTTGCCTAACCATGGTGCAGGCACTGGTCGTGGGGCTCGTTTGGAGATTCTGGAAGTGCCATCTTCCTCTTCGTCGCCATCGCCTTCATCCTCGGCACCTTCTGTTGTGCATGAGGAGCACATGGCGCCCCTGCATGGCCTCGGTTTCCGTGCTCATGCACGGTCGATCGACGTCCTGGCCCGGTCGCCTCTGGCTTCTGGGCTGCCTTCGCCATCGTCGCGCCCTGCAACCCCGCCGACTGGGCCGGCCTCCTCGGTCCCCGTCTCGCCTAGGGCGTCGGGGCAGTCATCACCATGCCTGGCCTCACCCGCCCCTGCCTCGCCCAGGGTGTCTGGGCCCTTCTCACCAGGGCCGGCCTCGCCTGCTCTCGCCTCGCCAAGGCCGTCTGGGCCGGTGTCACCGGAGCTGGCCTCGCCCACTCTCGGTTCGCCCATGGCCTCTGAGTCCCTGTCGTCGGGCCAGTCTTCGCCATGCAGCCCGGAGTCGTCTGTCCCGAGCTCGCCTGAGGTGATTCCTGCATCTCCGGCGACCGTCACGTCTCCGTCAACTTCGCCTCCACCGGCTCCTGCTGCTGCTCTACGTCCACATACGCGCAGTCGGAGTGGCATTTTTCAGCCTAAGCAACGTCACGATGGCACAGTTGCTTGGTTAGCGGCGTGCATGTCTGCTGCTCTCGCAGATCCATCCTCTGAGCCACGCACGTATCAAGCTGCTATGCGCATTCCTAATTGGAGAGAGGCCATGGAGCAGGAGTATCAAGCGCTTCTTCGCAATCAGACATGGACTCTTGTTCCTCCACAATCACGGGTAAATGTCATTGATTCCAAATGGGTTTTCAAAGTGAAGAGGCATTCTGATGGGTCCATTGAGCGCTATAAGGCTCGTCTGGTTGCTCGTGGTTTTCGACAGTGTTTTGGACTTGACTATGAAGACACCTTCAGTCCAGTGGTCAAGCCTACTACCATCAGACTTCTTCTCTCTCTGGCTGTTACTCGAGGTTGGTTTCTTCGTCAGCTTGATGTTCAAAATGCTTTTCTTCATGGTGTCTTGGCGGAGGAGGTTTATATGCGCCAGCCTCCGGGTTTCTCTGATCCGGATCGCCCTGATCATCTATGTCGTCTGTCTAAGGCAATTTATGGTCTGAAGCAGGCTCCTCGTGCTTGGCATGCTCGTCTTGCAATGGCTCTTCGTGCTCATGGTTTTGCATCATCAACTGCTGACTCCTCATTGTTTCTTCTTCAAAGGCCTGAGGTTACTATGTACTTGTTGGTCTATGTAGATGATATCATTTTGGTCAGCTCCTCTCAGTCGGCTGCTACTGCGCTTGTTCGCTCACTTGGTGCTGATTTTGCGGTCAAGGACCTTGGGAAGCTTCATTACTTTCTTGGTGTGGAGGTTACTTCTCGTGCTGCTGGCCTTGTTATGACGCAGAAGAAGTACTCTCTGGATTTGTTGCAGCGAGCTGGGATGCTTAAGTGCAAACCGACGACTACACCCATGTCTACCACTGATAAGCTCAATGCTGTTGATGGTGTGCTTCTTTCTTCTTCTGATGCGACAGAGTACAGGAGTATTGTTGGTGGGCTCCAGTACTTGACGATCACGCGACCAGACATTTCCTATGCTGTTAACCGAGTCTGCCAGTATCTGCAGTCACCCCGTGACACTCATTGGTCTGCTGTTAAGCGGATTTTGCGCTATATTCGTTTCACGGTGGCTCATGGTTTGCATATTCGGCCGTCTGACTCTGGTTGTCTTTCAGCATATTCTGATGTAGACTGGGCTGGCAATCCGGATGACAGGCGATCCACGGGGGGTTATGCTGTCTTCTTTGGCTCTAACATGATTGCCTGGAGTGCTCGGAAACAGGCTACTGTCTCGCGTAGCAGTACTGAGGCTGAGTATAAGGCTGTGGCCAATGCCACATCAGAGATCATCTGGGTACAGTCCTTGCTTCAGGAGTTAAGTATACCCCAATCACAGCCTCCTGTTCTTTGGTGTGATAACATTGGTGCTACATACCTTTCTGCAAATCCGGTATTCCATGCCCGAACGAAACACATTGAAGTTGACTATCACTTTGTGCGTGAACGTGTCTCTCAGAAGCAACTACAGATCAAGTTTATTTCTTCCAAGGATCAACTTGCTGACATCTTCACCAAGCCATTGCCTTTGCCACAGTTTGAGACTTGCAGGCGCAATCTTACCCTTCTAGATTCATTAGAAAGTGGCTAAGATTGAGGGAGGGTGTTAGACTGTATTTACATGTGTATATTGTAACGTTGTATACCACCTCATTATATATATATGTGATAGGCCATCCCTAGAGGGTTGTGCCGGTTCCCCCCAAAGCCTATTGTTTTACAGCTTGCATATTCCTCCCTTCGCCGAAAGGGTGCATACACGCAGGGCCAGAGCACCGTGATCGGTCTTGGCGGTGGGCTTAGTGCGTGCGTCCGTACATTCCTGTCATGTTATTAGAGCATCTTTAGCGGTGCAAAAATTTCCGTGCCCTAAGATAGTTCTAGCACGTCATTGTAGCATTTTTAGTGTGCCGGACCCAACATTGTTTTAGTAGATGCCAAAAAATGTGCGTTTAAAATAACACACAGTGTAAATTGTGAAGCGTGCGTAATCTGGCGCCTCAAATTTACAGCTTTTAATAGCATTTTTCAACGCGCGCCCAACCTTTTTTACGCGCGCACTGTTTTACAGCTTCTGCTGGAGCTGTCCGACACCCAAAAAACCCGGATTTTACCGCGCGGCCTAGTTTTTGGGCGCCTGGTGGAGATGCTCTTATGCCATTAGGTACTACAAACGTACTGCTTGCTAGCTGGGGCGAATACCTTTTTTTACTACGAAATGGCAAGCACTCAGGCCAACTCCAGCGCACGATCCCAAACGGGCGTCCGTTTTGCCTGGATTATGTCCCTTTGGGTAGGACAATGAAGTCGTGTTCGGACCTTTCTTGAAATGCGGTGACTGTGCGCCCAAAGAGCGGACGCATCCTTTGGCCACATCCTGTCCGCAACGGTTAATATGGTCATATATTCACATTCATCAATGTTTAAAACAAGTTTGCACGATTAAATATTAATTGTCACAAATAATAATAGTTTTACAACCCAATCAAAATTGTCTCGAATAATACAGTTTTACAACCAAATCGAAATTGTCTTGAATAAACATAATGAACCAATACATCTATTGGCTGCCAATGTGATTTCACATGTGCTCAACCAAGTCATTTTGAACCTCCAAATGAGTGTGACAATCACGCATTTGACGATAGAATTGGGTAAACTGTTCAAACGTGGTCGGTTCTTGATGTAGGGGCTCAACATTTTCACCTTGAAAATCAAATCCTTGGTCAAAGATGTTGTTATCACGCTCGTCCTCGACTATCATGTTGTGCATGATCACACAAGCAGTCATCACCTCTCAAAGCTTCCCTTCATCCCATGTCACTGCAGGGTTTCGAACGATACCCCATCGGGATTGAAGCACACCAAAAGCACGGTCCACATCCTTTCTAGCACTCTCTTGCATTTGGGCAAATCTCTGTCTCTTTCCACCTTGCGAGTTCGAGATTGTTTTCACAAAAGTTGACCACTGAGAATATATACCATCAACTAGGTAGTACCCCTTGTTGTAGTGATGGTCATTGACCTCAAAGTTGACAGGTGGGGAGTAGCCTTCTGCAAGCCTCGCGAAGACTGGAGAACGATGCAGCATGTTGATATCATTGTGAGAACCTGACATGCCAAAGAAAGAATGCAATAGATCTTGCGAAGCCACCGTGTCTAATATGACAGTACACACTTTTAAATGCCCCTTGTATTGGCCCTGCCAAGCAAATGGACAGTTCTTTCACTCTTAGTGCATACAATCTATTGGCGCTGATCGCCAGCAGCCTTTCTGTATCAGCGGCATTTGACTGCCTCAAGTACTTAGGGCCAAACATTGTCACCACAGCCTTGCAGAAGTTATGCATTGACAGCAGACATGTGGACTCACTCATGCGCACATACTCATCCACAAGATCACCTGGAATTCTGTATGCAAGCATGCGGATGCCCGCGGTGCATTTCTGACGAACCACTCCCTTTCGGATACGATTGAACACATGCCTTGCCATACAAAAACGGCGACGGAATTTCTCCGGTTTGAAGAGCACGATATTCTCAAAGTAATCGGCATAGAGCATGACATGGCCTCTCTCTGTTGCGGTTCAGGTTGGGAGCATGGCCAGGGACTGACCCACTGTACTGAGGCCACTGCCTATCAATGTGGTCGTGAACGACCAGTGCAGCCACCACAAGATCTTCGTCATCCGAGAACGAATCATCCGATGAACAAATGAAATGGTTGAAGAAAAAATTCATCTCCACTGTCCCTACCTTTGTGGGTAAGGTGTCAAACACCTTGCGGTCGTGGTGGCAAAGAGGCCGCGAAGATCACCTCGATGCAGCAGGGGCGTTTGGCGGCCGGCTACAGGTCGCTCTGGAGCACCCGACGGAAACTGCCGTGGTCGATACGCGTCGCCGACGGTCGTATCCCCTCTGGCACCGGATACGACGGCAACGGCCAAAACTCCTCTAAACGACGGCCAAAACTCCTACAAAAGCGCGGGCGTGGTGGCGGCCATGACGAGACGTGGTTTGTTATGGACGGCCGGGGGGTGAGCAGTGAGAAGGCGGCCGAAAAATAGTGGCGGCGCCGGCGGCGGGGTGGGGCGGGGAGGGCGGGTGGAGGCGTTGGAGGTGAATGAAGCGCTAGTGTCCCCGACAGGCGGGGCACGGGAAGGACCAGGGTGTGCGTCCCGCCCGTCCGCACGATGCCCGTTTCATCCCAAATACGGCGCATATTTAGGCCGAAAATGAGTCAAAAACGGACTAAAATCAAATATTTGTCCATTTATGGTCGCACATTGAACCGCGCTATTCGTCCATTCAACCAAACAGAATAGGACGAACAGGATGTGGTCGCGGGCTCGAGTTGGCCTCGGTTGCCCGGCAGGCCAGGCAGGGAGGGATTTCTTGCTTGGTTGCGACTTCACAGAGTCATGGACGAATCAATGTCAGTCCAGTTGGTGCCATGACCACCCAAGCCAAGAGAATCATGGCGCGTCCTCCTGATGCAGTTAAGTCTCTGCCCTCGTCGCCACGCACGTTTCGATCCGCTGTACACCGGGCAGAGATCAAAGTGCAGCACGCGCACGGCTCGGCGCAGGCGCGCAGCACGGGCCACGAAGATCGCCCGACGCAGACACACGGCCGGGGCTGCTGCGCTCGCGCCGCTCGGGCATGCCTCGTCGTGTCACGGCCATGCACGGCCTTGGACACGAATCTGCGGCGGCAGATGCCGAGCGGCTAGCGAGTAGGCTGGGCTAGACCGGACGATGCATGCTCCTACGGCACCGCGCGGGAGATTGGCACGTCTCGGCTAGGCCAGGGCATGGCTAGATTACAAAACGAGACCATACGTGCATGTCGTGGATATTACTATAAACTTGAACAAGAACGCCCTAGGCTTCACGGCGGCTGGCCGCGCCGGCCGTCGTGGTACTAGAATGTTAGGCTAGCCGGGCAGGTAGCAGTAGGTTGCTAGCTAGCTGAACTCGGGATTAACTTGCCGTGAACTCGTGATTGAGCAGGCTATTTATCTTTTCTTTCCCCACGGCAGCAATGCGACAGAGGTTGGTCTACTCACAACAAAAGGATTTTCATCACCTCTCTGAGATCAACGATAAGCTAACTACCTTTTCTAAGGTAATGAGATGATAAGCTAAGTACCTAAGCCAAGGGAAGTATCCCATCCGTCCCACAGTGTAAAACGACGCGTAGTCGGGTAGGTAAAAGTTTTCGACTTCTCGTCCTCCCAAGTTACACCAGGCAACCCATGGATTCATCCCCTGGATCCTCTGTCTGCTGTTTCGACGGCTGATGGTTGGGAGGAGAATCTTGATGTCTTTGCTCCGGCTAGTAATTTAGTTGGGTTTTCGCCACAATCCCATGAAGACAGTGAAGTTCGGGCCTCTCGTCGTACACGCGCGACCACGAGATCTTATGTCAAACACTTCAGATTGATTTAAAATTCAATGGTGACGACTACAATTATAGGATGCTGGTACTTAGCGGCACGTACATAAAAACTTGCCATTATTACCCATCAGGTTTGGCCAGCTCCAGTATGAGAGCAGCACAACGGCACATTGGCGGCTTATTCTGGCAGTAGCAGTGATCGTTCGCTGGTCCAGAGACTTTGATGTAACTTTTATTATGATTTAGAGTGCATACTTCCTAATGAATGTGGGTCTTTTTAAAATAAAAAAAAGAACTAGCTAAGCACGCACTAAATCAAGGATTCAACGGTGACGACTGTGGCTCGGAGCGCTGGTCCTTAGGGTCACGTGCACGAAAACTTCTCAGTTGTCATCAACAAGATCGGGCCGGCTCCGGTATGGGAGTGACGACATCGGCGCATCAGCGGCTCATTTTGAAGGCGGCAATGGTCATTTGATGGTCCATGGACCTCGACATAATTTTTATTATGTTTGAGGTGCTTTGTATTTTCTGTGAATTTTTATAATACATTTGATATTTTCGTAAAAAAAAGCACACATTGAATCGAGTGCATTGCATATGGTTCCATTTACGTGTTTAGAGGCTCTAGCTAAACCGTCGGCCAAAGAACAGCTGGACTAATTAATTTTATTTGAGACAGCATTGGGTCATTGAAATTGGTAAAGCGTGATTCGGACTGCGTCGGAATTGGATCGTAGCTTCATGTAGCAGGTGTTGAGGTGCCAAATCGTTTTCGCCGAAACGTATTTTGCATCTATTTGCTGGTCAACATTGCCCATCTTCCCTAATTCATTAATATTCCCTTCGTCCGAAAATACTAGTCAACAAAATGAATGAAAAAAGATGTATTTAAAAATAAAATATGTTTAGATACATCTTCTTTTATCCATTTTGATGACAAGTATTTTCGAGCAGACGGAGTATATGATAAGACCTCGTCCCACCTATTTCATTTCCTGTCTATTCCCAATAAACGCAAAAAGAATGTTTTATGTGTGGATATTTAGCCCCTTTTCTACTGGTTATTAGGGCATCTTGAACGGCAACCCTTAAATCTTTTCTCGCATCAGTCCACGGACAGGAGGGCAGTTCACGGACACGGATACGAAAGGACGACATCCAACACTAGCCACATATATCGGGCAAACAATTCGAACCAACCTCACAAAATTCCATCAAATCAGACGGATTTCATTGATGTACGGATATAATTTATAGAAAAGGTCGATGCTTCGACCATTTAACTAAAAAACTAAAAAAAACCTAAAACCTATAATGAACGACCACCTTGTACGCATGGTCGCCCTGCCCTGCCGCACCGCCGTCTCCGGCGGTGCCATCGTCGTCATCGTCGTGGTCCTTCCAGTGGTGGAACGACGCCGGAGAACTACGGCAACCTTGTCCGACGGCTACATGCCGCTCACGTAGGAGCCCCTCCGCCTTCTGGTGCACCATGCGGACTGTCGTCACGGCCACTGCTGACGTGGCCTTCAGAGCCCTGGCGGCGACCTTGCCGCGACCGGCGTTGGCGGAGCAGTCGCTAAGCGACCACTCCTCACCGTCAAGGCGGCGGCGACGCCTGACGGCCATCTCCGTGGTGGTCACGGAGCGGTCGATCGCCAGGCGGCGGCGAGGTCTAGGTCGTTGTGGACCTAGTCCGGCGCCACATCGCTCTTGGTGAACGCAGAACGGCGACTGGCATGACGCTGGTCGTACCGCTCCTGCTGCCGAGCCCACGCGCTCCGCCTTAGACACGACGGCCCTCGAGCCCAAGGGACCGCCGAGGTAATCGAGGAGGCGGCCCTGCGCCTTCTTGATCGTGTGCGGCAGCTCTTCCTTGACGGCGAGGCGGCCATACCGGCTGCGTGGCGGGGACGCATGCTCCTCCTTGATCCGGCATCCGATCTAGATGCCCGGTGGTGCGGGGTGAGGTTGGCTCCTCCTTCATGTGGCATACAATCTGGACGATGCGGTTGTGCCGGGGCAAGGTTGGCTCCTCCTTCACCGGCAGGAGCATGGATGTCGGCTCAGGCTTGACGCGCAGGCGTGGCACGAACGGTGGCTCCTCCTTCATGTGCGCCGGCGATGGCGGTGACGACCCCATGTAACGGAGCGACCGCTCTGTCATTATCTCCATCTGACGGATCAAATCTTCATCCATCAGAGCCGCCCCCTTTAGGAGTCGGGGCGGCTGTTGTGGTGGCTCTTGCGGCTGATGCACGGTGGCTCTGGCGGAGGTGTCATGTTTAGCCTGTTGTCATTGGATCAAAGGTGATGCGACAGTAGCGGGAGGCGGGCGGTATGGGATGTCTTTGTCTTCGGTTGTCTTCTCTAAAGATTTCCGGCTATGGAGGCGTCAAAAGATTGATCAAGGCGGATGGTACAGACGGCTTCAACCACGAGTATATGCACTCCGGTAGAAACACATGATCTGTGATCGAGCTATGTCAACGCGTGCCTGCGTCGTGTATTTGGTGAAGGTGATGGATTGAAGTTTGGCTTTGGGGATGAGAATCCGGAGTTCAACCATGTGGTGGACTCGCCATCATCGGCGTACGTGTGTCGATTCGTTCTTGAAGGCGTAACCTAGAAGTTGTGTATTTTTCGTTTCTGATGTGTCTTGCAACAAAGGGTTAGTGACTATCTGAAGAGTTACTATCGCGAGGTATACAGCCTCAGGGTTTGTTTTTCACTTTATTTCTGGGTCGAGGTTGTTCGGCTACTTGGTTTGCTTTATCAATAATATATGGTTGCATGCATGGTTCTGACGTAGAGGCTGGGGTTATCATCCTTTTTAGGAAAAAAAAGAGACATTTGTGTGCCTAGTTTTCTATATCAAATTACACCAAAAAAAGTTTATCACATCAAAGTTCAACAACCATAAACTAAACTGATTTTTTTCCAGAGTTAACATTCAGTGCTATGAAGATTGAAAAGTTACTAGTGCATGGTGTGCCAAATACTCCCTCCGTTCCTAAATACTCCCTCCGTTCCTAAATATTTGGCTTTCTAGAGATTTCAATAAGTGACTACATACGAAGCAAAATGAGTGAATCTATACTTTAAAATATGTCTACATACATCCGTATGTTGTAACCATTTAAAATGTCTAGAAAGACAAATATTTAGGAACGGAGGGAGTATAAGTCTTTTTAGAGATTCCAATAAGTAACTACATACGAAGCAAAATGAGTGAATCTATACTCTAAAATATGTCTATATTCATCCGTATGTAGTGTATAGTGAAATCTCTAGAAAGACTCATATTTAGGAACAGAGGAAGTAAAACAAAGCGGAGTAATGCGTGGAATGGAAAAGGCATGATAGACATCTTAGTCTAATGGTCTTCCAAACAAATCAGATGCATAAGGCCAAAATATAATGGATCCAAGATCATCGTACGTGACAAGAGGCGGCAAATCGAGAGGACATAATAAACAGCACACAAGGGGCATCACACGTACGCTGCACTTATGATTTGAACTAGAAAGCAATTGCTTACCTGTCACGCGCTGATCATCCGTATTAGTCGGCCGACACCAAAAGTTCATATGGTCAATCATACTACCACACAACGAGTATTTGTCAATGCCCCATTTTTTTAAATTTCCTGATTTGGTTGTCGACGAAGCAGCAGAAGCCTGAGTATCTGGGGCTAATAACAGCCTAAAAATGTTGGAAATGTCAAGTTGGTGCTCGGACGGACACACCAGCTATGTATTTGGCTTGTGACACGCTCAATGCAGCTTGCTTTTTTTATACCAAACTATAAAGAGAAGAGAGACAGAGGCACAGAGCCGAAGACCTGATCTGGGTCATGATCCTGCCGCGCAACGCGCATTTGTCAATGTCCGTTTAACCATTTTCTTATCAAACGGATCCAGATTTGGTTCTCGACAAAGAAGTCTGAGTACCCGAGGCTAAAACCCTATAGCCGCTGAAAATAGCAATTATTGGTGTCAATGTTCTTGATGCATTTCTATTACCAGTCCGTACAAAGAAGAGAAGTTCATTGCTGGTGCTGCTGAGGGTAGAACAAATCTGGTCGACGTCGACGAGTTACCGGTTGCATACAGCGAAACGAAGGAAGGAGAAGGCTCTTGCACATATGTATCTACCCATGTGTGTTGACGAGTTACCGGTTGCATACAGCGAAACGAAGGAAGGAGAAGGCTCTTGCACAGATGTATCTACCCATGTGTGTTGACAGGTTCAGGTGATCCTGAGATGTCGGGCGTAGCGACCACCGGCCAGACCGCAGCGTTGCGTTGCAGCTTCCACTTGTC